>NC_134707.1:81194196-81505446 GCF_043290135.1 Rhipicephalus microplus | reverse complement strand
CCAGACTGGTACGAGCACTCGTCTAGCAGCACTGCGACGACGTTTTTTTTTAAATGTGCCCATTTGGACATTCGTGATGCCAAGTGATTCTGATGCGGTGCTGGGAACTTCCTGAAAAGTGAGAGTTCTACTGGTGAGGTGTCTCGAAGCAGCGCGTTTCGGCTCAAGCGGGAACTGGCCAAGAGTGAAATGTTTCTGAAGGTGCGTTGGTTACAACCTACAGCTGTTCTGTATATGTGCATACCCACATGTATTTGTACCAACTGGCATGCACTAGACACGCATTAGACGCGCGCCTGGCGTTTCAATAAAAACCGACAAGTGAACTCGCTTCGCAGATCTGCGTCGACATACGTTGACGGAGTTGCACGAAAGCATTCGCGTGAAATGGTTCATAGTTGCACTTCATGGTGCGCTTCATCTCGGAAAGCACGAGGTAAGTTGAGGAGAGCGAAACCATTTTCTGTTGTTTACGGCAACGCAGCATTGCTGAAAAACGCAGATGTTGCATTGAACAAGCATGGCGAAATAATCTTGGTCGACTTAGCGCACACCGAAACGCTCCTCCTCTTCAGTTTATGTTCTGGCTACGATTTTGTCTTTGGTCACGGCGAGAATCCGGCTGGAGCCATATGCGCATGCGTAGTCGTTTTGAACCTTTTGCATAATAATAAATAACACCACCAGCCATTTGCAAGATCACGTGCAAGTAATGCACCAATTAAAGACGCGGATATCAGAGAAAAACAGGAGTAATCGAGAGAGTGAGGAGGACGGCTCGAGAACAATGAGTGACGCTACCTTGTTTCATCTAGGGACCTTACGCTACAACAGTGCAATACGCTCCCACGCGCTGCAAGCAAGGGTGCAAGCCGAGCAGACGAAACTTCAACGGCCGCAGCCCGGTAGCGGTTTTTGCTGCGCCTTCCCATACTGCCTTCCGCCCGACTTTGGTGCGTGCGCAGAAAGCATAAGGGCAAAAGCTCTCATTTCGAAACTTTGCTGCCTAGCACTGTGCCCTTGTTGTTCAGTGGTGGTCATTTGCGCGGTTGACTGTGCGGATCATTCTAACCGTTGACAGCCGGCGGATTCTGCTACCGTATCGTGTTGGAGTTTGCATGTGATCTTCCAGCTGTGCCTGTCAGTTCTGTTGCACTTTTTGCATTGTAGTTTGTTCGCATTTATTTTCTGTCTATGTGCTTGAAGTGTTCGTGTGCGGCTGCTGAAAAGCCAACCCTAACATGACCCGTGCACTCGTTGCCGGAGGCTCAATGTTGAAGGACCTCGCAGGGTCTTTCGAATTGAGCTCCAGGACACATGTCGAGGTTCGCTCATTCAGCGGTGTGTGGATCGAGAAATTGTTCTCCATAATTGCTCATTCTCTGGAAGATGTGCACATGGTCGTTCTTCACGTTGGCACTAACAATGTCGGCTAAGAACCCCTCGCGCTGATTGCCAGGTTCCGATCACTGATCTCCAGAATTCTCGATGTCAATCCATCAATCCGTGTGGAAGTGTCTGCAATTCCGCCGAGACAAGCGAGTTTGCGCAAGTGCCAGTGGGCGCTGTCTGTCGGAAAATTGGGGGCGTTCAACACGTATGACGGGGAGACGAATCCCACTTTGCAGGCGCTGTGCCACAAGAACGGCTACGGTTTCGTGGACGGCACACGCGAGTTGATGGGGATGCTGAAGCCTGAAGGCGTGCACCCGACGAAACGTGGTAGCCAGGTAAGCAATTAATGTGGATGTTACATAGGCGCTAGCTGCCTAGTCGGTAGCAGCTGCGGACGATCAAAGTTACGGGTTAGCGACAAGTCAACGACACATATTGCAATTGTTGCATTTAGAAGGGACGAATTCAAACCTCCAAGAAAACGCAGGCGTGCTTGCAGCATTACAGTGCACGTGCTTCATCGCAAGTGCCCGCGGAAGATAAAATTAGGCGAAATTAGGCGTTTGTAGCTGTGATAGCCGTCCTACGTATCATTTCCGTGCAGTGTGGTACCACGCGGCGAAGGCCACGTAGACGTGGACGTTAGAAAATTTTGTTGGCGGCATTCTGCCACGGCCTTTTTCGTTTTTTCCCCGAGTTAAATCGTTATGTCGGCACTGCAGATCAACGGACGACCTTTGAACATAAGTTACATGCTTAGACTATCGAAATCGAGCAGCTGCCTGTTGGTCATGTTTTGCACATGTAAAGCCCTCCGAAATGATTTGATTAGAGTGAAATGACGCGTACAGTGGGACTATTTGCGACTTTGGCAACCAATGATATAAGCGGGTTTTACTCTGTTCATTACTACGAGAGGCGCAAACAGGTAAGCATACTGGTGCAGCCATTGTTTCTGGTGCACAGCCCTTATGCAACAGCAGCTTCCTTACTCGGAATTGCAGAATAAGCAAGCTGACAAGAACTACCAAGGAGGCCAGTGAGGTTACCTCTCTTATGTGCATTATCTCTGCCATGAGTTGACAAGCGTCTGGTGTGAATGTGAATTCTCTATTGTGCGTCACAGGAAAGAATAATACTACTATTACTGTTATTGGTATAAACACAGGTCATATTTCATCAAACCCATTTTAGCTTATTTTATACTCTTAATTGAAATACTGAAAATTAGATGTCTGATATGTCTTACTTGTTTGCGAAACGGGGCAGTAATTTGATATATAAAGTGAAAATTCTGCAAGTCATCCATGTAAATGGGTCGTTATACACCGAACGTCCCAGCCATTTTAGCGACCATCTCAAATATATTCGAAAAAAAAAAGAAATCTTGCTGATTCACTGCATTGGAAGCAGTGAACTGGTAGAATTTTTTGAGAGAAAAATTTTTTTAGTCACGTGGCTGCCTTCTGAGTTTCCTGAAAATGTCGCTAGGGTGTTGTTTGTGAAATTTTTTTTTAAAGTACGGGCTTCTTTCTATACCAAATTAGGTCTACACATTAAACAAAGGTGCTTGTGCATGGTGTTTGAAGCTCAGTAATATCAGTGCAATTTCAGAAACGCATACGCCTCCAAAATTTTAGCCAAAATGTCTTATGCTTGCTGTTTTTTTATTGCGATACTGAAGTTTCCCACATGCGGATAAATTTAAAAAAAACCATAAATTTCACAAAATTGTCATTGTTGTCTGTATTCAGATGCAATTTGCACCTTGCTTTGGTAAATTGAAAGTCACCTTTATATTTAAATCAAAAGCAAATAAGCACTTTTGAAATGCCAAAACTGATCATTAAAGCTTTTGTTTTAAGAAAGAAAATAATTTTGGAACTTTCCTATTGACGACAATGTTGAATATCAAAGCTGCAGCAGTCGTATGACCAGATGTGAAGATGGGCTCCAATGGGAAAGTTCAAAAAATTACTTTCTGCCTTAAAAAAATGTAATGATGAAATTTGCATATGAAATAAATGCTTATTTGCTTTTGATTTAGGTATAAAGGTGACCTAATTATAGCACCAGAAGGTGCAAATCGAGTTTCAATATGGACAAAAAGGACGACTTGGAAAATTTGTGTTTTTTTTCTTGTAAAGTTTAGCTGCTTGAAAGGTTTGAAAATATTTTTCCTAAAAATATACCTTTTGTCGACAAAGTATTCACTACTCAGGTATTCCTACAAACTGCAGTATTGCAATAAAAAACTGCAAACATAAGACATTTTTTTTATTTACAGGTACCTTACAGGCCCTTGGTTAGGGCATTGACTAAGGGGGGCTAACGAAGACATGTACAGCAAGTAAAAGGGCGAAAGGTGCCAAAACGTAAGCTCGAGACATGAGTAACAAACAAGAAATAAGTAAGTATAAATTGACATCATACATCGTTACCAAAAAACTAGAAAGATGCAGTTCATGGCACGCAGCAGTTAGGAAGTGTACAATACGTGTAAGTTAAATTGGCACAGATTGTGGTATAATACACTGGGAAAATCATGAAAGCGCTTGCAGGAAGTGTGAACAGTTCGTCCTAAGCAAACAAAAATAAAGCACAAAAAATATGGGGGCAATAAGCGCATTAGAAAAAAACTTTTTTGCACAGCATTATGAATGTCATATACATACAAGAACGAAGCTGTGAACATAAAAATATCAACCAAAATGTAAGACCAATTTGTTGCGGAAGGAAACAGGGTTAGTGTCAGATACCAAGTTATCGGGAAGATCATTCCACAACGTGATGGCACGAGGCAAAGCGGATGCGTTAAAAGAGTTCGTTTTGCCGTACATGCGCGAGAAACTAAGCCGGTTGTGTAGTCTAGTTGATAAATAGGAGGGTCGTTCAATTGGAAGTCTGGTCATTTTAGTGCTATTGACGTATTTATGAAAGAGGCATAAAAGAGAAATATTGCGGCGAGTGGATAATAATTGAAGTGAATAATCCATTTTAAGTTGTGTTACGCTGCAGCAGAAATTATAATTACGAGAAATGAATCGGACTGCCCTATTTTGAACTGCCTCGATCATGTTGGTTAAGTAATTTTGGTGGGGGGACCAGATTGGTGAGACAAATTCAAGTTGAGGTCGAACAAAAGTTTCGTAAGCTAGTTTTCGGACGTTAACGGGGGAGGAATGTAAGTTACGGCGTAGGTATCCCAGTGATCTCGAGGCATTTGCGCAGATGTTAGTGATGTGAGAGGACCACGAAAGATTTTGTGTGAAGTGTAGGCCCAAATATTTGTGTGTGGAAACATGCGAGAGCGGGTCATTATTTATACGGTATGAAAACATGGAGGGGTCATGCTTACGGCTAAATGAGATGGTTTTGCATTTTGATGCGTTTAGGACCATTTGCCACGTCTCACACCATTTCATAATTACATCAAGGTTTTTCTGTAGTGCGTAATGATCGTTAACATTTTTGATAGGGTGGTAGATTATGCAGTCATCGGCAAATATTTGTATGAATGATGTGACGCCATCAGGCAAGTCGTTTATAAATATAAGAAATAGCAGCGGGGCGAGCACGCTGCCCTGTGGCACCCCGGAAGTTACATCGCATATTGACGACGCATCGTTATTGATGACAGTGAACTGTTTCCGCAGAGAAAAAAATTTCGAAGCCATGATAAGGTTAGTGAGTCTAATTGAAGAGCAGATAGCTTTGAGATTAGGCGGCAGTGGGGCACACGGTCAAACGCTTTCGAAAAGTCAAGAAAAATGCAGTCTATTTGGAGGTTATTATTCATGTTCGAGTGAAGGTCAGTCGTGAATTCTAGCAGTTGTGTCTCGCATGACCAACCTTTCCTAAACCCATGTTGATTGCGGAAAAGAACTGGTTAGACTCAAGATGGTTGTAAATGTGCGAAGCGATAATGTGTTCTAATAGCTTGCAGCAAATGGATGTAAGTGAGATTGGATGGTAATTTTGGGGTAGATGTTGGTCTCCAGACTTGAAAACAATGGGGTAACTTTTGCAATTTTCCAGTCGTCAGGTATCTGCCCAGACTCTAAAGATTGTTGAAAAATATAGCACAGAATGTTACTGGTAATGGAAATTGTGTTTTTTAGTACTTTTGAGTTAATATTATCAGCCCCAGCGGAGCTAGACAGCTTCAGCTTAGTTATCAGACATTCTATACCTTTAGCTGTAATTTTGATAGGTTTCATGTACTGGTAATCATAATCGGGCACGTTAGGTAATGTGGATTGGTCTTCCCGAGTAAACATTGAGGCAAAAAAAGAGTTAAAAGCAGAACAACACTGGCTGTTAGAAAGAGGTTCGTGATTCTCATCATGTAAGGTAATGTGGTTAGCATCCCGATTGCGAGATATTTCACGCCAGAATTTTTTTGGGTTTATTTTTAGGAGGGAGCCCAGGTCTGTTGAAAAATATTTAAGTTTAGCAGAACGTAAAGCTGCGCAGTAGGTGTCTAAACACTGCTTATACTTATCCCACGCACTGGCTGTGCGCAGGCGTTTAGCATTTCGGTAGAGACGTTTCTTTTTATTTCTTAGTTGGTTGAGTGACTTAGCGAACCAGGCATTACACTTGTCATTAGATATCGAAATCAAGGGAATGTATTTATTAATCAAGACGGTCATTTTGTCATGGAAAAGTACCCAGTTGTCGTGGACCGAGCGATTGCAAAACGAGGTCAAGAATACCTGGTTAAAGAATATTTCAAGTTCATTGTTGATTTTGGCATAGTTAGCTTTATTATAGTCGCGAATGTTTTTGGTAGTTTTGCCGGAAAACGTTACAGGAAGATCAAGGGTTACTTCAAGAAGTCTGTGATCGCTAAGACCTTCTCGGTAAAGGACTTCCACGACTGTATCAGGGGCTGAGGTCAGTATTAAATCTAAAATATTGTTTCCACGGGTGGGTTTATTGACCACCTGTACAAGATTAAAGTCAAGCGTTAGGCTGATAAACTGGGATGATGTGTTGCAAGGGGAGAATAGAAGGTTCCAATCAATCTGGGGAAGGTGAAGTCTTTAAAAAGAAAGATAGTTTTAGTATGGCACAAGTTAATGGCATCAGTAATACTTTCCCTCAATTCAGCTATGAAACCACTATTGGAATCAGGAGGGCGGTAACAGTTTCCTATCAGAACAACGTTAGTAGGGCTTGTTTTTCAAGCAACCCAAATTATCTCAAGGGCCGATTTTGTGTCGACAACGTAAGAACAAACTGTTTTTCTGATGCCCAAAAGAACACCACCACCTTTTTTATCAGCGCGGTCTTTACGATAGATATTAAAAGTGTTAAAATTTGGTAAAACCTCGTCATCGTTAATATCAGGTTGCAACCACGTCTCAGTAAGCACGAGGACGTCAGATTCGTTGTCATCTAGCAGCGAACCTATTTCTTCTTTTTTAGGCAGTAAACTACGTATGTTTGTAAACGTAAAAGATAATGAAGTTTTGTTAGAAAGGGGGTTATCTTGGAGACACTCTTCCGCGCACGTGTAGCTGCGGTTGTTGATATAGCGCTTTGTAAGAGGCGGAGGATATAAGAGCTATCTTGTCGACAGTACCACTTCGTTCGTAATACTATCAACCACATACGTTTTTTTGTCCATGTGTAAAGTGTCGACGGCTAAGTAGAATCTGGTGTTCTGAGCTTTGGCAAAGTCGTACAATTTTTTTCTTATTTACCTGGTTGTAAAGACGGCTATTTCGGCTATATTCTTGTAGGCGTACGCGCCAGTAATATTGCACTAATATTACTAAGCTTCAAACACCTTACACAGGCACCTTTGTTAACGTGTAGACCAATGTTGGTATAGAAAAAAGGAGCGGTACTTTTAAAATGAACTTTTCACAAACAACACCCAAATGGCATTCCAGGAAACTCCGAAAGCGGCCACGTGACGAAATATTTTTTCTCTCAAAAATTTTAGCAGTTCACTGTTTTCAATGCAGTGAATGAGCACAATCTTTTTTCGAATACATGGAAGATGGTCGCCAAAATGGCTGGGACATTTGGCATAGAATGGCCCAATTGCGATTCTTTGATTTTTTCTGCATGCATATTGTTTCGGCACTAGATATACCACCTGGAAGAGGTAAAAGGTGTATTAATGCCGATGTGCTGAAGAGAAAGTCAAACTAGACCAACAACAGGGAAGGGACTGCTATTTATTTGGAGCAAGTGTGTAAGAATGGGTTACAAGAAATTCCTGTTGTGGGATGCTGTGTGACACATCACAAGAAACTAATACAGGGGAGTCCACATAGCACCAAAATTAAATGATGAGAATCAGAGAGATGAATCAACTTTCATTGAGCCCAACTATTATGGTGGTGCACACGGGCAACAGACGAGGTGGTTGACTGATTACAGGACCCATCCTGTAATCAGTCAGTTCTCAGCAGATCCTGGCCCTTGTTCGTCAGTGCAAGCCGGGCTGGTAGGAGGGGGCTGGATATCAAGGTCTCCCATGCCAAAGAGGTTAGATATTGAGGGTGTTAGGGAAAGGGAAGGAAGGGGGGTCTTGAATTCTGAGTACTCTGCCAAGATATGTGGCAGGAAGCCTTTTTCTTTTTTGTAAAACGGACAGAGCGTGGCATGTTTTGAAGGGCACATGCGGTTCATTTCATTAAGTTAACCTTAGGGTGCATAAAGACTTTACAGAAGGAGTAGGGTTATACAAAAACAAAAAAGGCAACAAACGCAACATAGCAATACAACATATTAATGAAAGTATATGCTCAAACAAATTAAGTTACAATAGGCTGAAGACGTAATCCGTTAGTGCAGCCTTGAATGATGACGCATCCTCCATGTAGGCGATAGAGGGCGGAAGGCGGTTCCACTCAGTGCTCGTTTTTGCTAAAAAGGAGTCTCAAAAAGTTAATGCAGTAAAAAGGAATGAAAATCTTGAGTGAAAAAGGAATGAAGATGCAATAATTTGTATGAAGATGCCGAGATGAGTTCCTGTTTAAGTGAACATTTATGGTAGCTGATCTTTTGAAAACGAAATACATAAGAAATTTTTCTTCGAAGTTTCAAATTTGTTAGTCCAAGGTCTGATTTCGTCAGTGAAATGCTAGCTGAGTGGAAATCGTGTGAGTGTGTGAAACACGCTGAATGTTTCTGAACTGATGTAATTATAGTTGTTAATAATTTTGACGAGATCCCACAGATGAGCAGCATATTCCAGCTGGGTTTAATTAATGTTTTGTAGAGTAGTAATCTTAAATGACATGAAGCTTCAGAACAACTTCTGCAAATGTACCAGAGAGACGTAGGCGTATCAGCAGAGGGGGGGGGGGGCAAGGGGGCACGAGCCTTACCATTAAGAAAACTTGGGGGCTGAGCCCCCTACTTTCAACAGTGGTCACTCATTGCTAATGGTGAGACTGTGTCTTTAAAAGCAATGGTGGAAGTCTCATTCAGTGTGGAAAAAAGTATAGAATACCGCAGCGGCGCTTACACCAGTTGGCAAGGTTACCTGGCTGCGAATGTCGCATTTTGTATTTCTAATAATGAAACTACAACTAGCACTCTTTGCCTTAACACAAGGAACCCCCTACCCCGCCTTCAAGTGCGCGAAGCCACAATAGGTGAGGCCTCGAGTTTTGTGGTGAATAACAAGCAGATACGATTAAAGATAACCAAGCAGTAAACAGAAAAATAAACACTAAGTTAGGCTGCAATAAAAAAACTCGCAGTGTTTTTTCATGGATTCACCCAAGACGACTTGAAGGGGAAAGCAGTTATTGTTTTTTTTATTCAGTCGGCTTATTGGTCCTTTTCTTACTCATCCGAAGGTTTTCTGCACCTAAATTGGCTTTTCACTGGTTCTATGAGCGGAGGCATTCCAAACATTCAGTACTTCACCTGGTTTTTCTCCGTCTCCGTGATTGGTGGGCCGATCACACAGGCAGTGCAATGCGACGATGTCGTGTGATGACGTGATCATTAGGTCATCATGATGACTTTACACATTATGTGTAAAGTCATCATGATGATCGTTACCGAATGTGTAAGGTGTGTGACCGTACACATTCTGTGATCTGTGATGTCACAATGACGTCCTATAGTGACGCGATGACGTTGACGTCACCGCCACGGGATGCCATAGCCACCGACTGAAAATTTTTGTTTTTAGGCGAGAACTGTAGGTGCGTCATAAAACGTTAGACTTGACCGTTTGCGCCCTGCGTCGACGACGTCGAATGATCCGAAAAATCATTACGTGGTGATGACAACATATATGGCGTCAAACACCTCCAAGAATTGCGACATCATTAAAACGTCATGCGACTTCGCGTGATCACGTCATCGCGTGATATCCGAGATTGATAAAGGTGGTCTGATCATGGAGGCAATGCAAAACCTCATTATGTGCAGCATTTGTTAGAAGGGTGGTGTGGATGGTGGTGATCGTGGGCCTTGGCATGGGCCTCGGCATGGGGTTCAAAAGGAGCACTTACCCTACTCAAGGCACGCCAGCACTTGCCCAAGCTACACCAGTGCTCTCCGCCAACCGCAATGCAAGACAGGTTCTCACTCATGGTATCAACCTGCTGACACCCATGGACTGGTGGGGTAGACTCTGCAGATCGAATGACTATAAAAACGAGATGGTGTTCATCTTCGTGTCGTCTTAAATGAATGCGCAAGGGACCCTGTGATTCTATAATGAGGCATATAACAGGGTCGCCTCTATAGCTTCGCGTATTACATGGTATGCAGCGGTAAAACCCCAGCTCCGTAATCACAGTGAGTGAGAACTCAAATATCTTGACAAAGGTCAAAATTAGCTGCAGCATCACCAAAAATTCAAGTCCCAAAGTATCACTGAGCAATGAAACGAAACATCCGGTCTTATGACACCCACGTCTCTGTTCTCTGTTGCTCTGTTCGTGTACGTCTTATGACACCCACGAACAGAGCAAGTTTGTCCGCCGTTTTTCTTCTTCTTGCGCATGTTCTGCGATGATTCTGGATATTTGTGGCGAGCACTACTACCTAGTTGGCGAGCATGAAAGTCAGAGCATTCAGAAGTAGCAGTTTCTTCACAAGAGCAGCACCTTACGCCAGCCAAGACCACTCGCAGTACGCGAAGAAAGCAGGCGAAAGCGGGAAAGCGTCGTCTGCTCAGCCCACCCGGCGCTCCGCTTTCCCATAATGCTCCAGCCATGATCCGCCAGGGGAAGGCGCGGCACTGCAGTTTCCAGAAAGGTCCATTCAATCATATGTATTGCACACTATTGTCGTATATGTGCCCACTCAAGCCACAGGCGATCGCTCAAGTTTTTGAATACTGTTCACTCTCTTTCACCACTTCACAAAGGCATGCATATTTCAAAGGTCATTGAGCTCAACGATTACTAGAAGTGCTCCTGCTGCTGTGTAATCAAGAATAAGTGCTTTCTAAACCTCCTTTTTCAACTTTTGCAAAAACACATTTCTCAAGTTTTTCTGCCCCACAAAGAATTTTAGAATGACATCTTTTGGTCCATGTTATTCAGTGAGATAACTTTCTGCAGGCGTTATTTATTCAAAAAATAATGCAAACCGTTATACTATATGCACCTTGCTTTTAAAAACTAAGTGTTTTGAGGAAGAGTTAATAAGTTGTCATGCCTATAGGTCAATAAAATGAACTGTGTATATAACGGAGGCCAGAAAGTTATAATTTTTGTGGTATATTTTAGAGATCATGAGCATCCTAGCATGTTGCAACCTTTTTAGACGCTTAAGTATACAAATGTATGAAACCTTTTAAAGGGGCCCTAAAGGCATACTGTAGGTGCACTGTTTGTTCAGTGCTAAGAAAATGCCTTGTTTAAAAAGAAGCTATATATTAAGTGGTCAGCATGCTACAACTGGTATTTAAACAACTTTCCAAGTAGGTGTTTTTGACATTTTGTCCCTTAGGTGGCGTGAAATACAGTAGTAGCAGGCGTGGTAGAAGGAAAGTTTAGCTATTATGAGCAGACACCAGTCAGCAGCTTCGGAAAAGCTTCTGTGGCACAGGTAGGTAATTTGAGAGAACTTTCACAGCCTCCCCCCCCCCCCCCCCCGTTTTTGGGGGATGATTGAAGCTAGCCATGAGTCTTGTCAGATTTTGGCACACGTTAAAGAACCCCAGGTGGTAGAAATTTCCGGAGCCCTCCACTACGGCGTCTCTCATAATCATATGCTGGTTTTGAGACGTTAAACCTTACAGATAAAAAATAAGCATTTCATACCAGATTTTAATGCGCTGAAATAATCTTTTCTACTGTGGACAGTTTCAGTAATTACTTTTTCTGGGACTCGACCTTGTCATTTCATAGAGTTACAGAGTTGGCAGAATATTGCATGGGTGCCTCGAGCCTTATCATACATTTACTTCTTTCTTGGTGAACTAAGTCCTGTAGATAATACTGACGTTTAAGCATTCTTATTTCACCCATCATTCAAATGGGAGAAATTTTTTTGCCTTCAACGTCCCTTTCAGATAAAGAAGATTTCTTCCTTTGTGATTGAATTCCTGACTTCATTTTCTAAGCTGTGCTATGTGGAAACACATACTTCGGCAAAATGAAAGCTAATGGCGGCAGCTGGTGAAAATTTACTTTTCCAACTGTAAATGAATTTTATGTGTTTGTATTACAGTGTAAGATGTTCTTAATGCATTACCAATAGTTCATATTCTGAACATTCCCTAGAAAACAGCATCATTTCTAGTACAAGTCTAAATGTTTGCTATGGCAAAGCTTGATTCCAGTAAACAGGCTGCAGTTTGAGGCAGCAGTTCAGCATGGCCTGTATAAGTTTCATACTGTCTAAGTCTCTGGACGGAGCCTGACCGCTACAGAGCGCGTTGTCGGGTGGCAGATAGAGAAACGTTCCATGATGTGAAGTTGCACAAAGCTGCTTCTTATCATGGTACAGGCAGTTGTGCCCGCGGACCAACAGGCATATAGTCATGGTTCAAAGTAGTAACAACCATATTTTTGCTGCTGTTAGTGGCCAGTGGTTTTTACACATCACCTGAATTTAAGTCAGTGCATATACTTAGACATTGTGATGTGCGTGTAACATCAGTGCAGTGCTCATGTTGGTTGCCAGTCACGAGACCATAACAAGGACCTGCTGCCAGCCATCATGTCCTGGTCCTGACTTGCCTTTGGGAGGCTGACTCGGCCGTCTAGGTTAGCGAGCGGGTTTCTGCTTCTGGTCACCAGCCACAATGATGCAGTGACCAGCCATCATGGTGCATGCATGGGTAGATCTGTATAATATAAAGTGTTAATGCAGGCTTGTTAATACATCGTGAACTTGCTATAAACAGCACTACAACTAGACAAAGAAAGAAGAAACAGAAGCTGCAAGGGACATCCTGTCTCTTGCAGCTCTATCTATCAGATGTTCTGAGCCCTCTGCTCACATTTGGAGGTTGTTTTCTCACTATGACTGAAGCGCTTCTGTCCATGACTTATGGGTGAACTGGTCTTCTCATCTACTTCAGCCAACAAATACACCTGCAAAGAGTGAGTCTGCTACTGTGGATGACACCAGCATTGAAACTACTAGCGATTGTTTTTGTTTCAAATGTTCAACAAAACTTCACCTAATTACGAAGCTTTGCTTGTCTTAGTAGTTTGGTAATGGGTGCAGTTTCAGTGTGGTTTTTGCTTTTATTTAAAATTACTTTCGTTTTAAGTGTTTAAAACTTGTGTGTGAAAAACTGGCTCATCCTTTCCTGAAACGAGACCCTGCCTCAGTAAAACAATCCTGCATTGCAGGCATGATGGCTGAATGGCTGCAGTTGCTTCAATGCTGCCCAAGGATGTAGTGTTGATGTTTGAGAGCAGCAGCCATAGGCTGGTAGAAAAAGTGGAACTTATATAAACTCACTTAAGAAAAAAGTTTCACCATGGAAACTCACTCGGACTCAAATTCACTGAAATTTAGCTCAACAGAACTAATTGGGACTCGCTAAACTGTTTGTAAACTACCCTCACTCAGTCTCAAACTTACCAACATATTACTCAGTTCAGCATGCTCAGACTAGCGATTTGACCTGTGTCTGAGTGAGCGAACAGCTGTCACTAGTCGCAATCCAATAAGAATATTTTTATAAAATATGCAGCTCACATCAGAAACTTTTGCCATGAATGTCCCATGAGCGAGTTTGTGAAGGGAGGTCTTGGCGACCCCCTTATCTCCTAACTTGCGCCTCTGTTCAATACCCGCATGAACGGTTGTGTGTTGACGTATGCTTGAACAGACTCGATTACCAATGTAAGCAAATATGACGTCGATAGTAATGCTGATAGGCGGGTATATAGATACATAGGTTAGAAATAAAAGGTGGTGCTCACTAAGGCTCACCCAAGAAATGCACGTTGAGCTTAGGGCTCACCTCCTCAGACTCGCAAATATTTTACTCACTTGGACTCAAGCTCATTATAATTTTCCTTAGCCAGACTCACTCAAACTCAAACACATGTAATATTACTCAGCTGTACTCACTCAAACTCACGGCTCTATTATAGTCCAAGTGAGCCTGGCCCCAGAAACGTCCAACGTGCCATGCTCGAATCAGCCAATCGCTGATACAATGGCTGTGATGGGTAATTTTCGAGCTTGTAGCGCAATTTGTCGAGTGAAAGGAAAGCAATCTTTAGGTGAATTTGAACAATTATTGAGAAATTCTGGCCTCGTGCTGCACAACAATACTTGGCTCACGTGTTCTCGGGAGTCTTGACTACCGATTGGCCGCGTTTTCCGACCATATACAATAAGAGTTGCAGTGCCCCTTAAACTCTGAAGAGGTTTTGCGGCAGTGCGAATTCCCTTGGAAAGGTGCTTTCACGGCATAGCACTCTATGCTCTAGTGAAATTACCTTTACAGGAGGTTATGTGCAGATCAATGTTAACTATTTGTTCATTGCAAATACTTCAAAATTTTCAATAACTTAAAATCGAGTCGAAGCGAGCTTGAATACAGTACTGTTCCTTCAAATATTTGAAGCATTTGAATATTTGCACAAGCCTGCTTTTTTTAGTTAATATATTTGTCTTTTTTGCTCTCTCTGTGCAATTGGTTTCTCCCCTTCTTTTTCTCTCTTTCTCCTCTTTCTAACGGTTCTCCAATCTTCTTTTTCACTCTCTCCTTTGCATCCTCCCTTGCCTTTCCCACCCCCTATACTATTTAAGGCTATGCTTTCTTATGTCACCGTGCGTAAAAACCTGAAGAGTTATAATATTATGCTCACTTTTCAATTGTACGTTCGCTGGTTTGAATATTGCCTCGAGTAAGCAAAAAAAAAAAAAAAAACCAAGAAGTATTCTTGTTTTCTTTCCTTTTGCTGCTAAAAAGTGGTTCATTGCAGATAGGGTCCGTCTTCTAAAGCTGCACAGGCTCGGAGGTGCCAGTTAGCTTGCTAGTATCCATTCAAATGTTATGACTGGCAGTGCAAGGACCCAGTCTGCAATAGACGCTTATTGGCGTACCTGCCAAATGTGCTACGCGTCTAGTAGAAACGCATGAGGTGTCTGGGTGTGCTGCAGGGAACACGCATCAGCGTTGCTGGTACAGACAGTTCGCGTTTGAGGAGAAGCGCATGCACGAACCAAGGATATAAAAAGTGCGTCGCGTGTGCGCTCAGGGCTTTCTCTGTGGCCTTCGTTACGGCCAGTCCTGTCTCCTGTAAAAGCGCATCTCTACGCTTTGTGTTTTTTTACACCTGTAAATATGTAAATAAATCGTGTGTTTCTGTCATCAAGAAGCCTCTCAAAGGTGTCTCCTTTCCCGGCACCTGGGTGAAAACCTGTGCCCCTAACCTCAGTCACATCAAGGTGTGCTTCCCAAAAGTATCGCTGTTGTATGTATTGTGTGCTCACAAATGACAACAATGAAGGCATGGCTAAACTTGTTGCTGGCTTATCATCAGCCTTCTTGCAATATGTGCCTGTTTCAGATATATGAAGGCTAGGTTTTCTTTTTTTTTCAAGTCCTAATTCGTTCGAGATCAAACTACAGCGAATTCAAGACGCTCATGTTTGGAACATTTAAGCAGACTTTCCAGCTGCCCCTCTGCATAGTTGGCACTGCAATTGAGGCATCTGTTTTGGCCTTGTACAACTTTTTTTTATGCCCCCCCCCCCCCCCTCCCCACATTGAAGACAGCCAAGTCAATTCTGTATGCCACTCACTGTCTGTAGATTGTTGTCTACACAACCTGCTTCAATATTTCTATACTGTTTTTACACTTTGCTGTCATTAGGGTTGCTACCTCTTCTCAAACAAAAAACAGGCCCTTCAATGAGGGAAAGAGGGAGAGCCGAGGATACCAGGAGATTAATGTCCAACAATAGACACCATGTCAGGTCTTTGGCATACAGTACCATTTCTAATAATATTGCTTTCTTTGAGTCAAATAAACCTCATGTAAAAGCAAAAATGGCTCACTGAGCTAACCTACTAGTCCAATTGCTGGCATAAAAAATATCCATAGTTAGAATAATGCTTCATTTCTCTCACTTAAAATAGAAACATTGGGGGACCTTTAAGCTTTGCTTTTAAGAATTGAACACGATAACGATACCCTGGCCCTAGATCATCCTTCAAGCACTTAGTGCATGAAATCTTTTCGAACTTGGTATGCACTCACTATGTGGTCTGAAGGAAATGTGTGCAGCAAAACGTGTGCGTTTTGTTATGGCTGGCCACCTTTTAACTATGAAGTCCTTGAGATAATCGCATGTTCTGAAGCCTGATTACAATGCACGCTTGTATCAAGCAATATTACCGTGATATTACATATTGAATTGTGAAGGCTGTATACAGGACACATGTGTTTGCAAAGCCTAACGTTATTTTCACGGCATTTTCAAGCAGAGGAAGTTATTTTCCCTGAATTTCCAAGCAGATGTGTAGCTGTGCGATAGAACGCCTGCTTGCCATGCAAACGGCTTGGGCTCAATCCTCCCGCAAACTGGAAAATTTTTTATTACTTATTTTATTTGCATCTTTCTTGATTTTCCGGTTGCTCACAAGGTTCATCACTCACAATCAACGACGCCCATGAGATTTTTAAAACTATCGCATTAAAACTGGCATAAAAGGGTAACAATGTATGACTGATTGAATAAGCTTTTACAGCCAAATCACATTGGTGTGATGTTGAAATCCCTAGGTTCATTGTTAGACTACCAGATATTATGGCTTTCACTTTTATGTCTGTTTAAGGGTACAGCAATTAACTGGTCAGAAAGTGTGGATAGATCTTTATTTATTTGGAAACATGCAGAAGTATGATAAAATCATGCTTTCTTTCTTTTGAGCAATTCGAGTTGTATATGTATTTTGAAACGGCGTTTGAAAATCACAGCAGCTGTGCCATTGCACCACTTTGTGGCAAAAGCTTAGTATCGAGTTCTGGAGAATTTCTGCACGTTGCCTGCTGCAGCTCAGACAATTGTTAATCTGGCTTAAAATTATATATATATATATATATATATATATATATATATATATATATATATATATATATATATATATATATATATATATATATATATATATATATATATATATATATATATATATATATATATATATATATATATACATATATATTTGCTCATGATGCAGTTTAACTTACGCTTCGTGGGTTCATCGATATTTTTCACATATTAAGAAAAATGTGTAGAACTTCATGCCTAAACTAGTGTGACACAATCTTCACTAAAATATGACCATCAATTTATGAGAAAAAAGTGGGACGCATGTGGCTCATCGACCCGTGAAGCATCTTTGAATAAGTGGGGCAACACCTGTCACATTGTTTCAAGCTGCAATTCTGCTGCCAAATTTCTTGCCCAAAAAGGCCCAATGGAAGCAATACAGAGCAACACTTCTAAAGCTGTGGGAAAAACATTGCAGTGAACCTTAATTTCAGATGTTCTACACAATTCTGCGCCTCTGCCTGTGGCGTTGAGTCTAGCAGCTCTGTCCAAAGGTCTTCACATACACAAACCCTTTCAGCTTGTGTCTGTCTTGCGGGTAGGTGTAGATAATATTGAAACTCAACGAAGAGAAGGAGTAAACAGCAGACACAAAAGAGTGCACGCATTCATAAGAAAATAAAGAAAAAGGAGAATATTGCTTTTCATTCACATTCAACGAAGCTGTGCCTACGCATGTCTTGTCTTGTTTCTGCAACGGATAAGGGCGAACATCTCAGTTAAGCCTTCATTTTCGCACATAATTAAAATTGTGGTAATGAATCATGGCAAGCCACTTCAACGTGGTGTCAATGAACTGAATGCAAGTGCGTTTACAAATGCCGCCAGGTGTGACTTATTTGCTTTTCTCATATATCTTGCATGATTTGATGATCTTGAATATTTGTGTTCTCTTTGGCTTCCTGGCTGTATGAAGCAGCAATTTTGCCATATTTTTCCATTGGCCCGAAATTTCAGCAACAGTGTCTTAGCCACAGCTTTTGATCTCATTGCCTCTCCTTATAATGGTAAAAAAATATGAAAGAATGTGCTGTTTTGTGACGTCCATCAAACATGAAAAAACAGTTATGCGTGTATGCTATGTTGCTGGGCTATGCCAGAAACTGCTCCATTTTTCATTCGAGTGCACTTCCACAACGATTTTAGGCAGATATAATTTTGCAATTTATAAAGATAATCCATAGCAGCACGCTAAAATTATCTAAAAATTCTGAACAGAAGATTACCATAAATTTGGAACTTTAGCTACCTGGTTCGCAATATTACACAGGCTGAAAAAGTATTAACAGAACAAAATGATTTTAAACTCAACGTATCACTGATACCATGCATTGTAAACGGGCTATATATAGTTTCTCAGTTTCTCTAATGTTTCTGGTACACCACAGCTGGAAGGCATTGTGCTGATGGCATCGTAAAGTGGCAGAGAAAGTTTTACTGAGGAAAAAGAGGGATGCATTTATCCTATTAACCCCCAAAAGGTTAAGAAATTGATGCTCAGCAGTGGAGCTTCCTCCACAGCAAAAAAAAAAAAAAACCTGCATTGAACCACAGTGCATGCACGCACCATCTCTTCAGCATTTCGCTCATGCACTCTGTCATGGCAGAATTTGGTACCAATACAGTGAACAGCTGTAGGCCACTGTTTGCAACATGTGTTGCATATAAGACTCCATCAGCAACAACGTTAGGTGAAAACTGTTTCATTGCCTTTTTTGTGTTGCCAATGCGTGATTAAACACTCTGAATTACGAGCTTTCTAGTGACACAAAAAAGTGTACATTAAATAATTGGTTGGCTGTAGGAAATAATCAGGCCATCGAAAGTTACAGAGCCGTTAAGAAAGGGTAAGTATTCATTGGTACAAGCACATTCCTGGAGCTAAGTAGACAGCTGCGCATCCATTTTAATATCATAATGGCACTCAGAGGACGGCGATAATATAATAAATCAATTTCATTTGCAAGTTTCAATGCACTGCACATTTAAAGATTATGCTGCACATAACAAATGTCTGTATGGAGTATAACTATCCCCGACATAGAGAAAAGTATTTTAGTATCTGTATTCCGGAATACTTTTTTTTTGTCTTTTTGCAAAAGTATCGCAGAAATATTATGTCGCAGCAGTTACAAATTTAACTCAGTATCTGTATTTTATGCTTCCAAACCACACATTTCGATATCTGTATTCCAGAATACTTTTTCGGGCATCTCTACCCAGTCCTGAGCACAGATCTACATGGCCTACAATAAGCTGCCAATTTGAGACGTGATTACAGCATCTGATAACATTAGCTCATGCTCTTCTAAGCGCACGTTTATGTAACTCGCCATTTCACCTACATATTCGCAGCCGCAAGACAGTGGAATCCCATAAACCACGCCAGTAGTGCAAGTAGCATATCTGTAAACATGATCGAAGACACATTTGTTCCCTTTCCCTGGCTGCTGACACAACGCTCTATCCACCAAAGTACACACATTATGGACTTTATTACGTGCTGAGAATGACATGTTTATGCCATAACGAGCACCAACATTTTTTAAACCATGCGCTATCCTGTGTGTGTATGGGATAACTGCCTGCCTCTTTTTCTTGCTCATTTCTTGCTCACTAGAATCACAATGATGAAGCTTGAAATAAGTTGAGCTTTGAAATAAGTTTTTCTGACAAGGAGCAAATCACGTCATTCGGAAAGCCAGAATTTGCAAGGCAAGCAACTTGTGAATAAAATGCATGTGCCATAAGGTGCTCGCGTAACTTCTGAAGAGCGGCATCCAGCACAGTTGACGCAATGGCTCCCTGTATGATTTTGAGTGGCCAGAATTAAAATTCAGAATTGGCTTTATGAATCTAGGTTGGTATTGCTACAATTGTGATATTTGACGAAAGCCTGTCTTAAATCGAGAAACTATAGCTCATCAATTTCCTGCAACTCCAAAGTGACATGCTGACATCCCGTTTTCCTTAAAATCTTCCTTTATATTAGCAACCAGTACAGAGCAAACGTTAATGTCCAGTAGATCTAAGAAGTCAAGGACATATCAATCAGGGTGTGATGATAACCAATTGAAATGCTTTTGAAGCTGCCCGTCTACATACCCAATAAAAATAGAACTAATTACAGGTATATTCACAATATTCATAAGTCAATGCAAATGACAGATTTTTGGACAAAATTATTTCCCTTCCAAGACATAACGATAGAATTTAGGTAGCCTTCATGAGCTCTAAAAATGACGCAATAGAAATGCCACACTGGCACTGAAACAACAACTCATCGTTATATTCTCTCATGCACTGCTTTATACACTTCAAACCTTCACATTGGGAAAAACAATAATATAAATAAGTCTATACCGAATGTTTTGCGGCACAAAGTAGGTTGTTCACTTAGTAATAAGATGACAGATTCTGAGATGGAAATTCTTGGCAGATCACAAGTTTTCAAACCCTCCAATTTTCTTTGAATATACTCTGAAACATTTATTTACCAAGTGTCTTTTTGTGAAACAACAGCTCTTAGTGGCAACATGAATCTTCACAGAAATAAAAACTGATAGTTCTTGCCTTTTTGATTTTTTCACACTTGCCGCTACGCGTTCCCAATTAAGCGTTAGTAACAGGGCATGAACTTATTCATTCAGACGCCCGCTTTTTGCATCAACACTTTTTTTTTCATATATACCCTAAAGACCCATTCGAGCATTAGGGGGTTTTAGTTATACAATAAATTTGCAAGCCCCGCCATGGTGGCCTAGTGGCTAAAGTGTTCGGCTGCTGACGCGTAGGTCGCGGCATGGAATGCCGGCTGCGGCGGCCGCATTCCCGATGGAGGCGGAAATGTTGTAGGTCCGTGTGCTCAGATTTGGGTGCACGTTAAAGAACCCCAGGTGGTCGAAATTTTTGGAGTCCTCCACTACGGCGTCTCTCATAATCATATGGTGGTTTTGGGACGCTAAACCCCACAAATCAATCAAATCATCAATAAATTTGCAAATTGGAACATTGTCATTATAAAATTAAAATGGTAAACAAAGTAAAATACAGTTCCATAGACAAAGATGCAAAAGGTGAAAAAAAATGTGGCAGGAATGAAAACTCAGGGAGAGAGACACAGCTATAGTACGAAAAAATATATATACAGAAAATTGCCATGAAAAAAATTGGCCCCGTATCTGCATATTTGACTGAAAATGTCGTCGAAAGACTATCGTCTTTCGCCTGAAAAGAGTGAATAGAATGAAACATTCATTTGATGTTTTGCACGGGAAAACTGGTTAATGGGATCCTGGAGGTGTTGCGTGAGACATGAGCGCCATCTGGCGGTAATCTCAGAAAACGAAAGGATGGCCTTTGTTATAGAGAGCACGCAGTATGCGTGCAATCTTGGAGGCCATATTTCGTAGATTTCAAGATAGGTGGCACATAGTATCGTCTTAGCAAAGCGTAGGAAACTCGCGTTTTCGTGCGAAGCGTCGCATTGTCATCTGCAGTGCTTTGAATTACTTATTTATGCCTTTTCTATTATAAAGAAACACAGTGCAGAATATCGACGTGTTGATATTGTGCCTCAAATATGCTCAATGTTTGCTTTTTATTGACAATCGTACAAGTATGAACGCAGAAAGTTGAGCAATACTGGTGGATGCTGTGGATGTGGTCGTACTTGAGCCTTTTGCTGACAGACAGACCAAAATTTTTGCGTTGAAGTATCCCAAGATAGACTATTATCTTTGGGGAAAGAATACATTTACAATGAAAGAAGAGTAAAAATAAGCACATACATCTACTTACAAACTCACACAGATAGGTAAGTCATATGTGCAAGAAAATATTGAATGGGTTTACAAAAGCGGCATGATCAATGAATCAAGCGATGTCGCGCGGCAGTGTGTTCCAGTGATGTATGGCTCGTAGTAATGGTGAGTGTTGATACATAATTGTGCGTGCCAAAAAAGGCTGCATTTTGAATTCGTGATCAATATGTTTAGAAGTATTATGAGGTGTGTTTGTGCAAGCTTCACGTGGGCAGATTTACTATGATAAAATGTATGAAAATGCAACAGCAGTGACGCCGTGTGCGTTTTTCAAGAAGGGATAATGAAAGTGAGCATGTAATATCTGTAGTGCTGCAGTTACGAGAATACTACTTGGCCATAAATCCTGCTGCTTCATTTTGTATTCACTTTAGTTAATCGATGAGATATGATTGATGTGGGTTCTAGATGATGAATGCTATCTTTGAACGGACAAGTGTAGTGTACGCTAGCATTTTAGTGGTATAGTTCACCAAGTAAAGGTTTCTTTTAATAAATACAAGTGCTTTTGACACCTTACTAGTATTGATGCGCTTATTCTAAGATAAGTCAGAAGATAAATGAATTCCAAGATATTTAAACAGGGATACTTTTTCAATAGAGACAGCTTGAATTTCAGATTGACTCATGTCTGTTTTATGTGCTCTTGTAAATGTGATGGCCTTTGTTTTGGAAGTGTTAATTTGCATTTGCCACTGGTAACACCAAAATGCGACTTTATTAAGGTCCAACTATATTGACTCGTTAGCTTGGGTGCTGTCAATTTTTCTATAAATGATGTAGTTATATGTAAATAATCTGGTAGTAGATGATAAACCATGTCCGATGTCATTGATGTAAATGAGAAACAAAAATGGTCCCAGGATTGATCCCTGGGGAACACCAGACTTTACATGTGAAAGTGAAGATGCGTGTCTATTCAGATAAATTGATTGGTTGCAGTTGCTCAGAAAAGGATTTATTCAGCTTTTTTCCAAACCAGTGGCTACCTTATCATTATACATAGAGCCATCAAGAGTTAAAAAGAAGCCTTCCTTGTCAGCAACCAAAACATGCAACTTAGCTTACAGATGCGTCTCAGACAGCATGAACACCATTGTGAGGAGTGACCATGTATGTACAACAAAGACAAGCTGAAAAAGCCAGTAGACTTTTTTTGTGAAGCTAAGTTGCGTGTTTTGGTTACCTTTGTGGTACCTTCGTTTACGTACTCTTCTATGAATATAATGCTAAAAAAGTACTCATAGATTTATCAACACCATCTGAAGAAAATGAAATGAGAAGAGAGTTTGCTACTCTTGAAAAATCTGCGATAAGTGCATAGCGGAGGACGTTTGCAGCTGCATCGCCAATAATAATAATAGCAGTAACATTATAAAAGACATGACATAGCCCAGCTAACCTCTTATGATGGCAGTTCTAACATAAGCACCTAACTAAAAGGCCTTCAAGCCAAGCCGAAATCGTGGCCACGACAAATATGCAGAAATTTACCGATGTGGGATATGCTGTGCTTGGAAAGTGAGATACGGTATGTGATATGTACAAGGAACATACATCAAAATAGTGCATGTACCAACATGGAAACAAAGGAATGCTTTGGTCAATGGGAAGAACAAGCTGCCGAGTGGAAATTTTCGTAGCCTTGTTAACACTGTAGTCTGCCACGAGTGTTACATGTCAGTCTATGAGACCTGTGATTTCAATGAAAGAGTTAAACAACACGCATATGAAGTCACCAAATCATGGGTGGCCTTGAATGCCTTCGCTGAACATGTGGAATATACAGGCTTTCAAATTGACTGGTGAAGCAACCGTGTTCTGGTCGAAGAAAACAAGCTTGCATCATGCCGGCACCTGGAATCCCAGCACATGCACACAGATGCACGTATCCTCAATAAGATTTATGGAACGCTAACCATATACTTTTGGTGCTTACATCACGCATCTAGTCATACTTAAATACGATGTATTATTCTCATGGCTGTCATTCAGAACAATATCGGGTGCCCAAACGTCAATAAACTGTGCTATTTTGGGCGGTGTATCTTTTTCTTTGTACACTAAGAAGAAACGGTTATGCATTCTCTTTTTCTCAGGCCTCTTCTAGCTGTTCACTAAGCTGCAGTCGAAAGAGTGACCTTTTTATATTGATCAAGGGTAATGCTTATTTTTGTGATGGTGGCAAAGCCTGCCGTCAGTTTCCATGAATTGGCCAGGTTTTACCAAAGTTCCCCCAGTTTTCCAGCAAGGCCCCGATTCCCCGACTTTTCCAAATTGGTAGACACCCTGCACAAATAAAGATAGATGGCAGTTAAATCGCGTCCTCTGTTTCTTGTCTTAGGCGAGTGTCATTCTGCACTTCATTACTTTGGACGTATTTGTTGTTGAGCTGGTTGGTATAACATTATTAGGGGAAATTATAGACGATGCGAATGTGTGGTGCGGTGTAAATATTTTCTGTAGTTCAGTTGGAAGTGACGCTCTTTCCCTGAGCTTTTTAATTTTTCCTGTGGTGCTTAGAATATAGAATTTTCTCTCTTAGCTTAATTACCTCCCTGAAGCTATGCACCCTCTTGCCCATTATCAAACATCGTTAAACGATTGTATGAGGCATTGTTGATTCAAAATAACCTTAGAGTATATGCTAGAGCTCCTGCAGGATCACCGGCTGAATGTGACAACCAGTTCACCATTTATAGGGCACGAAGTACTGACATTTTTAATATATCTGTTTGCACAGTGCTTCATTGGAGTCATGCAAGCTTAAAATATGGTGCTACCACAAAGAAATTTTTCTTCCTGCACTGTGACCAATGGGAAAACTATGTAGACAATAACGAAAAGAGATCACAGCTAGGCTTAGCGGTGCGATGTCTGCCTCAATAAATTGTGCAATAAATTAATGCAAGTGTGCTTATATCACCTTGGTGTTGAAAGTTTATTACAACGTTTGATATCAACATCTGCTCGCTCCATCATGGTGTTCCTGAATGTGTACACAGTCTTACCTCGGAGACAGCATTGTCATAACTAATTTCACTGTCACAATCTTGAACAGATGTGAGACAAGCATGCGCCAGTACAGAGAACACAAGAGAAGTGGTCACTGCTTACATGTTCAAGGTCCTATGCACGCACACTGGGCTATGATTTTGCAGTGTCTTACATTTTGAGAGGAGTATACATCGTGATGGCTGGAGCCAACTCGGTGGGACCAGGTAGACTGTCACAATGTTCATATTGTTGATTGAGACAACTGTTTGGTACAAAAAAAGGGCACCGTGGAAAAAAAATATTTTTAGGCTAATGTAAGGGCTTGTGGTAAGGAGACACTCAAAAGGTATATGGTGCACTATCTTGCAATAGAGAAGCAACATTTATACCGGCTAAACATTGGCCATACAAGCTTGTGGCTAGAGAAGGATGATGTCCAGAAGATACCCTCCTGAAATGTAAACCTGCACCGTCCTCCCTTGCCCTTCTTGGTGCACTGGAAGTTTTGCCCTATAGGTACTGGTTCCTTCAGTGGGTACTCTTGAAGGGCTTGTGAATAAGCTCTCTCTTACCACCTGCTTAATCCAAGGGCCAATCCTGCTGTTGGAACTTGTTTGCTTGGCAGGAATTTCTAACAGGAAAAGAAGCTCCAATCGTTACACAAATAAAGCTACAGCATTGCAAGAATACTATAATATTATGTACATTGCGAGAATACTATGATGTTATGTACTCCCACATACAACTCACTAAAATGTCACCAATTACCTCTCTGGTGAGCCTGATTATGCCTTAAGACAGCATGTAAGTTTCTTGATCCTCTACTTTTTAATCAGTACATGAACCTTGAAAAAACAAGATCGTCACGTGCAGTGCATAAAACCAGTGCTTATGAAGTGCAATAATGCCATCGGAAGCATGAGTAAAAGTAAATTCACGCTGCTAGAAAGCAAATTCAGCATGAAGCCTGTAAATGTACTCTTAACAAAGTCTTCTCGACAACTTCATTACTTCTATTTCTGCAATTTGCATAATCCTGTTTCATGCATACCTTGCTGTCAACCATAAAAAATTATTGACCTCTGAGGTGTTACACAAGTGACCATACTCATTTAACATACCTGTAAGCCTCAGTGCTATGATAATAAAATTGAAGACTTTAATGAAGTAATGCTCTCTGCTACTCACCCCTGAAAAAAAATTTAGCGTCCCGTTTAAACCTGTTTTTTAAAGACTTAACAGGCACAGTGACGTGACTCATGAAAGGCATTTCCGGAGCTTGTGGAGCAACTAAAATCTCCTTGGAGCAGCATAAAAGCCACCTGAAGCTTTTAAGCTAGAGCTGTTGCACCACATGTCACAGGGAATCAGGTCATGAAGCATGCACGCATGCACGTTCACTTGGACATCTGCTCAACATAAACGTAGGCTTTTTGCTTTTCTGCAGACACCTCCAATTTATATCAAGCTACCTAGCACTTTCCGGGAATTCACATGGTATTTGTAAATGACTCTGGCTTTCAGTGATAGATAGTTTAGCTACAATATTGAAGCACGGACTAGTAAGACTTTTTATGCATTCTATTTACTTACCAAAAAAAAAGGAGGTCTGATTATGTTAATGCTTTTATTAGTACAACCTAATCGTTCAACGTGTGGAGAAGTGTTTGCTGTCATCGTTTATGTACAGAATTGTTAGGTTCCTGATTAATGAACGGTTCATAAAAAAAGGGTTTTGTAACTGGTCCTTACTGCCCATTATTTATTATGGCTCGACAAAATTTAGACTTATGGGGGAGTAAGTAGTTACACTTGGCAAACTGTTTGACATGTACAGTCCTCGAGATCAAGAAGCCCAGCCGAGACATATCGGAATAGTGGAACACCATGCCTTCTAGGAGAAGTAACAGTGATTGTACAGCATGCGGTACTGGTGATGAAGTTTGCCCACTGTATGGACTTAAAACTTAACCACCCAGTATGAAATATTTTGAAAATAAACTGTAACAAATAGGACCACAAATTAAAAAAAATATCTAAATGGTCAGTTTGATATGCAGGTACTAAATTACTGTATTTTAATACATTCAGTCAAGCAAGACTGTTGTCCAAGCACAACTAGCTCATTATTACTTTTACCTGACATTAAACACAACAGTTAGAAACCATTTGACTGAAGTCACGTGGTAGCTTTTGTAGTATAAGCGGGTTCGAATTGTTAAGAAACTTTGTGTCCAGCAACTTTTTCAACTACATTGCACATCCACGTCCACTGTGATGACATCTCCAAATCGCAACGGGTAACGTATGGGTTTCAAGCGCATGCCATAAACTTGCTTCCTGAGAGAACACAACAACGAAAAATGCACGCATGCTTGACACAAATAATGAAATTTTTGAAAAAGATGTAGGAGGTTTTGCCTCTTGGTGCAGATCCCTACAGGCACTTACCTAATTACCACCACATTTTGCCAACAAGCAGACCATGTAAGACGTTCGAACATGCACTATCATGTCGGGTCATAACCAGTTTCCTCAAACCAGTTCTGGCACGACATATGTTTCACATTTATTTCTTGTAAACTGTGCGTGTAATTGTGCGTGTATATTTCTAAGTTTCTAAAATATGAGTGGCAATTGAATTGTGAATGGTAATCTACACCCAGCCTTAGTATATATTTCTATTATAATCATTTTGAATTTGAGGCATGGCACAAATTTTGAAGTACGACTGAAGCCTCTTGAATGCATGTTTCGTTTATTTGAAGGTGCCATGCAACCTATTGGAATTAATCCTGCAATGAACTAAAATATGAATGCCCTGCGAATTGCCTGCCACAAAATGTATTTTACTAGGTAAATTGTTCTGGGCTTGGTACACAAGCTGAAGATGATGACAATACTGACTGCCGCATCGTCACTGATTAGGCAGAGGATAGCGCGTGTACAATTTAGGTGCACACACGAGGCCCAATATCAGTGCTACATTTCCAATTTACACACGAGCACGCGCAATATGTATGCTTTACCGCAATACATTGCGTGCACTTCACCGCAAGACACAACTGCCTTGCGGCACTGCTTACTTTCAAGAAGACGCTTAAGGTGGCAATTTTGAGCGGAGATTTATAGTGCTCCCAGCATATTTTTAATTTTATTTCCTTTTTTCTTTGTATCCACCCACAAGAACAGACATAGCTTAGAAAACCGGTTATCGTCATCGGCGACAGCATATTTAAGCCACTTGGAAAATAACGTCGTGCGAACGCCTGCTAATATTCCATCGCTTCCAACTTGTGCATTTCGTATCTGTCTCACGCAGATACGCAAGACGAAGCTTCAATGAAAGTTTTGGCACAAGCATACACTTCACCCAAGCGACACATTGATCCTTGCGCAACACACGCACTTACCAGACATACACGAACGGCATACATCCGCAAGTAGCATAACACACGGTGTTCATGATCGGGCAAGTCGTTACCACATGCTTATAGACAGTAATACAGAATGAGACCACGTATCCATGCGCAGAGGTGGTTCTCGTGAATGCATACGGCTCTCGGCCAAGCAAAGACCACGGACAAATAACCACCGCATGGTAAAGATCCTCACAAGTTAGTGAGGAACCTTACGGTAGACCTTTCGTTCCCACCACCTAAACGTCCCCCAAAAATGTCCAACAGAGTGATTCTGTCGCCGTCTATCCATACATTTTAAGCCAAGTCAAGCTGGTTTTAGGCGGCTTTTGGGTGAACCGGGCGTGTTGGCCCTCAAAAGGTTCGTGCCACCCGGTGGCAGCAGACGTGGCCCCTTTCTAGTCGTTTCGAGAAGTTTATACGACGTTTCGAGTTTCTTGGGTTCTTTGATAGCTTTGCTGCATTTTTAAGTCAGTAAGCTAGCCATAATAACTGCAGTGGGCAGACGACATGGTGCTAATGAATACATGTGGAGGGGCTAAGCACCCTTCCTATTGGCTGAGGGGCCTGTAGCGTCCACAGTGCTGCAGAGAACGTCTGAAGCGTAGTGTTGTTGTAAGGACAAAGATGTCACACGGCAAATATCATGACCCCTCACCGGTTATCCTGTGGAAGGGACTACTCGACCTGGACAGGCCCTGCGGAGCAGTGAGGTTAAACGAAATAGGCTGGCTTTGCGAGGAATATCCAACATGGAACTCAGTGATCCACGCGCTCGACTTGTAGTTGGCCGAGACAGCGCCAGGAACGCTGCGTCTGCGCTTCCATCCAATCTCGCGGAAAGAAGAGATTGTGACCACCACTCGTGAGGTGTCGATTGTGCTCTCGTCGCTCTTGGGTATACACCTTTGCATCCAATAGGTGCACTTGGAATGCGTCATTAGTACTAACACTCCCGCACCACAGCCTCTCTTCCCAATCTCCATGCGGCGTCGTTCTTCGAGGCGGGCTTCTTGCAACCTTCGCACGTTGTGCATCAGCGAAGGTAGCCGTTTGTTATTCCGGTACTGTCCAGCAAAAGCCAGCATTCACCTAGATCTGCGGGTCATGGACGCTCTCACAGGCCTTGAAACGCTGTGCGTCGATGTGGGCCGGTTCAGCCAGTGTTTCGCAGCCGAACTCTATGCTCTCCTGGAGCGCAATCGGAACACACTGAAAAATGTTGAAATCGCCGAGTTTCCACCGGCGCAGAACCAACTCAAAATGGTCGAACATCTGGCAGCCTGCAAGTTTCTGGCACTGAAGTCGTCACAGCTCTCTTATTCAACGCCAGACGTCGCCGGAGTGGTGAGCCTCTTGCGTCGTTCGACTTCCTTGAAAGAACTACCCGTGAAGTTGGTCCTACCACGGCAACTTGTTCTCATCGCCAAAGCTCTTGAAGTTAATTGCTGTCTGACGAGGCTTTCGCTGCACGTTATGATGCGTGAGTCAATCGAAGAATTGTTCGGAGCGCTTGAAGGCAATGAACACTTGAAGGAACTTTTTTTGACCAGCATCCAATTTCAAGATCTTAACAGCATCGGTATGTGAGCCGTGGCGCCTTTGTTGAAGAACAAGTGTCTGCAGACACTATGCATGAGAGCATTCAATTTGCCTGTCAGTAAGGTGGGCCATTGGTCAAGAGCCTTGTAAAAAAATGAGACATCACGACTTCTCTCCATAGACTGCGAGAGCATTCCAATCAGTGCCGTTTCAACGTTGTGCAGTACTCTACGGCTTAACAAGAGGCTCAGAGCATTGGAGCTTTTGCAATATCCGTCACTGGAGGGGTCAGAAGAGGAAAGGCGCGTACAGTTTTTTTTTATTAATCGCCGTACACCGTTGCTGCCATAGTTTCGTCTGGGGGGGGGGGAGGGAGGGGGCAAACATATGTGTCGAGCCGTGGGGGAGAGAGGGGGGAGCTGTGGTGTGACTTGGGTTAAGGCAAGTGTCTTTTTTGCGCATCCCTGTCGACGCCGACGTCGCTGTTTTGTTGTGGGATTGATCACTTTGATGTACGAATGCGAATTGCCTATCTGACTTGAATGCACGCTTGCATCGGATCGTACCGGAAGCGAAGTCTCAAGAATTTAAGTGATGTAAGACACATTATTTAGAAATACAAACTTATTTGGTACGTCACGCGCAAGTGAAGTTTTCGCAGCGTTAAACGAATTATTAGCGAATCATATGATGACATGACGGCGTGTCCCTGTCTTGTCTCTTTTCCTTGTAAATGTTTGATGGTTTACTTACACTGGTGTTGGAAGGTGCACTGCCAATCATGACTAAGCCATATCGTGATCAAGTTGCTCAACAGTGATTGACTCCGTTCTACGGACTGCGCGAGAAGAAGACAATCTCAATTGGCAAATTTGATGTGGAACAGGCATGATCGCGGTCTAAGCGGACACTTTTATGCGAGCCTCGCTTATTCTAAGGCCCACGTATATGTAGCATCCTGATATAGTGCAAGCACGGCCGCTGGATAACAATGAAGGTGATTTTTTTATCCAGTGGTCGTGGTGCCAGACAAAGCATAGATTTTGCGTTTTAGATGAGAAGCAGCTTATGGCGGAGCTCAATTCGGTGTGTGGCGGGACCACCCTTACTGCGCATGCGCCAACTCTTCCCCTCTCCTCGTTGGAGCGCAAGGAGTGGGCAGACTCTCACCTCGCCTCACGCGAGGCGACAGGGAGAGTTGGCACATGCGCAATGGGGGGGAGCGGACGGTAGCCGAGGGTGCTCTCCTCGGTGGAGCTGGGAGGAGGTGGTGGGGAGAAGGCGGTGGAGCAATGCCTCCCCTTCGTTACTCCTCTGCCGTTTATCTCTCCACCGCAGCTGAGCGCTCGCACATAATTCTGCGCCCGCTCGCACCGTTGCACTCTTCCAGTAGCCCCCAGAATTTTGCGGCACACACACGGTAATACACACAAATTGGGGGGGGGGGGGGCGTCGCATAAGCGCTACGCAACCCATGTACAACTGCACATACACGGAAACATACGAATGACAACAACAAATCAAAACACAAGTGAACACCAGCGCTGCTTCGCATCCCACATGGTTCCCTTTAGTTGGGGTGGTGTAATATCTTCGACGAGCGCGTCTCGCCGAGACGTGGTCAGCTTGGGTGCAGAACAATGGCAAAACCATTTGGAAGCACCTTGACGCTCCGCGGATTTCGCAGCAGAGCGAGATATGCGCTTAGAGTCCTACTGCTGGCACGATCTTTCAGCACACGCCCACTACAGTTACCTCTACGTGTTTGTGCGCAAATGACGTCACGCGCATTGCCGTTGAGCATGCAGTCCGGACAGTCTCTGAGCATGCGCTCAGGAACTGTCCGGCAACAGGCTGATCTTTCATGCAGAATGCTGCGTGCAAGCTTCCACCACCATCCCCTAATCTCTATATGCACCTGAGTGAAGGAACGAGGCTTACCTAAACCGTGCCATGGACTTTGTCCTTGAGCGACAGAAAGACAGGCACTGCGTGGAGTGCTTCGAACTGTTCCGCGGCTGTTCCTGATTGATTAGCAATCTGATGGAAGTCGCAGAGATGTCGTAAGCCGAGGCGCAAGTTCTTGTGTTTGCAGCCGAGAACCGTTGGCAGGAGAAAGACCTGAAACTCGCCGGTGTCGTTCAGCGTTCCGTTGTTTGCTGGCCTGCTTACGTCACATAAATTGACGCGCTGAACTGGGAGTGCTGGCGTGCCATTGCACGCTACCTAAAAGTATCCGACATTTGTTTTGAGTAGCCTTGAAGGTGTATCAATTCCTAATAATAAAGAGAGTGCTGATATTGCTGACTGATTCGATTGATTGATATGTTCAATTTAACGTCCCAAAACCACCATATGATTATGAGAGACGTCGTAGTGGAGGGTTTCGGAATTTTCGACCGCCTGGGGTTCGTTAACGTGCACCGAATCTGAGCATGCTGACCATACTAAGAAATGAAGCATGCTAGCGGGTAAAAGTTGTTCATGCTATAACGTTACGTTGTCTCGCAGTTTCGGAAATACACCTTGGTACAGTTTTAGTTTAGTGTAAGCTTAATGACTGGTCTTAAAGGGACAGACGACTTTTTCTCGAGCAGATTTTACGCTATATCGTTGTTTGCTTGTTTCACAGAAATTCCGGTGGCAATGTCGGCGTCGTTGGTTTTCAGCGAAATATCTTCTTCATGACCAAAAAAGAGAGAAAGATGCAAGTAAAATTAGAACGATTTCTTTATTTACACTGTGTTTTGAACCGAGTCAGACCTCGTGGCAGAAAGGTGTTCTACCACAGATCAGCTACGTCATTGCTTAAAGCTGCTTTGGTAAAAAAAATTAAAAAAAGTATGGATGTCATGTAGTCAAATGAGTCCCCTTAACACGTTCCATATTGTGCGGCATAGTCCTATGATCGCACCAGGAGTCAAAACGTACTACAACGTCAAATGAATGCCGAACAGCAGCAAGCCTTAATTCGCAATGGTTAAGTGCGTGCCGTACCATTGACAGGCGCGCGCACCCTGTTCGGCAGCTCTGCGCATATATGAATGCCTAGCTGCTCGTGGTGACAAATGACGGCTCTATGTACCCCTATATACATCACTATATACCATTACGAAGGCTTGCCGCAAGGAGGATTAAAAAAAAATGCCTGGAGTGGAATTGACTGCGCAGAAGTGAAGCTGTTCCTCTGGCAAGATGGTGGCTGTGACAGCCATCTTACTAGGGGCATGATAATTTATCACCACTCAGCGATTTAAAACGAAGCGTTTCCTTTGCAGACCCAACGAGTTTAATGCCAGAACTTTTTCGGACCACATAGTGCTCTAAGTGCGTCTTAGTGTTACTAGTTTTCCTTTTGAGCCTCTAATTGGAGGCAAAGTTCTTCGAAGATTCAGTCATCCATACTAGTTTCTATGTGTCATTTCGTCGAGAACAACTATCTTTTAATACAGAACTAACACAGTATTTACGCAACATATCAAAGTTACTTGATCTTTAAGTGGGCGTTATCAAAAAAGAGCAAGTTTCCGCCATCTTGGCAGCGCAAAACGGTGGCTTCACTTCTGGCAAGGCATTGCTGGAGCTTCAACTCCAGCAATTTTTATTTAATCCTCCTTGGCTTGTCGCTGCTTGGGTTTTATTTGACGCTGGTAGTACAGGCACTCTCGGAATAATACGAAACATCGAATACGCAGCCACGGTCTACCTAGCAAGCAAGTTTATCTTCCCAATGCAACTGATGATATATGGTGTTTTTTGGCGCAAGGGCCATTTGATGGCCAAAGAGCGCCAGTTCATGAGACAGGAATGTGGACAATGGTTGTGATTAGCGGCTGTATAGGGGCCATAAAATTCCTCGCAGTAAAGCGGGTAAAAACATACAAGTAATAAAATCATGACCATGCCGTGAAAAGTGTGTGTGGTGTGAATAGGTGACAAAAGTTGGTGATAATGAAAAACAATGGTGGACATGTATGGCATTAGCACAAGTACCTCACACGTTAGTACCCTTGCGTGCAAGGGCCGTGAGGCAAGTGCTTTTCTGTGTAGCCACCGCAGCAAAAACCTCTCTAGAGAGGTCGTGCTACGGTATGCCCGGGTATATAATATGAAAATTATAAATTTCCTTTAAAAACGCTAATAATGATTTGTGACTAAAAAGCGGTTCCCTACCGACGAACATTGCAGGGTGTAAAGGTATATGTTGTCGGTAGGATAGTGGGAAGTGTTGTCTTCTTAGAGTGTCTAAATGTTTACATTGAATTAAAACGTGAAGAACTGTTAATGTCTCACCACATTTATCACACAATGGTGGATCACCACCGGATAAAAGATGTGTGTGTGTCGTGTATGTGTGTCCTATCCTGAGTCTTGTTAGTGTTACCTCTGTTAGACGTGATTTTGATACTGGTGGCCAATGGCCAAGGTGTGGCTTGATAACGTGTAGTTTGTTTTGTGTGTGTGTATCCCACTTGCTCTGCCAGTAGTCCCTGAGTTTTCGTTTGAGAGAAGGCTTAAGATCAAGGGCCGGGATTGATGTCGGTGTAATGGCGGTGCTTTCGTGGGCGGATGCAGCAAGCTGATCCGCCATCACGTTGCCTTGAATCTCACGGTGCCCTGGCACCCAGCACACAACAACATGTCTGTTGAGTGTGTAGAGGGTGCATAAAATGGAGTAAAGTGAAACGAGGACAGGGTTTTTTTGTTTTTTAAGACTGTGCAGAGCCGTTACCACACTGAGGGAGTCTGTATAAATTACTGCTTTTTGTATTTGTGATTGTTTGATGTGTTTAGCTGCCACAAGTATCGCGTAAGCTTCCGCTGTGAAGATACTTGTGCGTGGATGTAGAGGGCCAGCATCCGAAAAGGATGGGCCGACAGCAGCGTAGGACACAGAGGAGTTGGTCTTGGAGGCATCTGTAAAAAACTTAGGACGTGTGTATTTGTGTTGAAGTTCCAAGAAGTATGTTCGAATATGGGCAATAGGCGCATGTTTAGTAACTTCTAAAAAAGACACATCGCAATCTATAGTCTGCCACTGCCACGGTGGCGGGTATGCTACAGGAGCAATTAAACTGTGTTCGAGTGACACTCCAGTGTCCTCAGCTAGACCCTTCAGGCGAACTGAGAAGGGCTGCCTCATTGAAGGCCTGTTTTGAAAAAGAATGGAGCTCGACAAGTCATTAATTGTAGAGTATGAGGGGTGCCTCTTGTCTGCTTTCACCTTAAGGAAATATACAAAGGACATGTAGGTTCTTTGCAGATGAAGCGACCACTCATTTGACTCAACGTAAAGGCTTTCTACGGGGCTGGTGCGAAAAGCACCCGTAGAAAGGCGGATGCCCGAATGGTGCACGGGATCCAGCATCTTCAAAGCACTTTGAGTCGCTGACTGATAAACAATGGCCCCATAATCTAAGCGGGTGCGAATAAGGCTTCTATACAGGTCCATGAGGCATTTCCTGTCACTACCCCACGTAGTACGTGACAACACTTTTATAACATTCATGGCTTTTAAACATTTTGTTTTTAAATACTTTATGTGGGGTACGAAGGTCAGCTTGTTGTCCCAGATTAAGCCTAAGAATTTATGCTCGGCTTTGACGGACAGACGTTGCCCGTTCAGTTGAATGTCGGGTTCCGAGTGCATGCCTCTCTTTCGAGAGAACAAGACACACGTGCTTTTTTGTGGGTTAAGTCGAAATCCGTTTTCATCTGCCCATTTGGAGACCTTATTTAAACCAAGCTGAACCTGCCGCTCACACATGGCCAAGTTGCATGACTTGAAGCCAAGCTGAACGTCGTCAACATATGTACAATAGAACATATTGCGAGGAATGGACAAGTGCAAAAAATTGATTTTGATAATAAAAAGTGTGCAACTAAGCACGCCACCTTGTGGCACGCCTGTTTCCTGGACAAATGTTTGGGAGAGCACACTGCCCAGACGGACACGGAATGTCCGGTTTGACAGGTAACTTTCGATTATATGAAACATTCTTCCGCGCACACCAAGGTGGGACAGGTCTTTTAGAATTCCGTAACGCCATGTAGTATCATAAGCCTTTTCGATATTGAGGAACACAGAGAGAAAATATTGTTTATGGACGAACGCGTCTCTGATCTGTGCCTCGATACGAACAAGGTGGTCTGTGGTGGATCTACTTTCTCGAAACCCGCACTGAAATGGGTCGAGCAAATTATTTGTTTCAAGAAAATGTACTAGTCGGCAGTTTATCATTTTTTCAAAGACTTTGCACAAGCAGCTTGTAAGTGCTATAGGCCTATAACTCGAGGGTAAAGAAGGGTCCTTGCCCTCTTTCAAAATGGGAATAACAATAGCCTCTTTCCAGACGGTAGGAATAGTGCCAGAAGACCAAATAGCATTGTACAAACAAAGTAAGGTTTTTCGGGTTTCGTTTGGTAGGTTTTTTAACATTTCATACATCACACGGTCAGAACCTGGGGCAGAAGCACTGCAGGAGTTTAGAGATGTTCGGAGCTCAGCTAAACTGAAAGCTTGATTGTATGCTTCGTATCCAGTGGATTTGTGTTCGAGTTTCTGATTTTCTATTCTTGTTCTGTATTTTTGGAAAGTGTCTGTATAGTGGGACGAGCTGGATACCCGTTCAAAGTGTGCACCGAGGAAGTTTGCCTGATCTTCCAAGGTATCACCTTGAGTGTTTACGAGTGGAAGTGTGTGTACTTGTTTTCCTGCTATCCTACCAACCATGTTCCAGACTTTTGCCTCCTGTGTGTATGAATTGATCCCCGACAAAAACTTCTGCCAGCTTTCTCTTCTGGCCTGCCGACGCGTTCTCCTTCCTTGAGACTTTATTTTCTTGAACGTGTCAAGATTTTCCGCTGTTGGCGAGTTGCGCAGCAATCTCCATGCCCTGTTTTGTTCCTTTCGCGCATTACGACAGTCCGTGTTCCACCATGGAACGTGTCGTTTGTCGGGCATTCCAGATGTTTGCGGTATGCACCTGGCTGCTGCGTCAGTTAGAAAAGCTGTGAAATACTGCACAGCTTCATCTATGTTTAACCTACATATGTCTGTCCAACTCAAACGTGTAGTATTATGGAACTGTTCCCAGTCTGCTTTGTTTATCAGCCATTTGGGAACGTGTAGAGGACCTTCATATGTTGTTTGTGAACTCAGCACTACAGGAAAATGGTCACTACCATATAGATTATTTATGGTTTTCCATTTGAGTAGGGGTAGGAGTGAAGGTGATATGATGCTGAGGTCGATAGACGAGTAAGTTTTGTTGGCAACATTATAGTATGTTGGCTCTTTCCTATTCAACAAACAGGCACCGGAAGAGAAGAGAAATTGTTCAATGAGACGACCTCGTGCATCAGAGCGAGAATCGCCCCACAGTCCACTATGTGCATTTAGGTCCCCAAGAAGCAAATAGGGTTCAGGCAGTTCATCTATTAAAGACTGAAATTCACGTCTTTCAAGACGGTGGTGGGGAGGTACATACAAAGAGCAGATGGTGACGAGTTTGTTTAAAAGTACCGCTCGAACAGCCACCGCCTCAAGGGATGTCTGGAGTGGTAAATGTGTACACGCTACTCCTTGGTTAATAATGATGGCTACGCCACCGGATGACGCCACAGCATCATCTCGGTCCTTTCGGTAGATGACGTAAGCACGTAAAAAATTTGTAATGGAGGATTTCAGATGTGTTTCCTGTACACACAGCACTTGAGGTGAGTGTTTGTATAAAAGCTCTTGGACGTCGTCGAGGTTTTTAAGCAGGCCTCTGACGTTCCAATGTATAATTTGTGTTTCCATATTGGAAGTAAAGTAGTGCTGTGTGTACGTTAAGGGAGTGACTTGTTTAAGCTGAAAGGTCGAGCTCAGGTAGCAGGGCTATTATCAGGCCCTGTTATGAGCTTTTTAGTTTTCTTGGCGCGCTCCAGAGAGCCGCGCCGCTCTTTTGGCACCAGAGGTGCCGCCGTATCCATTGCCTCCTCGGAGGCACTGGATGCCCGCTCATGCGAGCTGGTTTTTCGTAGCTTGGGCCTCGCCTGGCGAGGTGAGGCCTTGAGACCCGAGGACCCTGGAGTCCCTGGTCTCTGATCGATAGTAGGCGGAGTAGACTCAACTACTGCCGCCTTGGGGGCAGGCGCCACAGCCAATGGCTCGCTCTGCGCAGGCCGAAGGAGTGGCGAGGGCTGGTGCGACACTGCCCCCTGGCGCGCCGCATCAGCATATGTGGGGCCATAAAATGGCGAAACTCTTTTTCTTGCTTCTTTAAATGTAATGTTTTCTTTTATCTTTAAAGTGATGATCTCTTTTTCTTTTTTCCAGAAAGAACAGGAACGCGAGTACGCGGCATGATTACCACCACAGTTCACGCAGTGTGCAGGTGCTTCGCAGTTGTCGGAGGCATGGCCCACGACTCCACATAGAGCACAAGTTTTCCGGCCACGACAGCTTTGCGAGCCGTGGCCATATCTCTGACATTGGAAGCAACGGCGGGGGTTGGGAATATATGGCCTCACGGATGTCTTTGTATACCCAGTCTGAATGGTTTCCGGCAAATCGCTCGAAGCAAAGGTCAGTACTAAGTGTTTGGTTGGTATTTCTTTTTGATCTCTTCTTATCTTAATACGCTGTACGTTTGTCACGTTCTGGCACTTCCATCCTTCCAGAAGTTCAGCTTCGGTCAGCTCAAGCAAATCTGCGTCCGATACGACCCCGCGAGATGAGTTCATGGACCTGTGTGGCGTAATACTGATGGGTGTGTCTCCAAACGTTGTGAGTGTGTTCAGTTTATCGAATTGGTCTTTGTCACGTATCTCCAGAAGTAGATCTCCGCTGGCCATTTTGGTAACCTTGTACCCAGCACCGAGAGTTTCGGTTAAGCATCTAGCCACTATGAAGGGGGATACAGTTCTGGCTTGCTTGTTAGTTTTTTCACAGTGTATAACTTGGAAACGAGGAAACAATTGTCTTGGCTGGTTGAAAAAATTGATGTCTTCGGTGCGTACCCGCTTTGAGGAGGCACGATCACTAAGTAAAGGAAATCCTTTCTGCATGCTAATTGTATGTTGTTCAGCAGCGTTGGCGGCCACCCACCACGGAGCCCAACGAGGGGACGCTGCAAGTTTGCGGATGCTAAAAGCTTGCAGACGTCAGCCGTACAACCCTGCTATAACCCAATGCGCATAGGCCAAGGTAGGCTATTTGCACAGGGTTAACCCTTGCCGCCGAGAAAATTGGAAGTAAGCAGAAAAGAGAAGTAGACAGGAAAGCTAAAAAAGTAAGAAAGACGAAGATGTAGGGAGAGAGAGATAGGAAAAGGCGACTGCCGATTTCCCCTGGGTGGGTCAGCCCAGGGGTGCCGTCTACGTGAAGCCGGGGCCAAAGGGGTGTGTTGCCTCTGCCAGGGGGCCTTAAAGGTCCAATCACCCATCGTCGGCTCAACCCCCAGGATCCCCTTTTCCCCGGACACGGCAAAGCCACGCACGGCTAGGCGTGGGAGGGAGCCGAAACTCCCCCGTTAGCTCGGGTCCGTGGTGTCGCTACACACCAAACGCCTACTTGCGCAGGCGCCCCTGCGGGGCCCAATGCAACTATATTGGAGTTTTCTCGTTCTCATAGGGCAGCGATAGATGTTCTTCAGCGATACGAGAGCGATGGCTGGATTATAGAGTTTCCTAAAATTAACTAGAGGGGACTTTGGCACTGTGATCATTCAGCTACCATGGGAATGATGGGTAGTACACAGATTTGCCTAGTCTTCGTACTTGCGGGCGAAGAATCGTACTTGCGGGTGAAGAATCGTACTTGCGGCTTGGTTTATCCCTGGTCTCCGATTAGTTTCGAAGGAAAGAACGAACCTTTTTGAATTGCGTGACCCGATTCGAAATGATAAGCCTAAAAGTTTAAGGTGGTGAAGCGCGACTACTGAACATTTCTTGATTTTTTGTTTCGTGAGAAAACAGCTCCAAGCCACACGGAACCAGAAGCAGGCCCTGAAAGTGCTTGAAAACAGCCACGTGATTACACGACAGGAGGCGACCTTGCAACGTCTTGAAGATCAGATTTACATGTGGGGTTTGACGTCCCAAAACCATCATATGATTAAGAGAGTAGCCCTATAGTGGAGGCTCCGGAAATTTCGACTACCGGGGGTTCTTTAACGTGCACCCCAATCTGAGCACACGGGCTCACAGCATTTTCGCCTCCATCCAAAATGCAGCTGGGATTTGATCCCGCGACCTGCGGGTCAGCAGCGGAGTACCTCAGCCACTAGACCAACACGGAGGACCATCTTTAAGATCAGGTTCTCGCACAATTACAACAAAAAGGAGTGCGCTTTTATATCGTACCGGGTGGTTTTTTGCTATCTGCTGCAAAACACACACAATTCAAATATCCAAGCATTGCTATTTTTTTAGCAGTCTAAATACTTGCATACATTTGGTTAATTCTGCAGTTCGTCTTTGGTGCTGCTGGCTGCGGAAACTTTTCGCAAGTGCCATTAGCCGGTGCGTTCACCACTGACCTACAGCCTCGGAAGTGTCCAGCGATGTCACTTCACCTGGATTAGAGTGGCTGCATTCCTGCCGGCACGACCAGCTTCAAGGTCTCCTGCCTTATCTTGCTCTACCTCAACTCGTGGCAGCTGCAGGAACATCGACAGCCCCACCTACGCCTCGTTTAAAACCGAGTGCTGCCCAGTCGCCGCTCAATGGGCATGGAAGCATCATAACGATGGGAGGCTCACCTACGCTGTTGTTCATTCTGCAAGTTAGTTACCAGTCCCAACTACCTTGCCATTGTTTTAAATTGGATGATCCGTTTCTAGTCTTGCTTCCATGCCCTGAAGCCTTGTTTGAACCTTTTTGCTCGCTGATACTGCTTTTGTGTGGGGATGTTGAGTGCAACCCGGGTCCTAATGAATCATCGGCTGCTCTTGCGGAAGTTCTTAAAACTGTCAAATATTTAAATGAGCGATCAATCAGAATGGAAACAGTACAAAAATCAGTTGCTGAAACAGCGTGTGAGCTAAAAGACCAGCAGAAAAACACTTTTCAAGCCACATCTGATATAAAGGCACGGTTAGAGGCTGTTGAAGGCCAGACTTCACTTCTTCAGCAATGTCGGGCCGATTTCAGTGAGCTACATGATGAATTTAATCGACTTGAGTCGAAAGCCTGCGCGCTGCGCCATCGGCTAGACGACGCAGAGGATCGTTCTCGACGAGTTAATCTAGTTTTTTATGGCATAACAGATGTTGAAAACGAGGCGTATACTGAATCTGAAGCTAAAGTTTTGAGCGTCATTAATGATAAACTGAATCTGAGCCTTAACAGCGATAGCATTATACGCACTCACAGGCTCGGTTGGTTTATGAAAATGAAAACACGGCCGATCATTATCAAATTTGCTGCATACAAGCAAAAAAAAAAACGGTTCTTGCTAAGTGTTCCTTGCTTAAAAATAGTGGCTTCGCTCACAGTGAGGATTTTCTGCCGCGCCACGCGCGAAATTAAAAAAAAATTCAAGAGCATGCCAAAAGCCTGCGTACGCCATATAAACTTGGGTACAAAAAACTGCATGTTGGTGGTAAATCCTTTGGCTACAATGACATAGATGACACCATTGTTGAGATCGGTATCTCGAAAGTTGCATCGAATTCGCATGGTACATCATCTCGAGCACTCCGCTCTGGCCGCCTTCTTCAGCATAAAGATCGCTAGGGACACGGGAGGGGAAATGGTGCTACTCGCTCGAGATTAGAATTTTCTATTTTATTTACTAAGATTCGTAGTATCTACCGCAAAAAGAATGAGTTATGTACAGTAATTAACGACATGAAAGCCGATCTCATCGCACTAACTGAAGCATGGCTTAGCAGCAAGATATTTAACACCGAATTGTTTCATTGTGAAAAAAGGTATGTAGTCTACCGCAGTGACCGCTCTGACAGAGAGAGGGGGGGGGGTGGAGTTTTGCTGGCCGTGGACGAGCGTTTTGATTGCTACTGCATACCAATTGTTCCGAACATTGAATCTGTGAGGTGCTGTTTGAATGTAAATTTCAAGAAAGTAATTGTTGGCGTCTGCTATCGCTCCCCATCAAGTGATGCATAATTTTGTGATAGCTTGCACGACTGCTTAAATCAAGTCACGGTTCGTTATCCCATTGCACAACTCATACTAAAGGGGGACTTCAACTACCCGAATATTGATTGGTTGCACGCATGCCCATTTACCAACCCACCGGCAACTGAGGCCAACCAGTTTATCACCACCTTTATGGATTTTGGTTTTAACACAAATCGTCACCTCACCCACACGTGTCACTCATACTTCTTCCCTCATAGACCTAGTACTAACGTCATCAGAGACTTTCACGTCACCCGTATTGCACATGTCTGACCTGAGCGACCATAATATTTTGCATTTCACGTTCGATTTGTCGCATGCACTATCAGTAAAACAGTCCAAGAACATCAGAGACTACAACAAGAGTAACTATCTAGCCATTAATAATGAACTGTGCTCCTTTTTAGACATTTTCTCACCAGGTTATCTTGGGCGCTCAGTAGAAACTAATTGGTGTTTGTTCCGTAATAAAGTGTCTGAACTAATTCATCTCCATATCCCTCTTCGCCGGGTGTACTCCAATAACAAAGCTCCATGGTATAACAGATACTTAAACCAACTTTCTAACAGGAAAAAATACTTTTTAGAATCACTAAGTATTCACTTAAGCCGGCCAACTGGACAAAATACAAGACAGCCTCTTTAGCATATTCGCGAGCGCTAAAGGATACTAAATCCTCGTTCTTCAATGTAACCCTGCCGAACATCCTGAAGACTAACTCTAAACGTTTCTGGAGTATAATGAAACCACTTAGCACCAGTAAAGTATCATTGCTTACACCCACCGGCGATCCTGTTCCCGACCATCTTTGTTCTACTGTGATAAATGATACATTCATTAAGTCGTTTTTTTCATCTAATTATACCTAACGTCCTGAGCTTCAGTCGTACAATCATTTTGTGATTTGTTTGACCCGCATGGCATCGTCACGATTATCGACAACCTGAAACTAACGTCTTCTGATGATATTGATGGAATAGTAAATTTTTAAAGAATACCAAAGAATACAGTTCCATCATCCTGAAACGCATATTTTCATTATTGTATATGATGATGTACTATCTGAAGGCTGGAGAACTGCTGCGATTATTCCAGTACATAAAGGCGGTGATAAACAATGTCCATCTAACTATCGTCCTATATCTCTCACATGTGTACCATGCAAAATAATGGAACATATTTTCTCATCTTGTTAATTTTCTAGAGGATAATAGCTTCTTCTCTTCAACTCAGCATGGCTTTCGAATGATTTTTTCTTGTGATACTCAACTAATTTCTTTTACTATTGATTTGCATTTATCTTTGGACTCTGCTTCTTTAACTGACTGTATATTTCTTGATTTTGCTAAAGCGTTTGATAAAGTTAAACATTCCCTGCTCTTATATGAACTAAGTGTTCTAAAATTTGACCCTGCAGTTTTTAACTGGATTCGTGCATTCCTTTTTTCTCGTGTTTAATTTGTCAGCACTAGCGATGTTAATTCTTCCACTGCACCGGTTTATTCTGGGGTTCCTCAAGGATCAGTACTTGGCCCCTGCTATTTCTAATCTATATAAATGACTTACCTTCTACTGTTACTTCCAAAATTTGTTTGTTCGCTGACGACTGTGTGATTTACCGTAAAATATCTAACGACGATGATATTCATTCTCCGCAGGCTGATCTCAATAACATACTTCATTGGTGTCATATTTGGAAAATGGAACTAAACATTAAAAAATGCAAGTCTATGAGGATTTCTCGGTCGAGTACAACTTGTCCAACTTAATTTCTTCACAGTCACCCCCTTGAAGCTGTAACATCTTACCGGTACCTCGGCGTCCACATAACTAACACTTTGTCCTGGAAATCACATACAGAACATGTAGCGTCCAAAGGTAATAAAACACTGGGTTACCTTCGAAGAAACTTCTTTCTTGCTCCAACGTCTCTAAAGTTATTACTATATACCACATACGTCCGTCCTCAAATGGAATACGCTTCATCTGTTTGGGACTCCTGTCAGGTTACATTATCACACATGTTGGAATCCGTTAAAAATCGCTCATCTCATTTTATTTTGGCTAACTACCATCGTTCAGCTAGTGTCACTCAAATGAAGGCATCTCTAAACCTCATCCCACTAGTTACCCGCCAAAAGTGCACTCGCATTTGCCTGTTTCATAAAATATTTTATCATAATCCAAAACTCCGTTCCCGTTTTATCCATGCTGCTCCCTTCATTTCTCTTCGCCGTGATTACCAACAAAAAGTCACAGTCCCCCATTGCAATACAGTAACATATGCCCAATCATATCTCCCAAGAACTTGTAAGGAATGGAATTCCCTGCCTGCATCAATAACAAGCATCAATGAATCAATTCAATTTAAGAATGTCCTTATAACAATGATTACCTAATTACCCCCTGTATGTTTGTTGAACAGTTTATTTGTATTGCTTTGTGCCTTCACCATGAAATAAAAATAATTAGTGTTATCATTTGCTTTATTATGATGCGAGATGTTAGGAGCATTCATTTTTTTACCCCAGTTAGTGACAATATTTTTATTCCATTTGCTTTGTATTCCTTCTTTTTTCATTGTTGTGCATGACCTTCCCCCCTGAAATGTACTGTGTACCCTGAGGGTAAACTAAAATAAATAAAAATACATTTTCCAAAAAGGTCAAGCGTTCATTCTCGGTATTCGGCGTGTAAACAAGCACTCGCCGCGAATGACAGAAGTCAACAAGCTCTTTCCCTTTTGACATGAAACAACTCTCTCTTCTATTATGTCCAAATTATTTCTAACGAGAACAAAGTGCTTGATTGGGCTGGTTGGTGCAGCATAGTAGACGAAGAATGAAGAAAAGTGCTTAACAGCGAGAACGACAGGAGGGGATAGCACAGACGAGACGGCGCTGAACCAACTGCAGTATATAGGAAACACGATCTGCGCACAACAACGCAACATAAGCAAAATCACACATGCATGCGCCATACGGCATCCATTATTAAGAACCGGTCACATCAGTGGGCCCCAGATAACCAATTTCGCAGCCATGAAGAAAAGGTGATGGTACGCTGACACAGGAAGCACCAAGTTGTTGAATGTGGAAGGCGTCACATTTTCTCGCGCTCGCGCCGATTTCTATATCGCTCCATGACCGCACACTTGTCAAGAATTGGCTGACAACCACACTTTTTACAATGGTGCGCGAAGTGGCTAGGAACGGAGCCTTTTAGAGAGTAAACGTGCTCCCTCAACCAATCATTAATACATCAACCCGTTTGGCCAATGTAACAGATCCCACAAGTAAATAGCACCTTGTAGACAATAGCTAAAACACATTCAACATAGCTTGTAGCGTGTTTCATAGTGCATACTTCTTTTTTAGGTCGTTCGCTGTTGGCCCTGCGACATAGCCCAGCAAGCTTGCCGCGCGCGCACAACACAACTCTTACATATATTTTGCCAGTGACCTTCTTTAGCCTGCGGGAAATCTCGTGTACAGGCTTGGCCACGTCTGTGTATAGCGCGCGAGCAGCCGGCCTTGCTCTGTGGTGCGACACCTTGCGGCCGTTGCGGATTGTGATGTCGCATGCACCATAGCATGCACGGCCTTACAGACATGGAGGCCTGCTCTACACGAGTGAGAACGGTGGAAGGTGTGCCTGTTTAGCCGAAGATCCGTGATCCTTCGGGGAGCTTTCGTGAAATATATTACATAAGACGAAGCGCGTTTCGACTGATAGAATGCGCCCACTGCATCGACGATGCAAGCTTTGTGGCTGTTTTGAAGCATGCGATCATACGAAGATGTGATAATGCCAAGAGGTGTGCAAAAACAAAAAAGAAGTCTAGACGGCCATAGAACCAAAACGGCCCCGAAGAGTGCGTCCTTTTGCAGCGTGTGTTATCAGTCGAAACACGCTTCTTATGAAATGGATATAATGAAAGCACCCTGAGTAAGCGCGGATTTTTTGTTAAACAAGCGCACCTGCCAACATGGTCCCCCGACTGATTGATGATTGATTTGTGAGGTTTAACGTCCCAAAACCACCATATGATTATGAGAGACGCCGTAGTGGAGGGCTCCGGAGATTTCGACCACCTGGGGTTCTTTAACGTGCACCCAGATCTGAGCACACGGGCTTACAACATTTCCGCCTCCATCGGAAATGCAGCCGCCGAAGCCGGGATTTGAACCCGCAACCTGCGGATCAGCAGCCGAGTACCTTAGCCACTAGACCACCGCGGCGGGGCAACGTGGTCACCCGTGCAGAGCAGGACTGCACGTCTGTAGAGCACGCGACGGCACAACCCACAAAGCAAGGCCGGCTGCTCGTGCGCTATACATAGGCATGTCCGCTGCTGTACGTATGGAATAACAGCCGTGGTAACGAAAACGGCACAATACGCTGATGTTCCTACAACGAGCGCTGCATTGTATCAATCATGGAACTGCAGCACAATGCGGTCCGTCTGCTCTTCAAGTTCTCATTTTTGTTTCCCGCACTTCCGTTATGTCAATGCCTGTTAGGAAGAAGTGACCAAGCTAATAGAGAGCTTTAGAATACCGTTTGCAAGCGCTGCGGGCTTAGGGGGCGCCATATGAGATTTAGAATAGCGTTTGCCCTACTGTGATCCTCAACGCACGATCGCAGCGACACCGTAGCCTCGAAACCAGCGCTTGCGGGCCACATGCGGGCCGCCATCACCACCCGTAGTTTCGAAACCAGCGCTTGCGGGCCACATGCGGCCCACCATTACCACACGCAATTTCGGATTTTTCGCGTGCGGTCCGCGAACGCGAACGCCGGCTTGCGTACGGCGCATGCGCAGTGGCAGCGACCGCACCACAAGGGCTCGCGGTGCGCTATTCTAAAACTCCCTAGTATTGCCGCTTTCCGGAATGCAGCTCTCGAACATTTAACATCGCAAAACCAAGTGCAGCGCCGTTCGCCATTGTGACGTTTTTTTTTATGAGAACGAACGGACAGCACGGCACACACCTCGTATACTTGTGCTGTTACCACTACGATGGCTTCTTTTGCTGGAGGTTTATGCAGCCTTACTTAGCCTCATTGAGAAGGTGCAGTTCACGTACCTGTACGTAGCTCCGCATACCTACTTCAAGGGCAGGCTGGTCCTCACTGTGACCTCGGGACGTATCGCGAAGCACAATGGCTCTCGGTTACTTAGGCAGTGGTTTTCCGCCTTTCCATCCCGTGGTAGGTTCGGATTTGGCCTAAACGAGGACCGACGAAAGGTCACCGCCTTTGACGGCGGTCTCTCCAATTAGGCCGGGTTTAGGATTTCACCCGCATCCATCGTTGCGTCGCAATTTCACATGGTGACCGCGTGGCCACATGGTCGTCCCCTTCGATGCGACCTGTGTCGTCGCCTGCAGTCTTTCTTTCCTGGTGTTCTTCCTCTTTTTTACTTTCTTGCTTCTTCACCAGCAGAATTAGCTTTGCCGCTACACGCCCCCATCCTTCGGCAGCACTTCGCTCGCGGCTTTCTCGGCGTGTGCTTCTTCCATGACTAGTTCTGCGGTGTCTTTTCCTCGAGTCAGTTCAGCGATACTTGCGTACGTCTACACGCACTCCCCAATCTCCCCGATTCTATGTATCGCGTGCTTACAGGAGGTTTTCAGAAGCCTAGAATGGGAACAGTTAGGGATAAGAGTTAATGGAGAGTACCTTAGTAACCTGCGTTTTGCTGATGACATTGCATTGCCGAGTAACTCAGGGGACGAATCGCAACTCATGATTACGGAGTTAGACAAGGAGAGCAGAAAAGTGGGTCTTAAAATGAATCTGCAGAAAACGAAAGTAATGTACAACAACATCGGAAAAGAGCAGCGCTTCGAGATAGGTAATAGTGCACTTCAAGTTGTAAAAGACTATGTCTACTTAGGGCAGGTAATAACCGCGGAGCCGAACCACGAGATTGAAGTAACTAGAAGAATAAGAATGGGGTGGAGCACATTTGGCAAGCACTCTCAAATTATGACAGGTAGGTTGCCACTATCCCTCAAGAGGAAGGTATATAACAGCTGTATCTTGCCGGTACTTAGCTACGGAGCAAAAACCTGGAGACTTACAAAGAGGGTTCAGCTTAATTTGAGGACGACGCAGCGAGCAATGGAAAGAAAAATGGCAGGTGTAACCTTAAGAGACAAGAAGAGAGCAGAGTGGATCAGGGAACAAACGGGGCTTAAGGATATCATAGCTGAAATCAAGAAGAAGAAATGAACATGGCCCGGGCATGTAGCGCGTAGACAGGATAACCGCTGGTCGTTAAGGGTAACTAACTGGATTCCAAGAAAAGGCAAGCGGGTTAGGAGGAGACAGAAGGTTAGGTGGGCAGACGAGATTAAGAAGTTTGCGGGTATAAATTTGCAGCAGCAAGCACAGGACCGGGTTAACTGGCGTAACATGGGAGAGGCCTTTGTCCTACAGTGAACGTAGTTAGGCTGATGATGATGATGATGACACGCACTCACTTTCTTCGGACCCGAGGTGGCGGCGATGTGTGCGACGTGAAACCCTACACTCACGCCGAATGTTGCCTTTGCTGAGACGGCGCAGAGACTCTGGCGGTCGTCCTGGAGCAAAATGCCATATCTTCGGTGACGCTCAGCTGGCGCGGAAGGTCTGCAACCTTGGTGCCACCGTGGAGCTTCAGCCGCACTATGCACGTCGTCGACCCTTTGTCCCGAATTTCCTGAGTCCTCTAGTTCTCATTTAGGACGGCTGTCGCCTTTCCATACCGGGCTAGCGTTACATGCACGTCTTCATCCGACACACTGAGCAAAAAACAGTGAAAATTGTCACGTACAGACAGAATCAGACCTGTTTAGAGCAGTCGGCTGCGGACTGCGCAAGCGCCGCGTACCGCAGTAGCTGGGTTAGAGATATGTTGGATAGAAGCGCCAAAAGCCCGCATGCGTGGCACCGTTGCTGGGAACCATTTCTGTTATTGGCCTATCGATTTGTACGAGCGAAGGTGGACAGAAACGGCGCGTATTTTTTGCCTGCTTCGGGGTGTGTAGCCGCCGCCGCAGCTGAGAAATGAAACACGCTTCCACTCATGCATTTCTATCTGACTGAAGTCGAACGATTGTTAGCGTTCAAATCATTTCTATATTTTCTCGCTATCTAGCATACGAAAAGTGCGCAGCAACTTGACGACGCTTAACGCCACAAATAGACCAAGATATGAAACGCCAGAATCAGTAAGGTAAGCATAACTTTCGGGGAGGCAGATTAAAAGCCTGAACCTGGTTATCTGGTGTTTACCATTCCAATGTTCGTGCGGTTTTATGAATTAAAATGTAAAATCTTTAGGTTAGGAAACAGATGTTAACCATAAAGCATGTAGTTTTTTTACCCATTTTGAATAAGAGCATCTATGGTCACAGACAAAGCGAATGATATTTTACCGCATAGACTTTTGAATTAAAAGACTAATTTTAGAATATAGCTTCGGGATAATACAGCTAAACTCTGCAACAATTTCGATTAGACTATTCAGTATGTCGTTAAAATTTATCCTCTTGAGATGCTCTAAAATACGCATTGTGCGAAACAAAGATGGATGCAATGATGCAGCACGATGCTTAACATTACCCAAACCTTTAGTATAGTTCTGGGCTGTATTGATTCAATTTTTTTATAAAACTGGAGGCCCTGATGCTAAAAGTCTTTTCTACCAGCAGGATAGCGCTTTCATTTGCAAATACTCTATGTTTAGCTTGTTGAAAACATACTGTTGTTTCAAAGAGCTGAATGAGGAAAACAAAGTTGGACCTTTGATAAATCCCCCTGAGTGGGTATGAGCCATGACTGTGGAATCATCATCATCATAAAGCTTTATTCTCCTGCCGCAGGAAAATTCCAGATGGTCATCGATTCGCTATCCTGAAAATGTATCGGGCAGTTACTTTGACGAATGAAATAGCGCTGCTCACATGATTCAGCTGGGTGTGTGGCTCATATGATTTATTGAATCTGTGAAGAGAAAAGTAAGTGAAACTAAAATAACAGTTCATTCAATTCGATGAAGTGAAAGTAAAAAAGGCACGAGTGCATCACTGAAATGCACGCACTCAATAAATAAGGTTCGGTTTTCTACTTTCTGGGTAGAAAACCGTAGAGGGAGTTCACATATTCAGGAAGCAGTTGAATTCTCTCCCACTCCTTTTAAATAGCTGCCCAGAGTTCGTCGACTGTAGCAATGGTTAAGCCGGACTGTCTGCTCATTTTTTTTTCATAAGGCCCAAAACATTTTCAATTATGTTTATGTCTGTGCTTCGTGCCGGTCGTTCAAATGAGCGTACGCCCAAGTCATCCAGCAACTCTGACACGCCTGGCTGTGTGTACGGACGCCCCATCTTGCTGTAGCCAAAAGAGGCCACCGGGAAATGGCCCATAAAGCCCGTACGGCAGCGAAGTATACTGAAAGATGTCCATGCAAACATCGGACATCACTGGGCCTGCTATACGGTGAAGTGGTCCGCGAGGCCTATGTGGCTGACAGCACCCCACGCATGGACGCTTGTGCGAACACTGAAACGGACATTCCATATGTATCGATCCTCGAACCTGCAGCACAAAAGTTAAAATCCTCTTTACCGAAACAGCGAAGAGCACACAAATTAATCGAACCCTGTCGGCAGCGAGCAGAGTAACATAGACTGTTACGATCACACTGATGAAGCGAACTTAATGTGGCTTTATTGGCTGCACTGCACTGGTTCTCCTCGTAGATTCCACATCTGTAGCCCCATACGACCGCCTTTAATGTTTTCACATTGTAGTGCAAGGTGAAGGCTCAGCTGTAATCCAAGTAATCAAGTCACACTATTTCGCAAACGGGTTGCGGCTTATGCTACTTGACTAGGTCCGACGTAATTTAGCAAACGAATTGCAGAGCAGCATGTTGGCGGCTAGTAAGTTTGCATAAAATACATAATCATAACGATATAATAGACTCAAAAAACAAAGAAATAGCCGAATGCACAAAGCAAATGACAACTAACCACAGTTAGAGCATGCAAGAAATACAGCAAGTAACTGTGCATCATACTGGTGACGGAAAGCGGAAATTTCGTAGCTGCATCTTGTTTACATAACAAGAAAATAAAAGTTCATGACGATAGCAGCCCCTGCTGCGCTTTTCTCCACTTCGGATCCTGTTCTCAACGTCCCACCAGGTGCAAAACGATGCTTTGTCGGTAAATATATATACTTCACGCCAGTTGCTGGTATTGCACGACTCGCACACGGAGGCGAATTCAAGTCGAGCTATTCTGTGCGATTCTTCCAGCAGAGGTTTTTGGGACGCTAGCCTGCTATGAATTCTAGCTTCGTGGAGGCTCCGCCTTATTGTTGGCAGGCTGACACTTCTCAAGCCGAACTCATCCCTGATTTCTTTCGCACTTTGAAAGGGGTCTGCTGCTGATGCGGCCACAATCAGTGTCTTCTTCATGCGACGTAGTCCTTGCAAGGCGACTCCGTGAAGCGTCTTCAATGCGACCTGTTTCTCGGTACGTCTTCAAGATTCCGCTCACAGTTCCCATCAGAGGTCTTGTAGCATCAAGAATAGCTCTATGGATAATTGTGCATCCCATTATGGCGATCGATCGCCGCTCTTCCTTAGTTAGCCGTGGAGCCATCGCAAAAAAAAGCGTCTTTGCGTCAGTCATCATTTGCGTTTGTAACTCCATGTGCTCATAAGTGTTGACGTCACCGCTCACTGGAACGCCGATACTTCTGTTCAATCACGCGCGGTTGTCAAATCTATCGCGGACATATCTGTGTGCATCCACGCTTATCACTAACAGCGGGGGTTCCACAGGCAATAGCACGCAAAGAAAAAGGAATAGAAAGTAACCCAGATTACTGAATTTCTCTTGCGTCACAAGTCACAGGCTGCTCATCGCATTTAGCCCGCAAGTATACGTGCCACACGCGGGCTTTTGGCGCTTGCATTCAACCAATCTTGAACCCAGCGACAGCCGGCACGTGGCACTTGCGCAGTCCGAAGCCGGCCGCTCGACTACTCTCGACAGGTCTGATTCCGTCTGTACAGCGGCGAGCACTGTTGCAACGAAGACGGCTCAACGTGGCAGCGCTTTGCGGAGCGCCATTGCAGCCGGTGCGGCCGCGCATCGAATCCAAGTGGCGCAGGCGCACACGAGTGTGCCACTCTTGCTGCAGTACAGACAAGCGTAACCGGCGCTTGGCTACTATGAATTTGCACTTCCAAGCGATGTAGCCGACGACGTAAAGCAGCTCCCGTGTGTGCAGGTGCGCATGCGTCGCGACGCTTTGATGTGCGGCCATGCGCTCGTGTGTTCACCCTGTCAGTGCCCACCGCCGTACAGCCACGGCCACGTCTGTGTGGAGCACGCGAGCAGCCAGTTGTTGCTCGGCGGTGCAAAAACTTGAGACAGTTTCAGGCTCTGAAGTGGTGTATCAGGAGCAGGCGTGTTCTATTTGTGAGGCTGACCACACCAGAGACTGATACTGCCTCAAGGTTTCACCCCACAGAGCAAAAACCGGCTGCTTGCGTGCACTACACAGATGTTGCCGCGACCAAACATCACTGGCCTTTCACTTTCATTTCGCCACAGGCCCCAGCTTTCTGTATATCTTACGTGATATTGTATGTCACTGTCGAGACATGACTAACCTGTGACGCCCGAAAGGCTGTATACGAGCAGCAGTGACACACGTGCCAGCGTAACCCGGAAATATTCATCTCGGTGAGGTCTTGCTTTCACGTGCCTATGCAAAAATAAAGTATTCAAAACAGCATTACCTCGAAACACTAGCGTAGCCAAATAACTTCATAGCCGCCGCAGCCTCGCTAATAATTACTTTTATCGCGGCTTTTGCCATCTCCTAAAAGCACGTGATAAACACGTCTGCAGCCTTCAGCAGTCTGAAGTCCAATACAACTAATTGCTCCACTGGGCAAAGCAGTTACGCTGAGGAGCAAGCTGATAACTTCTGTAAAAAAATATTTTTCAACCAGGCAGTCGACAGGTGTAAAAACCCCATGACCTAATTGTAAAACTGATTAAAAGTTATTGCCAGGGTGGGGCTGACACATAAGTACCGTGCGCCAACCAATTGCGCCACTAGGAAATACAGTTGCACGTAGCAGCGGTGCCTTTAGGCATGTTGTCAGCACATAACTCCAGTAAACAAATGTTTTTCGGCCAGAATTGACTATACAACCTCATGCCTAAATCTGAAAATTAACAAAATGTTCATTCCCCAGGTGAGGCTCGAACTCAAAACCCCGGCATAGCTCACGAAAACTGTCGTATAAGTACCGTGCGCTAAAATCGCGCCACTGGGGAATACGGTCGCACGAAGGAGCGGTGCCTTAAAGAATGTTCCCTGCACATAACTCCAGTAAACAAATGCTTTCGAGCCAGGAAGTCGACAGAATTAAAGATACAAGCTCATGGCTAAATCTGAAAACTAATAAAAATTCATTTCCCAGATGAGGCTCGAACTCACAACCCCGGCGTAGCTCACGAGAACTGTCGTATAAGTACCGTGTGCTAACCAATTGCGCCACTGGGGAATACAGTTGCACGAAGGAGCGGTGCCTTAAAGAATGTTCCCTGCACATAACTCCAGTAAACAAATGCTTTCGAGCCAGGAAGTCGACAGAATTAAAGATACAAGCTCATGGCTAAATCTGAAAACTAATAAAAATTCATTTCCCAGATGAGGCTCGAACTCACAACCCCGGCGTAGCTCACGAGAACTGTTGTATAAGTACCGTGTGCTAACCAATTGCGCCACTCGGGAATACGGTCGCACGAAGCAGCGGTGCTTTAAAGAATGTTCCCTGCACATAACTCCAGTAAACAAATGCTTTCGAGCCAGGAAGTCAACAGAATTGAGTATACAACCTCATGGCTAAATCTGAAAACTAATAAAAAGTTCATTCCCCAGGTGAGGCTCGAACTCACAACCCCGGCGTAGCTCACGAGAACTGTCGTAAAAGTACCGTGTGCTAACCAATTGCGCCACTGGAGAATACGGTCGCACGAAGGAGCGGTGCCTTAAAGAATGTTCCTGCACATAACTCCAGTAAACAAATGCTTTCGAGCCAGGAAGTCGACAGAATTGAGTATACAACCTCATAGATAAATCTGAAAACTAATAAAAAGTTCATTCCCCAGGTGAGGCTCGAACTCACAACCCCGGCATAGCTCAGGAGAACTGTCGTATAAGTACCGTGCGCTAACCAATTGCGCCACTGGGGAACACGGGCGCACGAAGAAGCGGTGCCTTAAAAAATGTTCCCTGCACATAACTCCAGTAAACAAATGCTTTGGAGCCAGGAAGTCGACAGAATTAAGGATACAACCTCATGGCTAAATCTGAAAACTAATAGAAGTTCATTCCCCAGGTGAGGCTCGAACTCACAACCCCGGCGTAGCTCACGAGAACTGTCGTAAAAGTACCGTGTGCTAACCAATTGCGCCACTGGAGAATACGGTCGCACGAAGGAGCGGTGCCTTAAAGAATGTTCCTGCACATAACTCCAGTAAACAAATGCTTTCGAGCCAGGAAGTCAACAGAATTGAGTATACAACCTCATGTCTAAATCTGAAAACTAATAAAAAGTTCATTCCCCAGGTGAGGCTCGAACTCACAACCCCGGCGTAGCTCACGAGAACTGTCGTAAAAGTACCGTGTGCTAACCAATTGCGCCACTGGAGAATACGGTCGCACGAAGGAGCGGTGCCTTAAAGAATGTTCCTGCACATAACTCCAGTAAACAAATGCTTTCGAGCCAGGAAGTCGACAGAATTAAGGATACAACCTCATGGCTAAATCTGAAAACTAATAGAAGTTCATTCCCCAGGTGAGGCTCGAACTCACAACCCCGGCGTAGCTCACGAGAACTGTCGTAAAAGTACCGTGTGCTAACCAATTGCGCCACTGGAGAATACGGTCGCACGAAGGAGCGGTGCCTTAAAGAATGTTCCTGCACATAACTCCAGTAAACAAATGCTTTCGAGCCAGGAAGTCGACAGAATTGAGTATAAAACCTCATGGCTAAATCTGAAAACTAATAAAAAGTTCATTCCCCAGGTAAGGCTCGAACTCACAACCCCAGCATAGCTCACGAGAACGGTCGTAGAAGTACCGTGCACTAAGCAATTGCGCCACTGGATTTTTTTCTTTATTCAGCGTTAAGTACATCTTATACACACATTAATACAAACAATTTCGGAAGAAGTACAAACAAGCATTTAAAAACGCCAAACACACTTTGCTTGGTGTAATATCATCAAAAACGTTTAGGCGCGACAAGTTTATTCAATACAGGTAGCCTCTCTGGTTGCTCATCTCCTGCATTTATCATATCTCTTATATAGGCTATGCTTTCAATGAAGTATTCTCTGGCAGAGCGAGCATTAACATCAAGATGACGATATGCCATGCATGCTCTCCAGATAGCGTGCATACTTAACATAAACATATCATACGGTATGCCAGTGCCACTATAAACACGTAGAAAACGGATTCCATAAGGCGTTAAAGGTAGTTTTTTTTAAGTTGTTTGCAGAATGTTCCAAAGAAAAGTAGCGTCCAAACAATCTAAAAAAGTGATCAATGCTCTCTGGCTTGTAACATAAAAGACAAATAACAGACCATGGAACAGATAAACCTTTTTCCTGTAGCCATGATTTTACAGGAAGCGTGCCAGTGTGTAGTTGAAAGAATAATGTCTTTGTTGATGGTCGTACCCCCACTATTTTAACCCTTTTCAGAACGTTTTTGCCAGGAGCTTTTCCGTACATCGTACGGTACATGAGCACAGGTAGCATTACGTCAGTAAGGTCCTTGTATAGTTGTCTTTTGGTCACCCACTTAGATACTGTAAAGAAAACCGTACTTTTAGCATATTGAAAGCAGACATCTCTTCGCGCAGATAACCATGAATGCCTATGCGCCGAGCACATTAGTAAGATACAATACATTCGGGTAGATAACAGCATAATCTAAGTTGAAGCATGGTATGCAGGAAAAGATGCTTCTTATCACGTAAAAAAATAAACCTTGAAACTATTTGCTTGACAAATAAGTGAACTAGTCCCAGCCCATCCACCCTCACTGAGCGGAAAAGATATGTACGGCTCGGGCGTTCCCACTTGGAGGCCCAAACAAAAGTGGCAAAAACTCTGTGTACCTTTTTTATGCTTCAGCGGTTCATGCACAGCCCTTGAAGTACATATCAAATTTCGGCCGCTAGAAATATATTTCAGACCGTTGACCTCGCGAATATCGAAAGGTTTTTCCCTCCCCATTCGTTCAATTTCTTTCTCAAGTTTTCTGTCTCTTCTTTCCAATATTCAGTGGGATCATTATAACTCTGCAATTGCACGCCAAGGTACTTCGTCGGCACGGAGCTCCACTTCACCTTTTCGAAGACGTCAGGCTTTTTGTCCCAGGTTCCATGCCAAAAACCTGCACTCTTGTCTCAATCTAAGGCACTGCCTGACCCCTTGCAGTACTTGTCTGCTACGCCAACTGCTTCACTAATGCTTTCCCTGTCCTTGCAAAACACAGCGACATCGCCTGTGTATGTCAATATTTTGACCTCAGTCGTCATCAACCGAAAGCCACGTATTCTTTCATTGCTACCTATGTTCAAACAAAAGGGCTCCAAATACAAGGCAAATAACAATGTGGAAATTGGACATCCCTGACGAGCACTCCTCGCAACTGGAAAGTTTTCCGCGACTTCCTTGTTGATAACAAGGCTAGCAAAGCAGTTTCTATACGGCATTTTTACGCCATCTAATATAACACTTTCAACATTTACACGTTCCAATATTGAAAATAGTACTGCATGCACAACACGGTCAAAAGCCTTTTCCAGATCTCGTTGCAACATCGCTACTTGGCTGTCCCATACATCGCAGCACTCGAGAGTGCTCCTCGCGGTGTGGATGTTGGTGCCAATTGTTCGACCCTTAATTCCACTTGTTTGGTGCGGTCCTACTAATACCTTTAACACACTTTGTAATCTCTTTGTAAGCACCTTCATAAAAATCTTATAGTCTGTGTTAGTGAGGCTTATAGGGCGATAAGCGCTCACCGATAAGACCTTTACCGGGTCACCACTCTTCGGGATAAGTACAATATGTGACCTTCGAAAGGACGGCGGGATTTCCTTCACTTCATAAGCCTCTGCAACGAGGCCACAAAGTACCCCCGACAGCTCATCTCTGAATGTTTTGTAAAAGACTGCACCTAGTCCATCTGGGCCGGGCGTTTTATCTTCAGACAATTCGTCAATGGCCTTTTCTATTTCACCAACTGAAATTGGCTGCTCCAGGCGTTCGGTTGTCTCCTTATCTAGTGTAGGCATTATTGACAAGAACTCGCCGTCCAAGGATTTTTCTCTTTTGCCGCTGCTGCCCAGCAATCCTTTGTAATAATTGACAAACGCTTGTTTTATCAATTGTTTGTTCGTGGTGGTCACCTCCCCATATCTTAAGCATTTCATTTCATTGCAGCACGCGTAGCGCTTTTCTTCGCTTAGCGAGCGTTTCGTCAGTGTTTCGCCTATCCAGAAGCGCTCTGCTCGTGCGCGTATAACTGCTTCTCTGTACTTTCCTATATCCGCTTTTTCGAGCTGGTTTTTTACTTCTCTTATTTCTTTAACTAAGGTGCCTGGTCGCGTGCTCTCAAGTGACAACAAGAGTTCGAGTTGGCCGTGTAGTTCCTTTTCATTTGTCTTTTCCTTGTAACGCACAGTGCATGATCTTTGAATTGCAGCAATTTTAACTTCTTGCTTGAACTCTTCCCATGCAGCGACCAATCGCCTCGACTCAGTCAAGAGTATTTTATCCATAAGCGTTTTAACCCTGTCCACGAAGACTTCATGATTGATTTGTGGGGTTTAACGTGCCAAAACTACCATATGATTATGAGAGACGCCGTTGTGGAGGGCTCCGGAAATTTCGACCACCTGGGGTTCTTTAACGTGCACCCAAATCTGAGCACACAGGCCTACAACATTTCCGCCTCCATCGGAAATGCAGCGCACGAAGACTTCATCGCTAAGTAATTCATTGTTCATTTTCCACAACTTCCACGGATAGATTGACTTTTTCTTCTTCACACCTATCGTAAACATTACGGCGCTATGGTCACTGAAGGCTACCGGCTTATGCTTATAACTGTTACATAGCGGCGCAAGTGCTTGTGATACGTACGCTCTGCCTAATCGGGCACAACAATCGTGCTGGAAATGCGTGTACCAAAGGCCATTTTTATTTACCATTGCCTACATCTTCCAACTCCCTATCTTGCATAAGCTCTGACAACAACAAGGCACTTTGATCACGTGTGGTTAGCCTTTTGCTCCTATCTTCTCTGAAACACACACAGTTGAAATCGCCCAGAAGTATCACATTTCTTTCACATTTTAAGTACTCTTAGACCCGTGCAAAGAAGGGTAACCGCTCAGTTGCGCTGTTCGGTGCATATACACAAATAATACGTCATTTCACACCAAACCCAACAAAATCACACGAGACAAGGCGGACATTATCGGTAGTATGAACGCATTCTTAAACTAACCCTAAACAATTGCGCAAGAAGAAGGTGCACCCCCCCTCCCCCCCGAGGTACCAACAGAGTGACAAATACAAACATTATAGCGGGGCCTAAAAGGTTCGACCATACAGTCCGCTGGTTCTTTGCTTTCGACCTTCGTTTCCTGTACCGCTACAATATCGAGGTTGTTCTCAAGAAAGAGGCGTTTAACCTGATACTGCTTTCGTCGAGACCGTAGGCCACGCACATTTAAGGTAGCCACACGTAACTCTGTTTCATGCTGTGAAGGCCGTGCGAAGGATAGTGCGGACTGCATGGTTCTTACCTCACCACGTGATACAACCCTGGCTTTCGTTGTTGAATTTGTGGGTATACACGAACAACTCGTGCCCCCTCCACATGCTTTACATAATGATGAAGCCATCTTTGTCACAGTCTTTTTCACCTACTGATGTTGGTTCCTCGTTGAAAGTTTCTCCCCCGTGACTACAAGGGTGGTTTGCGCGGTGGACGCCCGCCCGCCGCGACGTTCAGCTTTAACCTGGAGCTGAGTCACCTGTGTGCATGTGTTTTGGCTGCTGGCTTACTTCCAATCGTTTTCTGTTGTCCTGCGTCTTTTTCAGTGTTTTCCTCGCGCGAACGCTTTGCACATGCCACCCAAATAGTGATGTTTATGACTTCAGGCTGTTCGGTCGACGTCGCGGTATTGTCATTCTTCTCGTCGCGCTTTTTGCCTGACGGTACGATGCTAAAATCCTTGCTCTGTTGTCTGATACGTCCGGTTTGCACCTTCTGAGCTGCTTCGCATTCATCGTCCTTGGAACCCTTAGAGAGGGGCGTGAACACCGGACCCTCAATCTTGCTGCCAGCGACGTCTTCTGCTTCAACTTCGTCTATTAGATATTCCGCGACGCGATCACCAGCCACAGGCGCAGCGACGCTGGCGTAGGTCTGGCCACATTCGCTGTTTTCGTGCCCGTAGCATTTGCACCGGCCGCAGCGAGGTACACGACAGTCCCGGCGTATATGGCCCGTTCGTCGGCACCGTAAGCAAAGTGGCGCCCGTTCTTGCACAACCAAAAGCGTGTTTACGCCACCCAATAGGAGCTGGTGTGGCAAGTCTTCGACGGTCACACAACTTTCAGCTGCAGGTTTACTATCCTGGTCGAGGATACTTTGTCAGCAATTCCATGGACGCGCCATCGTTCTTTCGTCACTTCGGTCACTTTTCCATAATTTACTAGCGTGGTGCGCACGTCTTCGTCCGGTACATAATGTAGTAGCCAATAAAGGCTTAGGCGCACGTCTTGTTTGTTCGGGTCAATGACGATGCACGCTTGCCCTTCATCTTTACGTCGCCAAGTGCTAACATGTTCTTTGTGGCTTGTGCTGTACTGAAAGTCACAGCCCAGACGTGATTTATTTGGAATGCGCCTAAGGCAACTACCTCAGGCAGAATACCCAGGTACACCAAAGCATCGCACACATCTTCAGCACGATAAGGTCTTGCCTTGATATCTCCGTGTAGAAAAATAGTATTCCGAACCCACGCACCAGTAGGCAATTGCGGCAGTACGACTTCGTAATCCTGTTCTTCATCGGCAACAATCCTGTTTCCACGGCCCATCTGGGGCGCTGTAACCGCCCCTACGGAGCACATGATGCACACGTCCGTACACTGTGCTGACCGGAAGTGGAATGCCAATTGCGCCACTGGGGAATATCGCACGTAGGAGCGGTGCCTTGAAGAATGTTCCCTGCACATAACTCCAGTAAACAAATGTTTTCGAGCCAGGAAGTCGACAAACTTAAGAATACAACCTCATGGCTAAATCTTAAAGCTAATAAGAAGTTCATTAACAGCTGAGGCTCGAACTCACTACCCCGGCATTGCTCACGAGAACTGTCGTATAAGTACGGTGCGCTAACCAATTGCGCCACTGGGGAATGCAGTTGCACGTAGGAGCGGTGCCTTAAAGAATATTCTCTGCACATAACTACAGTAAACAGATGTTTTTGAGCCAGGCAGTCGACAGAATTGAGTATAGAACATCATGACTAAATCTTAAAACTAATATCAAATTCGTTCCCCAGGTGAGGCTCGAACTCACAATCCCGGCATTGCATACGAAAACTGTCGTATAAGTACCGTGAGCTAACTAATTGCACCACTGAATTTTTTCTTTTTTGATTTTAATAACTACATGCAAAAGAATTACGCACAAAATATATACACCTATTAAAACACCAGCATCAGCTTGGCCATTGCACGTGGTTTAAAAAGGCTTCACAGAAGCCTATTGGTCGAATACAGGTAACCACTCGGGTGGTTCAGGCTGCGCTTTAAACAGTCTCGTATATACAGCATACTCTCAACAAAATAGTCTCTTGCTGAATGAGCGTCTATACGATTATGTCGAACATCCATTGTTGTCTTCCACATACTATGCATGCAAAGCTACATTAATATGTCACTCGGCACTGCCCCTGCAGCTGTACACGGAAGAAAACGGATTCCGAAAGCGTTTATAGGTATAGATCTTTTTTTAGAGTCCGTTGTTGTACGTCCCACAAAAAACAGCATCATGGCAATCAAGAAAGATATGATTTATCGTTTCTGGTTTGCCGCAGATTAGACAGTTGACGGACCACGGTAGAAAAAACCCTTTACAGTACAGGGAGAGTGCCGGTATGCACTTGAAAGAAGAATGTTTTCACAGCAGGTCTGACTGGCATTCTCTTAACACGCTTTAACACGTCACGCTCAGAACCTAGCTTGTACGGAGCTCGATAGACAGGCACTGGTAAGAAGAAATCAAGCAGGTCATGATACAGTTTCTTTTTAGGCACGCCGGACAAGTATTCGTACGAAAATCTTTCCTTGAGCAGGCGTGTAGCCGTAACTACTTCTCGCAAATAAGGACTGAGTGGCGCATCTTCGAAAGAAAAGGATGACACGACAAAATCAGGTAAGGGGTTCTGCAGTCTTGCTTGGATCACTGCTCTCAAGAAATTATGAGTCTGATCTCGAACAAACATAAATTTGCTCACCAACTGCTTGAATAACAAATGTAAAAGCCCCGGACCACCATATTTTATCATATGAAGTGAATTTCACCGGCTCGTGCGCTCCCACTGCGATCCCCATATAAAGGTCGCGAATACTCGGTACATTTATTGGGCTGAAGTACGCGTCACGGTTAACACCTGTAATACACAGACCACTTTTGACACCAAAAATACATTGCACATGGAAGTTCTGGCGAACATTAAAAAAGTGCGTCTACACCACTTATCAGTACAATTTCTAATGCGTTTATTTTCCTCAGACCAATACTCAGTAGCGTTGCGGTAATGATCCAAAGGCACGCCAAGGTACTTTCCCGGCATGATTTTCCAATTCATGTTACAATAAACTTTAGGTGTGCTTTGCCACTGACCATGCAAAAAGTCCAGGCATTTTGGCCAACTACTTGCACTACCCGTTGCTGCACAAACTTTCCTAGCTATTCGTACAACTTCTTGCACACGTTCTTTGTCACTGCAAAACACTGCAATGTCATCAGCATAAGCTAAAAGTTTAATTTCACTGCTGAGAAACGTATACACCCTTATACTTGGTGTTGCAAGTAATCGCAAACCAAATGGCTCCAAGTAAAGCGCAAAAAGGAGTGGCGACAAAACAAAACCTTACTTCGCGCTCGAGCGCACAGGAATTGGAGCACTTACTTCTATGTTGATTAACAAATTCGCCGTAGAGTCGTGATACATTAATCTAACACCTTCGGTAATGACAGTTCCTTCATTCACATGTTCTAGGAATAAAAACAAAACTTCATGTACAACTTTATCGAACGCTTTATGCAGATCTTCCTGAATCATGGTCACGTGCATGATCATGCTTTGCGTCACAGCATTCTAAAATACTTCTGGCTACGTGTATGTTTGTGAATATGGTTCGGCTCTTAATAACACATGTCTGATGCGGGCCGACAAGAGATGTGACAATGCTTTGAAGCCGTCTTGCTAGAACCTTCATGTATATTTTATAGTCGGTGTTGCTTATACTCATAGGTCGGTAGGATTCCACTGAAAGTAGCTTTGCGGGGTCATCAGTTTTGGGGATTAATACTACGTGTGCTGTCCTAAAAATGAGGTGTTAGCTTCTTCTCGTAGCATTTTTTTGATAACTCGTTGTAAGGCCAGTGACATTTCTGTCTTGAAGCATTTGTATACGGCAGCACCCAGCCCATCTGGCCCTGGTGACTTGCCGTTACTCAGGTTATCTATAGCTGCTTCAATTTCTGCCACAGTGATTTCTACTTCTAGTAGCTCCCGCTCAGAGTCTCCTAATCTCAGCATAAGGGCCAGAAAGTCCTCTTTGTATTGTTTGGGGTTATTAATTGTATTGCTGAGAAGTTTCATATACACTCAACAAAGGCGTGGCTTATCTTTTCGCGGTCCCGGGTAATGTGATTGCGGTATCGAATTTCAGTTATCCCTTTGTCTGCTGCATGTTTCTTTTCTTCACTGAGCACTCACTTAGTGGGCGTTTCGCCCACCCACAGCCCTTCAGTGCGAGCTCTTATCATTGCTCCACGGTACTTTTCTTCGTCGATGAATTCTGGCTTTGCTTTCACCTCCTTTATTTCTTTTTTATATTTTCCCAGCTCTTCATTTTCTACGCCCAACATGTAGTCCAGTTCGCTTTGTGAGTGCTTTTCTTGTTGCCTTTCCTTATTACGTAATACATAGGCTCTCTCTATCACAACCATCTTTATATCACACTTAATTTGCTCCCAAACAGCTATGAAGTTATTGGTCTCCAAACAAACAGCATTTGAAAGGCATTCTTGGGTTTTTGTGATAAATATTTTATCTTGCAGCAGTTTTTCATTCAATTTCCATAGAATCTAATTAAACTTCACGGCCTTACGTTTTTCGCCAATGTTGACCTTGATCAGACAATAATCGCTAAAGCTAAGATGTTGAGTTTCGTAAGGTGAGCATAGTGGTACCAACTTTGCCGACAAACATAATCTGGCTAACCTCGCGTGCGAATGACCTTGAAAGGGCGCGTACCGTACTTCACCTCTTCACGTCATTACATAGCCGATATCTTCCAGTTCTCTCTCATTCACTGTTGTATTCAACAGCTCAGCGCTTCTATCGCACATACTGATGCTCGTTGTTTTATCTTCAGCTCTACAGACACAATTGAAATCTCCCAGAAACAGAACATTCCTCTCTGTTTTCAAAAGCCCTTCAACCGCTCTGAAAAAACTTTCCCTTTTGTGCGATCTGTTTGGTGCATGAACACACTTAGCGTGCCAAGAGATTCCAGAAAAAATGAGATCGCACACAACCAGCCGACCGCTATCGCAGGTAGACACATTTTCAACAACCGCGCTACAACTTCGTATAAAAACGACGCAGCCTCCTGACCACCCAACAGCATGACAAACGCACGTAGAGCGAAAAATTTGAACCATTTGCTCCGTTTGTTTTTCACTTTCCATTTTAGTTTCTTGTACAGGTCTATGTCGTTTTCCAACAAAATGGACTAATCTGGCATTGCCTCCTGCGCGAACAGAGTCCTCGTGAGTTACACGTCACAACGTGAATACCAGTTTTAAAGTTAGTCGCCACATCATGAACGTTGTTTGGCCTGGTGTCGTTCTCACGTCGCTACAGCGGTTATGCTCAGCGTAGAAGGCGTCGGAACGCCTCCTCCGCTACGGGGGAGGTGACGTTTGAGTGCCCCAGCGGTCAGGCGGCAGGTTTGGTCTTGACTTGAAGGTAGGCCACCGACAAATCACCGTCTTTGTGAGGGGATCCCCGGCGGTCGATGAGTCAACATTTGTTGTACTGTCCAGTGTTTCACGAGCTCGCTTTAAAGCGATGTTTCCGGCCTCGGTCATCAAGTCATCCGTTGCTCTCAGGCCGTCCTCTCGCGCAGCTCTAGATGACGTGCTCGCTGCTGTAGCGTCGTCGTCTACTGTTGCCGTGTCTATATTTGTTCCTGGCGCAGCACAGTGCTTGTCGCCTTCTTCGGTCACTTCAAGTGCGGCCCTAGAAGAATGTCAAGGGGGCGTCGCAGAGCCTTTCGCACTGCCGTCTTCCCTGCTCGCTTCTTCGGCATCCATGGCATCGATTATGTGTTCATCCACCTTGTCTTTTCGGCCTGGACCGATAATGCTTGCGTATGACCTCACGCATTGAGCGTCATTGTGGCCTTAGCGACAACAGCGCGGCACGCGGCAATCCCATCCAATGTGACCTATGTCCCGACTTTGGAGGCAGAGTGGTGCTCTGCCCGGGATGACGACGAGCGCGTTGTCTTCCGAAACTCGTAGTTGGTGTGGCAGGTCGTCCACGGAAACGCCCGCGTGTAGCCTCAGCGTAACCGATCGAGTGGTTGATTCTTTGTCATTTTAACCCTGCATCTTCCCCTTTCCTCTGCTTACTTCGGTCACTTTCCCGTAAGGCGCTAAGGCGACTCGCACATCTTCGTCCGGCACGCCGTGAAGAAGCAGGTACAACTTCTGCCGCACACCTCGATCACGGGGGTCAACCACCATACAGTAATAGCCTTTCACGTTGAATGACTCCGCCGCCAGCATCTCCTTTTTGCCCTCATCTTCCTTGAACGTCCCTGCCTAAACGTGATTCTATTGGTATGCCCCAAGGGCAACCACTTTGGGCAACAACGAAAGACGAGCAGAGCTATCTAGGACATGCTTCACTCGATATGGCCTGGCTTTTACCTTTCCGTTCAATAAAACGGTGTGCAAAACAGAATCACCCGATGCCAACTGAGCCAGAAAATCCTGGAAATATTCGCTTGGCTTTTCGGCCCCCCTGATACCACGGCCCACACGGGCCGCTGAAACCACCCCTACACGGGAGCACATGATAGCACGTCCATGCACTGTCGTGGCCGAAAGTGGAATCCAATTGCGCCACTGATGAATGCGGTTGCCCCTAGGAGGTTGCCTTTAGGACTGTTGTCTATACACAACTTCAGTAAACAAATATTTTCCAGCCAGACAGTCGCCAGCATTGAGTATACATTCTCGTGACCAAATATGAAAATTAACAAAAAAATTCATCCCCAGGTGAGGCTCGAACTCACAACCCCGGCATAGCTCACGAGAACTGTTGTTTATGTACCGTGCTGTAACCAATTGCGCCACTGTGGAAAACTGTTGCATGTAGGAGCGGAGCCTTGAAGAATGTTCCCTGCACATACATCCAGCAAACAAATGTTTTCGAGCTAGTAATCGCTTGCATTGAGTATACAATTTACCTCATGAATAATGATGAAAACTAATAAAAATTTCATTCCCCAGGTGAGGCTCGAACTCACACCCCCGGCATAGCTTACGATAACTGTCGTATAAGTCCCGATCACTAACCAACTGAGCCACTGGGGAACACGGTCGCACGTAGGAATGTTGCCTTAAAGAATGTTCCCTGCATATACCTCCAGTAAACAAATGTTTTCGAGCCAGGAAGTCGCCAGTATGAGTACACAACCTCATGACTAAATATGAAAACTAATAAAAAATTCATTCCCCAGGTGAGCCTCGAACTCACAACACAGGCATAGCTCACGATAACTCTCGTATCAGTACCGTGCGCTAACCAATTGCGCCACTGGGAGTACGGTTGCGCGTAGGAGTGTTTCCTTTAGTACTGTTGTCTACACACAACTCCAGTAAACAAATGTTTTTGAGCCAGGCAGTTGCAAGCATTGAGTATACAATTAACATCAAGACTGATTATGAAAACTAATAAAAATTTCATTACCAAGTGGGGCTCGAACTCGCAACCCCGGCAAAGCTCTCGAGAACTATCGTATAAGTACCGTGCGCTAACCAATAGCGTCACTGGAGAATATGATTGCACGTAGGAGCGGTGCAACAATGAATGTTCTCTGTACATACCCCCAGTAAACAAATATTTCGAGCCAGGAAGTCGCCAGTATGAGTACAAGACCTCATGACCAAATACAAAACCTAATAAACATTTCATTCCCCAGGTGATGCTCGAACTCACCACCCAGGCATAGCTCACGATAACTCTCGTATAAGTTCCGTGCGCTAACCAATTGCGCCACTTGGGAACACGGTCGCACGTAGGAGTGGTGCCTTAAAGAATGTTCCCTGCACATACCTCCAGTAAAGAAATGTTTTCGAGCCAGGAAGTCACCAGCATTGAGTGTACAATTAACCTCATGAGTAGTTATGAAAAGTAATAAAAATTTCATTCCCCAGGTGGGGCTCCAACTCACAACTCAGGCATAGCTCACGAAAACTGTCGTATAAGTACCGCGCGCTAACCAATTGCGCCACTTGGGAACAAGGTCGCACGCAGGAGCAGTGCCTTAAAGAATGTTCCCTTCACATACCTCCAGTAAACAAATGTTTTCGGGACAGGAAGTCGCCAGCACTGAGTATACAAACTCATGACTAAATATGAAAACTAATAAAAAATTGTTTCCCCAGGTAAGGCTTGAACTCACATCCCCGGCACAGCTCACGCGAACTGTCGTATAAGTACCGTACGCTAACCAATCGCGCCTCTGGGGACTATGGTTGCACATAGGAGCATTGCCTTAAAGAATGTTCCCTGCACGTACATTTAGTAAACAAATGTATTCCAGCCAGGAAGTCGCCAGCATTGAGTATAAAACCTTATGACTAATGACGAAATCTAATAAATATTTCATTCCCCAGGTGAGACTCGAACTTACAACGCCATCATAGCTCACGATAACTGTCGTATAAGTCCCGATCGCTAACCAATTGCGCCACTGGGAAATACGGTTGCTCAAAAGAGCAGGACCATAAAGAATGCTCCCTGCACATACCTCCAGTAAACAAATGTTTTCCAACCAGGAAGTCGCCAGCTTTGAGTATACAATTAACCTCATGAGTAGTTATGAAAAGTAATAAAAATTACATTTCCTAGGTGGGGCTCCAACTCAGAACCCCGGCATAGCTCAAGAGAACTGTCGAGTAAGTAACGTGCGCTAAGCAATTGCGCCACTGTGGAACACGGTCGCACGTAGGAGTGGTGCCTTCAAGAATGTTCTCGCACATACCCCAATAAACAAATGTTGTCGGGACAGGAAGTCGCCAGCATTGAGTATACAACCTCATGACAAATAATAAGAACTAGTAAAAATTTCATTCCCTAGGTGAGGCTCGAACTCACAACCCAGGCATAGCTCACGTTAACTGTAGTATAAGTATGGTACGCTAACCAATTGCGCCACTGGGGAATACGGTTGCACGTAAAAGTGTTTCCTTTAGTACTGTTGTCTTCACACAACTCCAGTAAACAAGTATTTTCGAGCCAGGAAGTCGCCAGCATTGAGTATACAATCAACCTCATGACTAATGAAAAAACTAATAAAAATTTCATTCCCCAGGTGGGGCTCGACCTCACAACCCCGGCATAGCTCACGATAACTGTCGCATAAGCCCCGTTCGCTAACCAATTGAGCCACTAGGGGATACGGTGGCACCTAGGAGCAGTGCCTTAAAAATGTTCCCTGCACATACCTCCAGTAAACAAATGTTTTCGAGCCAGGAAGTCGCCAGCGTTGAGTATACATTTAACCCCATGACAAAATATTAAAACTAATAAAAGTTTAATTCGCCAGGAGAGGCTCGAACTCATAACCCCGGCATAGCTTACGATAATTGTCGTATAAGTAGCGTGCGCTAAACAATTGCGCCACTGGGTAATAGGGTTGCACGTAGAAGTGTTTGCTTTAGGAGTGTTGTCTACACACAACTCCAGTAAAGAAAAGTTTTCGAGCCAGGCAGTCGCCAGTATTGAGTATACAATTAACTCATGACTATATTTGAAAGCTAATAAAACTCCTTCCCAGTTGAGGCTCGAACTCGCAACTCAGGCATAGCTCACGAGAACTGTCGTATAAAAACCGTGCGCTAACCAATTGCGCCAATGGAGAACACGGTCGCACGTAGGAGCAGTGCTTTAAGATTGTTCCCTGCACATACCTCCAGTAAACAAATGTTTTCGAGCCAGGAGGTCGCCAGCATTGAGTGTACAACCTCATGACTAATGATGAAAACTAATAAAAATTTCATTCCCAAGTGGGGCTTGAACTCAGAACCCTGGCATAGCTCTCGAGAACTGTCGTATAAGTACCGTGTGCTAACCAATTGCGTCACTGTGGAATACGGTGTCACGTAGGAGCGGTGCAAAAATGAATGTTCCCTGTACATACCCCAAGTAAACAAATGTTTTCGAGCCAGGAAGTCGCCAGTATGAGTACAAGACCTCATGACTAAATACAAAAACTAATAAAAAGTTCATTCCCCTGGTGAGGCTCGAACTTAAAACCCACACATAGCTCAAGAAAACTGTCGTATAAGTACGGTGCGCTAACCAATTGCGCCACAGGCGAATACAGTTGCACATAGGAGTGTTTCCTTTAGTATTGTTGTTTACACACAACTCCAGTAAACGAATGTTTTCGAGCCAGGCAGTTGCCAGCATTGAGTTTACAACCTCATGACTAAATATGAGAACTAATAAAAAGTTCATTCCGCAGGTGAGGCTCGAACTCAAAACCCCGGCATAGCTCACGAGAACTGTCGTGTAAGTACCGTCCGCTAAGAAATTGCGCCACTGGGGAACATGATCGCACGTAGGAGTGGTGCCTTCAAGAACGTTTCCTGCACATACCCCCCAGAAAACAAATGTTTTCGGGGCAGGAAGTGGCCAGCATTGAGTATACAACCACATGACAAATAATGAAAACTTATAAAAATTTCATTCCCCAGGTGAGGCTCAAACTCAAAACCCCGGCATAGCTCACGAGAACTGTCGTGTAAGTACCGTGCGCTAACCGATTGCGCCACTGGGGAACACGGTCACACGTAGTAGCGGTGCTTTAAAGAATGGTCCCTGCACATACCTCCAGTAAACAAATGTTTTCGAACCAGCAAGTCGCCAGCATTGAGTATACAATTAACCTCATGCCTAATAATGAAAACTAATAAAAATTTCATTCCCCAGGGAGGCTCGAACTCACAACCCAGGCATAGCTCACGATAATTGTCGTATAAATACGGTGCGCTAACCAATGGCGCCACTGGGGAATACTGTTGCACGTAGGAGTGTTTCCTTTAGTTTTGTTGTCTACACACCACTCCAGTAAACAAAAGTTTTAGAGGCAGGCAGTCGCCAGCATTGAGTATACAAATAACCTCATGACTAAATATGAAAACTAATAAAAATTTTATTCCCAAGGGTGGCTCGAACTCACAAGCACGCCATAGCTAACTAAAACTGTCGTATAAGTATTCTGCGCTAAGCAATTGTGCCGCTGGGGAACAAGGTCGCATGACGGAGCGGTGCCTTAAAGAATGATCCCTGAACATACCTCCAGTAAACAAATGTTTTCGGGACAAGTCGCCAGCTTTGAGTATACAATTAACCTCATGAATAATTATGAAAACTAATAAAAATTTAATTCCCAAGGTGAGGCTCGAACTCAAAACTCCGGCATAGCTCACGAGAACTCTCGTATAAGTATGGTGCGCAAACCAATTGCTCCATTAGGGAATACGGTTGCACGTAGGCGTGTTTCCTTTAGTACTGTTGTCTACACACAACTCCAGTAAACAAGTGTTTTCGAGCCAGGGTGTCGCCAGGATGAGTACACAACCTCATGACTAGATATGAAAAATTATAAAAAACTTATTCCTCAGGTCAGGCTCGAACTCACAGCCCAGGCATGGCTCACGATAACTGTCGTATAAGAAGGGTGCGATAACCAATTGCGCCAATGGGGAATACGGTTGCACGTAAAAGTGTTTCCTTTAGTACTTTTGTCTACACATCACTCCAGTAAACAAGCGTTTTCGAGCCAGGCAGTCGCAAGCATTGAGTATACAATTAACCTCATGACTAATAATGAAAAATAATAAAAATTTCATTCCCCAGGCGAGGCTCGAACTCACAACCAAGGCATAGCTAACGATAACTGTCGTATAAGTACCGTGCGCTAACCAATCGCGCCACTGGGGAACACGGTCGCACGTAGGAGTGGTGCCTTAAAGAATGTTCTCTGCTTATACCTCCAGTAAACAAATGTTGTCGAATCAGGAAGTCACCAGCATTGAGTACACAATTAACCTCGTGACTAAATATTAAAACTAATAAAAGTTTAATTCGCCAGCAGAGGCTAAAACTCACAACCCCGGCATAGCTTACGATAACTGTCGTATAAGTACCGTGCACTAACCGATTGCGCCACTGGAGAACGCGGTCGCACTTAAGAACGGTGCCTTAAAGAATGTTCCCTGCACATACCTCCAGTAAACAAATGTTTTCGAGCCAGGGTGTCACCAGTATGAGTACACAACCTCATGACTAAATATGAAAACTAATAAAAAACTCATTCCCCAGGTGAGGCTCGAACTCACAACCCCGGCATAGCTCCCAAGAACTGTCGTATAAGTACCGTGCGCCAAACAATTGCGTCACTGGGGAATATGGTTGCACGTAGGAGCGCTTCAAGAATGATGTTCGCTGCACATACCTCCAGTAAACAAATGTTTTCGAGCCAGGAACTCCCCAAAATGAGTACACAACCTCATGACTAAACATAAAAACTAATAAAAAGTTTATTCCCCAGGTGATGTTCGAACTCACAACCCAGGCATAGCTCACGATAACTGCCGTATAAGTACGGTGCGCTAACCAATCGCGCCACTGGGGTATTGTGTTTCTCGTAGGAGTGTTTCCTTTAGTACTGTTGTCTACACTCAACTTCAGTAAACAAATGTTTTCGATCTAGGCAGTCGCCAGCATTGAGTATACAATTAACCACATGATTAAATATGCGTACTAATAAAAATTTCATTCTCTAGGTGAGACTCGAACACACAACCCCAGCATAGCTCACGAGAACTGTCGTATAAGTACCGTGCGCTAAGCAATATCGCCACGGGGAACACGGTCGCACGTGGGAGCGGTGCCTTGAAGAATGTTCCCTGCACATACCTTCAGTAAACAAATGTTTTTGGGACAAGAAGTCGCCAGCATTGAGTATACAACCTCAAGACTAATTATGAAAACTAATAAAGATTTCATTCCCCAGGTGAGGCTTGAACTCACAATCCCGGCATAGCTCACGAAATCTGTCGTATAAGTACGGTGCGCTAACTGATTGCGCCACTGGAAACACGGTCGCACGTTGGACTGTTTTCTTTAGTACTGTTGTCTACACACAACTTCAGTAAACAATTGTTTTCGAACCAGGCAGTCGCCAGCATTGAGTATACAATTAACCACATGATTAAATATGCGTACTAATAAAATTTTCATTCTCTAGGTGAGACTCGAACACACAACCCCAGCATAGCTAACGAGAACTGTCGTATAAGTACCATGCGCTAAGCAATTGCGCCACTGGGGAACAAGGTCGCAAGTAGGAGCGGTGCCTTAAAGAATGTTCCCTGCACATACCCCCAGTAAACAAATGTTTTCGGGACAGGAAGTCGCCAGCATTGAGTATACAACCTCATGACAAATGATGAAAACTAATAAAAATTTCATTCCCCAGGTGAGGCTTGAACTCACAACCCCGGCATAGCTCACGATAACTGTCATATAAGTACCGTGCGCTAACCAATTGCGCCACTGGGGAATACGGTCACACGTAGGAGCGCTGCCTTAAAGAATCTTCCCTGCACATACCTCCAGTTAACAAGTATTTTCGAGCCAGGCAGTCGCCAGCATTGAGTATACAATTAACCTCATGACTAAATAGGAAAACTAATAAACATTTCATTTCCCAGGTGAAGCTCGAAGTCTCAACCCCCGCATAGCTCACGATAACTGTCGTATAAGTACCGTGCGCTAACCAATTGAGCCACTGGGGAATACAGTGGCACAAAGGAGCAGTGCCTTAAAAATGTTCCCTGCACATACCTCCAGTAAACAAATGTTTTCGAGGCAGGAAGTCGCCAGCATTGAGTATATAATTAACCTCATGGCTAAATATTAAATCTAATAAAAGTTTCATTCGACAGAAGAGACTCGAACTCACAACCCAAGCATAGCTTACGATAACTGTCGTATAAGTACCGTGCGCTAAATAATTGCGCCACTGGCGAATAGGGTTGCACGTAGAAGTGTTTCCTTTAGGAGTGTTTTCTACACACATCTCCAGTAAAGAAAAGTTTTCGAGCCAGGCAGTCGCCAGTATTGAGTATACAATTAACCTCATGACTAAATTTGAAATCTAATAAAAATCTCATTCCCCAATTGAGGCTCGAACTCGCCACTCAGGCATAGCTCACGAGAACTGTCATATAAAAATCGTGCGCTAACCAATTGCCCCACTCGGGAATACGGTCGCACGTAGGAGCAGTGCTTTAAGAATGTTACCTGCACATACCTCCAGTAAACAAATCTTTTCGAGCCAGGAAGTCGCCAGCATTGAGTATACAACCTCATGACTAATGATGAAAACTAATAAAATTTCTTTCCCCAGGTGAGGCTCGAACTCACAACCCAGGCATTGCTAACGATAATTGTCGTATAAATACGGTGCGCTAACCAATTGCGACACTGGGGATTACGGTTGCACATAGGAGTGTTTCATTTAGTTTTGTTGTCTACACACAACTGCAGTAAACAAATGTTATCGAGCCAGGCAGTCGCCAGCATTGAGTATACAATTAACCTCTTGACTAAATATGAAAACTAATAAAAACTTAATTTCCCAGGCATGGCTCGAACTCACAACCCAGGCATAGCTCACGAGAATTGTCGTATAAGTACCGTGCGCTAACCAATTGTGCCACTGGGGAACACAGTCACACGTAGGAGCGGTGCCTTAAGGAATGTTCCCTGCACAAACCTCCAGTAAACAAATGTTTTCGAAACAGCAAGTCGCCAGCTTTGAGTATACAAATAACCTCATGACTGATTATGGAAACTAATAATAATTTCATTCCCCAGGTGAAGCTCGAACTCACAATCAAGGCTTAGGGCACGTTAACTGTCGTATAAGTATGGTGCGCTAACCAATTGCTCCATTGGGGAATACGGTTGCACGTAGGCGTGTGTCCTTTATACTGTTGTCTACACACAACTCCAGTAAACAAGTGTTTTCGAGTAAGGCAGTCACCAGCATTGAGTATACAATACCTCATGACTAAATATTAAAACTAATAAAAAATTCATCTCAGGTGAGGGTCGAACTCACAACCCAGGCATGGCTCACGATAACTGTCGTATAAGAAAGATGCGATAACCAATTGCGCCACTGGGGAATACGGCTGCACGTAAAAGTGTTTCCTTTAGTACTGTTGTCTACACACAACTCCAGTAAACAAGTGTTTTCGAGCCAGGAAGTCGCCAGCATTAACTATACAATTAACCTCTTGACTAAATATTAAAAGTAATAAAAGGTTATTTGCCAGGAGAGGCTCGAACTCACAACCCCGGCATAGCTTACGATAACTGTCGTATAAGTACCGTGCGCTAAACAATTGAGCCACTGAAGAATAGGGTTGCACGTAGAAGTGTTTCCTTTAGGAGTATTGTCTACACACAACTCAAGTAAAGAAAATTTTCGAGCCAGGCAGTCGCCAGTATTGAGTATACAATTAACCTCATGACTAAATTTGAAAGCTAATAAAAATTTAATTCTCCAGTATAGGCTCGTACTCGCAACTCAGGCATAGCTTACAAGAACTGTCGTATTAAAATCGTGCGCTAACCAATTGCGTCACTGGGGAACACGGTCGCACGTAGGAGCAGTGCTATAAAAATGTTCCCTGCAGATATCTCCAGTAAACAAATGTTTTCGAGCCAGAAAGTCGCCAGCATTGAGTATACAACATCAAGACTAATGATGAAAACTAATAAAAATTTCATTCCCAAGTGGGGCTCGAACTCAGAACCCTGGCATAGCTCTCGAGAACTGTCGTATAAGTACCGTGTGCTAACCAATTGCGTCACTGGGGAATATGGCTGCACGTAGGAGCGGTGCAAGATTGAATGTTCCCTGTACATACCCCCAGTAAACAAATGTTTTCGAGCCAGGAAGTCGCCAGTATAAGACCTCATGAATAAATACAAAAAGTAATAAAAAGTTCATTCTCCTGGTGAGGCTCGAAGTTACAACCCAGGCATAGCTCAAGGAAACCGTCGTATAAGTACGGTGCGCTAACCAATTGCGCCACTGGGGAATACGGTTGTCCGTAGGAGTGTTTCCTTTAGTACTGTTGTCTACACAGAACTCCCGTAAACAAATGTTTTCGAGCCAGGCAGTCGCCAGACTGAGTATACAACCTCATGGCTAAATATGAAAACTAATAAAAAGTTCATTCCGCAGGTGAGGCTCGAACTCACAACCTCGGCATGGCTCACGAGAACTGTCGTGTAAGTACCGTGCGCTAAGCAATTGCGCCACTGGGGAACACAGTCGCACGTAGGAGTGGTGCCTTCAAGAATGTTCCCTGCACATACCTCCAGTAAACAAATGTTTTGGGGACAGGAAGTCGCCAGCATTGAGTATACAACCTCATGACAAATGAGGAAAACTAATAAAGATTTCATTCCCCAGTTGAGGCTCGAACTCACAACCCTGGCATAGCTCACGATAACTGTCGTATAAGTTCCGTGCGCTAACCAATTGCGCCTTTGGGGAACATGGTCACACGTAGGAGCGGTGCCTTAAAGAATGTTCCGTGCACATACCTCCAGTAAACAAATGTTTTCGAACCAGGAAGTCGCCAGCTTTGAGTATACAATTAACTTCATGACTAATTATGGAAACTAATAAAAATTTCATTCCCAAGGTGAGGCTCGAACTCACAACCCAGGCTTAGCTCACGTTAACTGTCGTATAAGTGTGGTGCAATAACCAATTGCGCCTTTGGGGAATACGGTTGCACGTAAGAGTGTTTCCTTTAGTACTGTTGTCTACACACAACTCCAGTAAACAAGCGTTTTCGAACCAGGCAGTTGCCAGCATATAGTATACAATTAACCTCATGACTAAATATGAAAACTAATAAAACTTTTTTCGCCAGGGAGGCTCGAACTCACAAGCACGCCATAGCTAACGAAAACTGTCGTACAAGTACCATGCGCTAAGCAATTGTGCCACTGGGGAACAAGGTCGCACGTAGGAGCGGTGCCTTAAAGAATGATCCCTGAACATACCCTCAGTAAACAAATGTTTTCGGGACAACAAGTCGCTAGCTTTGTGTATGCAATTAACCTCATGATTAATTATGAAAACTAATAAAAATTTCATTCCCAAAGTGAGGCTCGAACTCACAACTCCGGCATAGTTCACGAGAAGTGTCGTATAAGTACCATGCACTAACCCATTGCGCCACTGGGGAACGTGGTCGCACGTAGGAACGGTGCCTTAAAGAATGTTCCCTGCACATACCTCCAGTCAACAAATGTTTTCGAGCCATGGTGTCGCCAGTACGAGTACACAACCTCATGACTAAATATGAAAACTAATAAAAATTTCATTCCCCAGGTGAGGCTCGAACTCACAACCCAGGCATGATTCACGATAACTGTCGTATAAGAAGGGTGCGATAACTAATTTCGCCAATGGGGAATACAGTTGCACATAGGAGTGTTTCCTTTAGTACTGTTGTCTACACACAACTCAACTCCAGTAAACAAATGTTTTCGAGCTAGACAGTCGCCAGCATTGAGTATACAATTAACCTCAAGAATGAATATGAATACTAATAAAAATTTCATTCCCCAAGTGAGGCTCTTACACACAACCCCGGCATAGCTCACGAGAACTATCGTATAAGCATCGTGCGCTACCCAATTGCGCCACTGGCGAATACGGTTGCAAGTTGGAGTGTTTCCTTTAGTACTGTTGTCTACATACAACTCTAGTAAACAAGTGTTTTTGAGCCAGGCAGTCGCCAGCATCGAGTGTACAATTAACCTCATGACTAAATATGAAGACTAATAAATATTTCGTTCCCCTGGTGAGGCTCGAACTCACAACTCGGCATAGCTCCCGAGAACTGTGGTATAAGTACCGTGGGATAACCAATTGCGCCACTGGGAATATGGTTGCACGTAGGAGCGGTGCCTTAAAGAATGTTCCCTGCACATACCTCCAGTAAACAAATGTTTTCGAACCAGGAAGACGCCAGCTTTGAGCATACAAACAACCTGATGTATAATTATGAAAACTAATAAAAATTTCATTCTGAGGTGAGCTCGAACTCACAACCCCGGCATAGCTCACAATAACTGTCGTTTAAGTACGGTGCGCTAACCAATTGCGCCACTGGGGAACACGGTCGCACTTAGGAGTGGTGCCTTAAAGAATGTGCCCTGCACATACGCCCAGTAAACAAACGTTTTCGAGCCAGGAAGTCCCCAGTATGAGTACACAACCTCATGACTAAATATGAAAACTTATAAAAATTTCCTTCCCCACGTGAGGGTCGAACTCGCAACGCAGGCATAGTTCACGATAACTGTCGTATAAGTACGGTGCGCTAACCAATTGCGCTACTGGGGAATACAGTTGTATGTAGGAGTGTTTCCGTAAGTAAAGTTGTGTGCACACAACTCCATTAAACAAATGTTTTCGAGCCAGGCCGTCGCCAGCATTGAGTATACAAATAACCTAAAGACTAAATATGAAAACTAATAAAAATTTTATTCCCCAGGGAGGCTCGAACTCATAAGCACGCCATAGCTGACGAGAATTGTCGTATAAGTACCGTGCGCTAAGCAATTGCGCCACTGTGGAACATGGTCGCACGTAGGAGCGGTGCCTTAAAGAATGTTCCCTGCACATACCTCTAGTAAACAAATGTTTTCGGGACATGAAGTCGCCAGCATTCAGTATACAACCTCATGATAAATGATGAAAACTAATAAAATTTTCATTGTCCAGGTGAGGCTCGAATTCACAACCCCGGCATAGCTCACGATAACTGTCGTATAAGTACCGTGCGCTAGCCAATTGCGCCACTGGGGAACACGGTCACACGTAGGAGCGCTGCCTTAAAGAATGTTCCCTGCACATACCTCGAGTAAACAAACGTTTTCAAACCAGGAAGTCGCCAGCTTTGAGTGTACAATTAACATCATGACTAATATGGAAACTAATAAAAATTTCATTCCCCAGGTGAGGCTCGAACTCACAACCCAGGCTTAGCTCACGTTAACTGTGGTATAAGTATGGTGCGCTAACCAATTGCTGCATTGGAAAATACGGTTGCACGTAGGCGTGTTTCCTTTAGTACTGTTGTCTACACACAACTCCAGTAAACAAGTGTTTTCGAGCCAGGCAGACGCCAGCATTGAGTATACAATTAACCTCATGCCTAATAATGAAAACCAATAAAAATTTCATTCCCCAGGTGAGGCTCGAACTCACAACCCAGGCATAGCTCACGATAATTGTCGTATAAGTACGGTGCGCTAACCGATTGCACCACTGGGGAATAGGGTCGCACGTAGGAATGAGCCTTAAAGAATGTTCCGTGCACATACCTCCAGTAAACAAATGTTTTCGAGCCAGGAAGTCGCCAGCATTGAGTATACAATCAACCTCATGACTAATGAAAAATCTAATAAAAATTTCATTCCTCAGGTGAGGCTCGAGCTCACAACCCCGCCATAGCTCACGATAACTGTCGTATAAGCCCCGTGCGCTAACCAATTGAGCCACTGGGGAATACGGTGGCAAATAGAAGTAATGGCCTAAAAATGTTCCCTGCACATACCTTCAGTAAACAAATGTTTTCGAGCCAGGAAATCGCCAGCCTTGAGTATACAATTAACCTCATGACTAAATAATAAAACTAATAAAAGTTTATTTCGCCAGGAGAGGCTCGAACTCACAACCCCGGCATAGCTTACGATAACTGTTGTATAAGTACCATGCACTAACGAATTGCGCCACTGGAAAACGCGGTCGCACGTAAGAACGGTGCCTAAAAGAATGTTCCCTGCACATACCTCCAGTAAACAAATGTTTTCGAGCCAGGGTGTCGCCAGTATGAGTACACAACCTCATGACTGAATATGAAAACTATTAAAAAAATTATGGCATATTCACGGTGTGAATGATGATGAATGGGCGAAGCTCCGGAAGGATTCATCGGTAAACTGTAAATCTTCCGTGTAATTCGCCCAGTCGATCATCATGTAAAAACCTGAGAAACGCTGTGTGTGTACACAAATCAACTTTATTTGTTCTTAGACGATGGATGGCTTGCGATGTCCCTTCATTATGACGGCTTTATGGTCTGTGAAATGAAGGGAGAGTGGTTTCTGTATGGGTTGCAGTGGGCAATTTGCAAATACTAGGTCTATGCATGTTCCTCGGATTGTGGTAGGTTTCATATGGTCAAACGATATACGTCTGAGTGCATATCTAGAAGCCATATGTTGGATAAGCCAATTATTGTCTACGATAGCCACGTTAAAGTCTCCAAGTAGTACAAATGGTCCATTCTTGTATTTGTTCTCATAATTTCGTAACGCAGTGTCTATGAATGTCTTGATGTTCCCGGTCGACAGGTTGGGTGCGAGGTACATGGTCATGAGGACGATTCCAGAGTCAAAGAGTTTGATGGCTGCATATTCTCCGTTTTGGCTTTGACTCGTGAGTAGTAGTCTGAGATCTTCAGCCATTTCCGTTTGCCTCACGTAGATGGCGACACCACCTGCAGGACGTTCTGATTCATCGGTACACACGACGGGAACGTATCCTTTGATGAACAATCTTGTCACGTTCCACGTCTCGGTAAAGCACAGCACGTCGCCTGCATAACATCTTGCATCTTTTCATCATCAGCTACAAGTACCACCATCTAATAAACAATACAAGAACTAAACGAGAGGTGGCTACATACAAGAGACGGTACCGCCTTCTAGTGAACACTGCAAAAACTAAACTAGAGGTGGCTACATACAGGGGACGGTACCGCCATCTAGTGAACACTGCAAGAACTAAACAAGAGGTGGCTACATACAGGCTACAGGGGACGCACAGCCCACGCCCTAAGGAGCTTCGCCCCTACAAACTCATTCCCCAGGTGAGGCTCGAACTCACAACCCAGGCATGGCTCACGATAACTGTCGTATAAGAAGGGTGCGATAACAAATTGCGCAACTGGGGAATAGGGTTGCACGTAGAAGTGTTTCCTTTAGTACTGTTGTCTACACACAACTCCAGTAAAGAAACGTTTTCGAGCCAGGCAGTCGCCAGTATTGAGTATACAATTAACCTCATGACTAAATTTAAAAGCTAATAAAAATTTCATTCCCCCGTTGAGGCTCGAACTCACAACCCTGGCATAGCTCAAGATTACTGTCGTATAAGTTTCGTGCGCTAACCGATTGCGCCACTGGGGAGCATGGTCACACGTAGGAGTGGTGCCTTAAAGAATGTTCCCTGCACATACCTCCTGTAAAGAAATGTTTTCGAACCAGGAAGTCGCCAGCTTTGAGTATACAATTAACCTCATGACTAATTATGAAAACTAATAAAAATTCAATCCCCAGGTGAGGCTCGAACTCACAACCCCGGCATAGCTCACGAGAACTGTCGTATAAGTACCGTGCGCTAACCCATTGCGCCACTGGGGAATACGGATGCACGTAGGAGTGTTTCCTTTAGTACTGTTGTCTACAACTCCAGTAAACAAATGTTTTCGAGCCAGGCAGTCGCCAGCATTGAGTATACAACCTCATGACTAAATATGAAAACAAATAAAAATTTCATTCTGCAGGTGAGGCTCGAACTCACAACCCCGGCATAGCTCACGAAAACTGTCGTATAAGCACCGTGCGCTAAGCAATTGTGCCACTGGGGAACAAGGCCGCACGTAGGAGCGGTGCCTTAAAGAATGATCCCCGAACATACCTCCAGTAAACAAATGTTTTCGGGACAACAAGTCGCCAGCTTTGAGTATACAATTAACCTCATGATTAATTACGAAAACTAATAAAAATTTATTCTAAGGTGAGCTTGAACTTACAACCCCGGCATAGCTGTCGAGAAGTGTCGTTTAAGTTCCGTGCGCTAACAAATTGCGTCACTGCGGAATATGGTTGCACGTAGGAGCGGTGCAAGAATAGATGTTCCCTGCACATACCTCCAGTAAACAAATGTTTTCGAGCCAGTAAGTCCCCAGTGTGAGTAAACAACCTCATGACTAAATATAAAAACTAATAAAAGTTTCAATTCCCAGGTGAGGCTCGAACTCACAACCCAGACATAGCTCACAATAACTGTCGTTTAAGTACGGTGCACTAACCAATTGCGCCACTGGGGAACACGGTCACACTTAGGAGCGGTGCCTTAAAGAATGTTCCCTGCACATACGTCCAGTGAACAAATGTTTTCGAGCCAGGAAGTCCCCAGTGTGAGTACACAACCTCATGACTAAATATGAAAACTAATAAAATTTTTCTTGCCCAGGTGAGGCTTGAACTCACAACCCAGGCATAGTTCACGATAACTGTCGTATAAGTACGGTGCGCTAACCAATTGCGCCACTGGGGAACACGGTCGCACGTAGGAGCGGTGCCTTAAAGAATGTTCCCTGCACATACCTTCAGTAAACAAATGTTTTCGAGCCAGGAAGTCGCCAGCAATGAGTATACAATCAACCTCATGACTAATAATGAAAACTAATAAAAAATTCATTCCCAAGGTGAGGCTCGAACTCGCAAAGCAGGCATAGCTCACGATAACTGTCGTATAAGTACCGTGCGCTAACCAATTGCGCCACTGGGGAACACGGTCGCACGTAAAAGTGGTGCCTTAAAGAATGTTCCCTGCACATACCTCCAGTAAACAAATGTTTTCGAGCCAGGAAGTCGCCAGCATTGAGTATACAATACACTTCATGACTAATGAAAAAAACTAATAAAAATTTCATTCCCCATGTGAGGCTCGAGCTCACAACCCCGCCATAGCTCACGATAACTGTCGCATAAGCCCCGTGCGCTAACCAATTGAGCCACTGGGAAATACGGTGGCACTTAGGAGTAGTGGCTTAAAAAAGTTCCCTGCACATACCTTTAGTAAGCATATGTTTTCGAGCCAGGAAATCGCCAGCATTGAGTATAAAATTAACCTTATGACTAAATAATAAAACTAATAAAAGTTTTATTCGCCAGGAGAGGCTCGAACTCACAACCCCTGCATAGCTTACGATAACTGTCGTATTAGTACCGTGCACTAACCAATTGCGCCACTGGAGAACGCGGTTGCACGTAAGAACGGTGCCCTAAAAAATGTTCCCTGCACATACCTCCAGTAAACAAATGTTTTCGAGCCAGGGTGTCGCCAGTAGGAGTACACAACCTCATGACTAAATATGAAAACTAATAAAAAACTCATTCCGCAGGTGAGGCTCGAACTCACAACCCAGGCATGGCTTACGATAACTGTCGTATAAGAAGGGTGCGATAACCAATTGCGCCACTGGGGAATAGGGTTGCACGTAGAAGTGTTTCCTTTAGTACTGTTGTCTACACACATCTCCAGTAAAGAAACGTTTTCGAGCCAGGCAGTTGCAGTAATTGAGTATACAATTAACCTCATGACTAAAATTGAAAGCTAATAAAAATTTCATTCCACAGTTGAGGCTCGAACTCGCAACTCAGGAAGGCTCGCGAGAACTGTCGTATAAAAACCATGCGCTAACCACTTCCGCCACTGGGGAACACCTTCGCACGTAGGAGCAGTGCTTTAAGAATGTTCCCTGAGCATACCTCCAGTAAACAAATGTTTTCAAGCCAAGAAGTCGCCAGCATTGAGTATATAACCTCATCACTAATGATGAAAACTAATAAAAATTTCATTCCCAAGTGGGGCTCGAACTCACAACCCATGCCTAGCTCTCGAGAACTGTCGTATAAGTACCGTGCGTTAAGCAATTGCGCCACTGGGGAACATGGTCGCAAGTAGGAGCGGTGCCTTAAAGAATGCTCCCTGCACATAGCCCCAGTAAACAAATGTTCTCGGCACAGTATGTCACCAGCATTGAGTATACAACCTCATGACAAATGATGAAAACTAATAAAATTTCATTCCCCAGTTGAGGATCGAACTCACAAATCTGGCATAGCTCACGATTACTGTCGTATAAGTTTCGTGTTCTAACCAATTGCGCCACTGGGGAATATGGTCACACGTAGGAGCGGTGCCTTAAAGAATGTTCCCTGCACATACGTCCAGTAAACAAATGTTTTCGAGCCAGGAAGTTCTCAGTATGAGTACACAACCTCATGACTAAATATGAAAACTAATAAAATTCACCTTCTCCATGTGAGGCTCGAACTCACAACCCAGGGCTAGTTCACGATAACTGTCGTATAAGTACGGTGCGCTAATCAATTGCGCCACTGGGGTATAGTGTTGCACGTAGGAGTGTTTTCTTTAGGACTGTTGTCTACACACACCTCCAGTAAACAAAGGTTTTCGAGCCAGGCAGTCGCCAGCATCGAGTATACAATTAACCTCATACGAAAACTAATGAAAATTTTATTCCCCAGGGAGGCTCGAACTCACAACCACGCCAAAGCTCACGAGAAATGTCGTATAAGTACCGTGCGCTAAGCAATTGCGCCACTGGGATTACGATTGCACGTAGGAGTGGTGCCTTAAAGAATGTTCCCTGCAAATACCTCCAGTAATGAAATGTTTTTGGGACAAGAGTCGCCAGCATTGAGTAAACAACCTCATGACTAAATATGAAAACTAATAAAAATTTCATTCCCAAGGTGATGCTCGAACTCACAGCAAAGGCATAACTCACGATAACTGTCGTATAAGTACGGTGCGCTAATCAATTGCGCCACTGGGGTATAGTGTTGCACGTAGGAGTGTTTTTTTTCGTACCGTTGTCTACACACAACTCCAGTAAACAAATGTTTTCGAGCTAGGTAGTCGCCAGCATTGAGTATACAATTAACCACATGACTAAATATGAATACTAATAAAAATTTCATTCTCCAGGTGAGACTCGAACACACAACCCCGGCATAGCTCACGAGAACTGTCGTATAAGTATCATGCGCCAACAAATTGCCCCACTGGGGAACACGGTCGCACTTATGAGCGGTGCCTTAAACAATGTTTTCTGAACATGTCTCCAGTAAACAAATGTTTTCGGGAAAGAAGCCGCCAGCATTGAGTATACAAAATCATGAATAATTATGAAAATTTATAAACATTTCATTACCCAGGTGAGGCTCGAACTCAAAATCTAGGCATAGTTCACGATAACTGTCGTATAAGTAGGGTGCGCTAACCAATTGCGCCACTGGGGAATAGCGTTGCACGTAGGAGTGTTTCCTTTATTACTGTTGCCTACACACAACTCCACCAAACAAATGCTTTCTAGCCAGGAAGCTCTCAGTATCAGTACACGACCTCAAGACTAACTATGAATACTAATAAAATTTAATTCCCCAGGTGAGGCTCGTACACACAACCCCGGCATTGCTCACGAGAACTGTCGTATAAGCATCGTGCGCTAACCAATTGCGCCACTGGGGAAGACGGTCGCACTTAGGAGCGGTGCCTTAAAGAATGTTTTCTGCACATACCTCCAGTAAACAAATGTTTTCGGGACAAGAAGTCACCAGCTTTGAGTATACAAATAACTCATGACTACTTATGAAAACTAATTAACTTTCATGCCCCTGGTGGTGCTCGAACTCAAAACCCCGGCATAGCTCCGGAGAACTGTGGTATAAGTACCGTGCGCTAACTAATTGCGCCACTGGGAATACGGTTGCACGTAGGAGCGGTGCCTTAAAGAAGGTTCCCTGCACATACTTCCAGTAATGAAATGTTTTTGGGACAAGAGTCGCCAGCATTGAGTAAAGAACCTCATGACTGAATATAAAAACTAATAAAAATTTCATTCCCCAGGTGATGCTCGAACTCACAGCCCAGGCATAGCTGACGATAACTGTCGTATAAGTACGGTGCGCTAACCAATCTCGCCACTGGGGTATAGTGTTGCACGTAGGAGTGTTTCCTTTATTACTGTTGTCTACACACAACTCCCGTAAATAAATGTTTTCGAGCAAGGCAGTCGCTAGCATTGGGTATACAATTAACCACATGACTAAATATGAATACTAATAAAAATTTCATTGTCCAGGTGAGACTCGAACACACAACCCCGGCATAGCTCACGAGAACTTTCGTATAAGTATCATGCGCTAACAAATTGCGCCACTAGGGAACACGGTCGCACTTAGGAGCGGTGCCTTAAAGAATGTTTTCTGCAGATATCTCCAGTAAACAAATGTTTCGGGACAAGAAGTCGCCAGCATTGAGTATACAACATTATGAATAATTTTCAAAACTAAAAAACATTTCATTACCCAGGTGAGGCTCGAACTCAAAATCCGGGCATAGTTCACGATAACTGTCGTATAAGTAGGGTGCGCTAACCAATTGCGCCACTGGGGAATACAGTTGCACGTCGGAGTGTTTCCTTTAGTACTGTTGTCTACACACAACTTCAGTAAACAAAGGTTTTCGAGCCAGGCAGTCGCCAGCATTGAGTATACAGTTAACCTCATACGAAAACTAATGAAAATTGTATTCGCCAGGGAGGCTCGAACACACAACCACGCCAAAGCACATGAGGAATGTCGTAAAAGTACCGTGCGCTAAGCAATTGCGCCACTGGGAATACGGTTCCACAAAGGAGCGGTGCCTTAAAGAATGTTCCCTGCAAATACCTCCAGTAATGAAATGTTTTCGGGGCAAGAGTCGCCAGCATTGAGTAAAGAACCTCATGACTAAATATGAAAACTAATAAAAATTTCATTCCCCAGGTGATGCTCGAACTCACAGCCCAGGCATAGCTCACGATAACTGTCGTATAAGTACGGTGCGCTAACCAATCGCGCCACTGAGGTATAGTGTTGCACGTAGGAGTGTTTCCTTTATTACTGTTGTCTACACACAACTCCTGTAAACAAATGTTTTCGAGCTAGGCAGTCGCCAGCATTGAGTATACAATTAACCACATGACAAAATATGAATACTAATAAAAATTTCATTCTCCAGGTGAGCCTCGAACACACAACCCCGGCATAGCTCACGAGAACTGTCGTATAAGTATCATGCGCTAACAAATTGCGCCACTGGGGAATACGGTCGCACTTATGAGCGGTGCGTTAAAAAATGTTTTCTGCACATATCTGCAGTAAACAAATGTTTTCGGGAAAGAAGTCGCCAGCATTGAGTATACAACATCATGACTAATTATGAAAACTTATAAACATTTCATTACCCAGGTGAGGCTCGAACTCAATATCCGGGCATAGTTCACGATAACTGTCGTATAAGTAGGGTGCGCTAACCAATTGCGCCACTGGGGAATAGCGTTGCACGTAGGAGTGTTTCCTTTAATACTGTTGCCTACACACAACTCCACCAAACAAATGCTTTCGAGCCAGGAAGCTCTCAGTATGAGTACACGACCTCAAGACTAAATATGAATACTAATAAAATTTAATTCCCCAGGTGAGGCTCGTACACACAACCCCGGCATTGCTCACGAGAACTGTCGTATAAGCATCGTGCGCTAACCAATTGCGCCACTGGGGAAGACGGTCGCACGTAGGAGCGGTGCCTTAAAGAATGTTTTCTGCACATACCTCCAGTAAACAAATGTTTTCGGGACAAGAAGTCACCAGCTTTGAGTATACAAATAACTCATGACTACTTATGAAAACTAATGAAACTTTCATGTCCCTGGTGGTGCTCGAACTCACAACCCCGGCATAGCTCCGGAGAACTGTGGTATAAATACCGTGCGCTAACTAATTGCGCCACAGGGATTACGGTTGCACGTAGGAGCGGTGCCTTAAAGAATGTTCCCTGCACATACTTCCAGTAATGAAATGTTTTTGGGACAAGAGTCGCCAGCATTGAGTAAAGAACCTCATGACTGAATATGAAAACTAATAAAAATTTCATTCCCCAGGTGATGCTCGAACTCACAGCCCAGGCATAGCTCACGATAACTGTCGTATAAGTACGGTGCACTAACCAATTGCGCCACTGGGGAATAGAGTCGCACGTAGGAGTGTTTTATTTAGTACGGTTGTCTACACACAACTCCAGTAAACAAATGTTTTCGAGCCAGGGAGTCGCCAGCATTGAGTATACCATTAACCTCATGACTAAATATGAAAACTGATAAAAGTTTTATTGCCTAGGGAGGCTCGAACTCACAAGCACGCCATAGCTTACGAGAACTGTCGTATAAGTACCATGCGCTAAGCAATATCGCCACTGGGGAACACGGTCGCACGTAGGAGCGGTGCCTTAAAGAATGTTCCCCGCACATACCTCCAGTAAACAAATGTTTTCGGGACAAGAAGTCGCAAGCATTGAGTATACAACCTCATGACTAAATATGAAAACTAATAAAAATTTCATTCCCCAGGTGAGGCTAGAACACACGACCCCGGCATAGCTCGCGAGAACTGTCGTATAAGTACCGTGCACTAACCAATTGCCCCATTGGGGAATACGGTTGCACGTAGGAGTGTTTCCTTTAGTACTGTTGTCTACACACAACCTAACTCCATTAAACAAATGTTTTCGAGCCAGGCAGTCGCCAGCATTCAGTATACAATTAACCTCATGACTAAATACGAAAAGTAATGAAAATTTTAATCCCCAGGGAGGCTCGAACTCACAACCACGCCAAAGCTCACGAAAACTGTCGCATAAGTACCGTGCGCTAACCAATTGCGCCACTGAGGAACACGGTCGCACGTAGGAGCGGTGCTTTAAAGAATGTTCCTGCACATACTTCCAGTAAAAATTTTTTTGGGATAGGAAGTCGCCAACAATGAGTATACAACCTTACGACTAATTATGAAAACTAATAAAAATTTTATTCCCCAGGTGAGGCTCGAACTCACAACCCCGGCATAGCTCACGAAAACTGTCTATAAGTACTGTGCGCTAACCAATTGTGCCACTGGGGAACGCGGTTGCACTTTGGAGCGGTGCCTTAAAGAATTTTTTCTGCACACGCCTCCTGTAAACAAATGTTTTCGAGCTAGGCAGTCGCCAGCATTGAGTGTACAATTAACCACATGACTAAGTATGAATACTAATAAAAATTTCATTCTCCAGGTGAGACTCGAACACACAACCCCGGCATAGCTCACGAGAACTTTCGTATAAGTACCATGCGCTAACAAATTGCGCCACTGGGGAACACGGTCGCAATTAGGAGCGGTGACCTAAAGAATGTTCCTGCACGTACATTCAGTAAACAAATGTTTTCGGGACAGGAAGTCGCCAGCATTGAGTATATAACCTCATGACTAACTAAGAAAACTAAGAAAAATTTCATTCCCCAGGTGAGGCTCGATCTCACAACTCCGGCATAGCTCACAAAAACTGTCGTATAAGTCCTGTGCACTAACCAATGTCGCCACTGGGGAATACGGGTGCACAAAGTAGCAGGGCCTTAAAGAATGTTCCCTGCACATATTTCCAGTAAACAAATGTTTTCGAAACAGGAAGTCGCCAGCTTGGAGTATACAATTAACCTGATGACTAATTATGAAAACTAAAAAAATTTCATTCCACAGGTGAGGCTCGAAATCACAACCCCGGCATAGCTCACGAAAACTGTCGCATAAGTACCGTGCGCTAACCAATTGCGCCACTGAGGAACACGGTCGCACGTAGGAGCGGTGCTTTAAAGAATGTTCCTGCACATACTTCCAGTAAAAATTTTTTTGGGATAGGAAGTCGCCAACAATGAGTATACAACCTTACGACTAATTATGAAAACTAATAAAAATTTTATTCCCCAGGTGAGGCTCGAACTCACAACCCCGGCATAGCTCACGAAAACTGTCTATAAGTACTGTGCGCTAACCAATTGTGCCACTGGGGAACGCGGTTGCACTTTGGAGCGGTGCCTTAAAGAATTTTTTCTGCACACGCCTCCAGTAAACAAATGTTTTCGAACCAGGAAGTTGCCAGCTTTGAGTTTACAACTAACCTCATGACTAATTAAGAAAACTAATAAAAATTTCATTCCCCAGGTGAGGCTCGAACTCACAACCCCGGCATAGCTCACGAAAACTGTCGTATAAGTACCGTGCGCTAACCAATTGCGCCACTGGGGAACACGGTCGCATAGGAGCGGTGCTTTAAAGAATGTTCCCTGCACATACCTCCAGTAAAAAAAATATTTTCGAGCCAGGAAGTCGCCAGTATGAGTACACAACCTCATTACTAAATATAAAAACTAATAAAAATTTCATTCCCGAGGTGAGGCTGGAACTCACAACCCAGGCATAGCTCACGAGAGCTGTCGTATAAGTATCGTGCGCTAAGCAATTGCGCCACTGGGGAACACGGTCGATCTTAGGAGCGGTGCCTTAGAGATTGTTTCCTGCACGTACCTCCAGTAAAAAAAAATGTTTTGGGACAGGAAGTCGCCAACAATGTGTATACAACTTCACGACTAATTATGAAAACTAATGAAAATTTCATTCCCCAGGTGAGGCTCGAACTCACAATCCCGGCATAGCTCACGAAAACTGTCTATAAGTACTGTGCGCTAACCAACTGTGCCACTGGGGGACGCGGTCACACGTAGGAGCGGTGCTTTAAAGAATGTTTCCAGCACATACTTCCAGTAAACAAATGTTTTCGAGCCAGAACATTGCCAGTTTGAGTACACAACCTCATGACTAAATATGAAAACTAATAAAAATTCATTCCACAGGTGAGGCTCGAACTCACAACCCCGGCATAGCTCACGAGAACTGTCGTATAAGTACCGTGCGCTAACCAATCGCGCCACTGGGGAACACGGTCGCATAGGAGCGGTGCTTTAAAGAATGTTCCCTGCACATACCTCCAGTAAAAAAAACATTTTCGAGCCAGGAAGTCGCCAGTATGAGTACACAACCTCATTACTAAATATAAAAACTAATAAAAATTTCATTCCCGAGGTGAGGCTGGAACTCACAACCCAGGCATAGTTCACGATAACTGTCGTATAAGTACGGTGCACTAACCAGTTGTGCCACTGGGAAATATGGTTGCACGTAGGAGTGTTTCCTTTAGTACTGTTGTCTAACACAACTCCAGTAAACAAATGTTTTCGAGCCAGGCAGTCGCCAGCATTGAGTATACAAATAACCTCAGGACTAAATACGAAAAGTAAAGAAAATTTTATTCTCCAGGTGAGACTCGAACACACAACCCCGGCATAGCTCACGAGAACTGTAGTATAAGTATCATGCGCTAACCAATTGCGCCACTTGGGAACACGGTCGCACTTAGGAGCGGTGCCTTAAAGAATGTTCCTGCACGTACATTCAGTAAACAAATGTTTTCGGGACAGGAAGTCGCCAGCTTGAGTATACAACCTCATGACTAACTAAGAAAACTAATAAAAATTTCATTCCCCAGGTGAGGCTCGATCTCACAACCCCGGCATAGCTCACAAAAACTGTCGTATAAGTCCTGTGCACTAACCAATGTCGCCACTGGGGAATACGGGTGCACAAAGTAGCAGGGCCTTAAAGAATGTTCCCTGCACATACCTCCAGTAAACAAATGTTTTCGAAACAGGAAGTCGCCAGCTTGGAGTATACAATTAACCTGATGACTAATTATGAAAAAGAAAATTTCATTCCACAGGTGAGGCTCGAACTCACAACCCCGGCACAGCTCACGAAAACTGTCGCATAAGTACCGCGCGCTAACCAACTGCGCCACTGAGGAACACGGTCGCACGTAGGAGCGGTGCTTTAAAGAATGTTCCTGCACATACCTCCAGTAAAAATTTTTTGGGATAGGAAGTCGCCAACAATGAGTATACAACCTCACGACTAATTATGAAAACTAATAAAAACTTTATTCCCCAGGTGAGGCTCGAACTCACAACCCCGGCATAGCTCACGAAAACTGTCTATAAGTACTGTGCGCTAACCAATTGTGCCACTGGGGAACGCGGTTGCACTTTGGAGCGGTGCCTTAAAGAATGTTTTCTGCACACGCCTCCAGTAAACAAATGTTTTCGAACGAGGAAGTTGCCAGCTTTGAGTTTACAACTAACCTCATGACTAATTATGAAAACTAATAAAAATAATATAATAAATTGTGCCACTGGGGAACAGGAGCGGTGCTTTAAAGAATGTTCCCTGCACATACTTCCAGTAAACAAATGTTTTTGAGCCAGGAAGTCACCAGTATGAGTACACTACCTCATGACTAAATATAAAAACTAATAAAAATTTCATTCCCCAGGTGAGGCTCGAACTCACAACCAAGGCATAGTTCACGATAACTGTCGTATAAGTACGGTGCGCTAACCAGTTGTGCCACTGGGAAAGATGGTTGCACGTAGGAGTGTTTCCTTTAGTACTGTTGTCTAACACAACTCCAGTAAACAAATGTTTTCGAGCCAGGCAGTCGCCAGCATTGAGTATACAATAAGGCTCATGACTAAATGTGGAAACTAATAAAAATTTTATTCCCCAGGGAGGCTAGAACTCACAACCACCCGATAGCTCATGAGAACTGTCGTATAACTACCGTACGCTAATCAATTGCGCCACTGGGGAACACGGTCGATCGTAGGAGCGGTGCCTTAAAGAATGTTCCCTGCACATACCTCCAGTAAACAAATGTCTTCGAACCAGGAAGTCGCGAGCTCTGAGTATACAAATGACTCCTGACTAATTATGAAAATAAATGAATCTTTCATGTCCCAGGTGGTGCTCGAACTCACAACCCGGGCATAGCTCACGAAAACTGTCGTATAAGTACCGTGCGCTAACCAATTGCGCCACTGGGGAACACGGTCGCAAGTAGGAGCGGTGCCTTAAAGAATGTTCCCTGCACATACCCCCAGTAAACAAATGTTTTCGAGCCAGGAAGTCGCCAGTATGAGTACACAACCTAACGAATAAATATAAAACTGATAAAAATTTCATTCCCCAGGTGAGGCTCGAACTCACAACCCAGGCAGAGCTCACGATAACTGTCGTATAAGTGCGGTGCGATAACCAATTGCGCCAATGGGGAATACGGTTGCACGTGGGAGTGTCTCCATTAGTACTGTTGTCTACACACAACTGCAATAAACAAATGTGTTCAAGCCGGGCAGTCGCCAGCATTGAGTATACAATTAACCTCATGACTAAATATGAAAACTAATGGAAATTTTATTCCCCAGGGAGGCTTGAACTCACAAGCATGCCATAGCTAACGAGAACTGTCGTATAAGTACCGTGCGCTAAGCAATTGCGCCACTGGGGAACAAGGTCGCAAGTAACAGCGGTGCCTCAAGAGTGTTCCCTGCACATACCTCCAGTAAACAAATGTTTTCGGGACAGGAAGTCGCCAGTATTCAGTATACAATCTCATGACTAATGATGATAACTAATAAAAATTTCATTCCCCAGGTGAGGCTTGAACTCACAACCTCGGCATAGCTTACGAAAACTGTCGTATAAGTACCGTGCGCTAACCAATTGGGCCACTTGGAAATACTGTTGCTCAAAGGAGCAGGGCCTTAAAGAATGTTTCCTGCTCATAACTCCAGTAAACAAATGTTTTCGAACCAGGAAGTCGCCAGCTTTGAGTACAGAAGTAACTCATCACTAATTATGAAAACTAATGCATCTTTCATGTCCCAGGTGGTGCTCGAACTCACAACCCTGGCATAGCTTTCGAGAACTGTCGTATAAGTACCGTGCGCTAACCGATTGCGTCACTGAGAAATATGGTTGCACGTAGGAGCGGTGCAAGAATGAACGTTCCCTGCACATAATTTTTATTTTTTTATTCAGGTTACCCCTAAAGGCCCTCTAGAAGAGGGTATTACATAGGGGGGGGGGAGGCCAATACAACATGGTTTACAGCAAAATACAGTGAAACCTGACAACCGCAACAAAGCGCAAACCACGAATATGGGCCGCAATTGCAAGGCGTTATACAATAGTTAAAAAACGAAAGAAAACAAAACAACAAAAGCAACGTATCTACAGTAAACAAATGTTTTCGAGTGCGGAATTCGCCAGTATGAGTACAAAACCTCATGACTAAATTTAGAACTAATAAAAACTTCATTCCCCAGGGGAGGCTCAAGCTCGCAACCCAGGCATAGCTCACGATATCTGTCGTAATATACGGTGCGCTAACCAATTGCGCCACTGTCGAATACGGTTGCACGTTGGAGTGTTTCCTTTAGTACTGTTGTCTACACACAACTCCATTGAACAAGTGTTTTTGAGCCAGGCAGTCGCCAGCATTGAGTATACAATTAACCTCATGACTAAATATGAAAAATAATAAATATTTCGTTCCCAAGTGAGGCTCGAACTCACAACCCCGGAATAGCTCCCGAGAACTTTGGTTTAAGTACCGTGCGCTAACCAATTGCGCCCCTTGGAATACGGTTGCACGTAGAAGCGGTGCCTTAAAAAAAGTTCCCTGCACATACCTCCAGTAAACAAATGTATTCGGGACAAGAGTCACCCGCATTGAGTATACAACCTCATGACTAATTATGAAAACTAATAAAAATTTCATTCCCCAGGTGAAGCTCTAACCCGCAACCCCGGCAAAGCTCACGAAAACAGCCGTACAAGAACCGTGCGCTATCCAATCGTGCCACTGGGGAACACTGTCGCACGTAGAAGCGGTGTTTAAAGAATGTTCCCTGCACGTACCTCCAGTGAAGAAATGTTTTCGAGCCAGGAAGTGGTCAGTATGAGTACACAACCTCATCACTGAATATAAAAACTAATAAAAATTTCATTCCCCAGGTGAGGCTCGAACTCACAACTCCGGAATAGCTCACGAAAACTGTCTATAAGTACTGTGCGCTAACCAAATGTGGCACTGGGGAACGCGGTCGCACTTTGGAGCGGTACCTTAAATAATGTTTTCTGCACACGCCTCCAGTAAACAAATGTTTTCGAACCAGGAAGTCGCCAGCTTTGAGTGTAACACTAACCCCATGACTAATTATGAAAACTAATAAAAATTTCATTCCCCAGGTGATGCTCGAACTCACAACCCCGGCTTAGCTCACGAAAACTGTCGTATAAGTACCGTGCGCTGACCAATTGCGCCACTGGGGAACACGGTCGCACGTAGGAGCGGTGCTTTAAAGAATGTTCCCTGCACATACTTCCAGTAAACAAATCTTTTTGAGCCAGAAAGTCGCCAGTTTGAGTACACAACCACATGACTAATTATGAAAACTAATAAAAAATTCATTCCACAGGTGAGGCTCAAACTCACAACCCCGGCATAGCTCACGAGATCTGTCGTATAAGTACCGTGCGCTAACCAATCGCGCCACTGGGGAACACGGTCCCACGTAGGAGCGGTGCTTTAAAGAATGTTCCCTTCACATACCTCCAGTAAAGAAATGTTTTCGAGCCAGGAAGTCACCAGTATGAGTACACTACCTCATGACTAAATATAAAAACTAATAAAAATTTTATCCCCCAGGTGAGGCTCGAACTCACAACCCAGGCATAGTTCACGATAACTGTCGTTGAAGTACGGTGCGTTAACCAGTTGTGCCACTGGGAAATATGGTTGCACGTAGGAGTGTCTCCATTAGTACTGTTGTCTACACACAACTGCAATAAACAAATGTGTTCAAGCCAGGCAGTCGCCAGCATTGAGTATACAATTAACCTCATGACTAAATATGAAAACTAATGGAAATTTTATTCCCCAGGGAGGCTTGAACTCACAAGCACGCCATAGCTAACGAGAACTGTCGTATAAGTACCGTGCGCTAAGCAATTGCGCCACTGGGGAACAAGGTCGCAAGTAGGAGCGGTGCCTAAAGAGTGTTCCCTGCACATACCTCCAGTAAAGAAATGTTTTCGGGACAGGAAGTCGCCAGTATTCAGTATACAATCTCATGACTAATGATGATAACTAATAAACATTTCATTCCCCAGGTGAGGCTCGAACTCACAACCTCAGCATAGCTTACGAAAACTGTCGTATAAGTACCTTGCGCTAACCAATAGTGCCACTTGGAAATACTGTTGCTCAAAGAAGCAGGGCCTTAAAGAATGTTCCCTTCTCATAACTCCAGTAAACAAATGTCTTCGAACCAGGAAGTCGCCAGCTTTGAGTACAGAAGTAACTCATCACTAATTATGAAAACTAATGCATCTTTCATGTCCCAGGTGGTGCTCGAACTCACAACCCTGGCATAGCTTTCGAGAACTGTCGTATAAGTACCGTGCGCTAACCGATTGCGTCACTGAGAAATATGGTTGCACGTAGGAGCGGTGCAAGAATGAATGTTCCCTGCACATACTTTTTATTTTTTTATTCAGGTTACCCCTAAAGGCCCTCTAGAAGAGGGTATTACATAGGGGGGGAGGCCAATACAACATGGTTTACAGCAAAATACAGTGCAACCTGACAACCGCAACAAAGCGCAAACCACGAATATGGGCAGCAATAGCAAGGCGTTATACAATAGTTAAAAAACGAAAGAAAACAAAACAACAAAAGCAACGTATCTCCAGTAAACAAATGTTTTCGAGTGAGGAAGTCGGCAGTATGAGTACAAAACCTCATGACTAAATTTAGAACTAATAAAAACTTCATTCCCCAGGGGAGGCTCAAGCTCGCAACCCAGGCATAGCTCACGATATCTGTCGTACAATACGGTGCGCTAACCAATTGCGCCACTGTCGAATACGGTTGCACGTAGGAGTGTTTCCTTTAGTACTGTTGTCTACACACAACTCCATCGAACAAGTGTTTTTGTGCCAGGCAGTCGCCAGCATTGAGTATACAATTAACCTCATGACTAAATATGAAAACTAATAAATATTTCGTTCCCAAGTGAGGCTCGAACTCACAACCCCGGAATAGCTCCCGAGAACTGTGGTTTAAGTACCGTGCGCTAACCAATTGCGTCCCTTGGAATACGGTTGCACGTTGAAGCGATGCCTTAAAAAAGTTCCCTGCACATACCTCCAGTAAACAAATGTATTCGGGACAAGAGTCGCCCGCATTGAGTATACAACCGCATGACTAATTATTAAAACTAATAAATGTTTCATTCCCCAGGTTAGCCACGAAATTAAAACCCAAGCATAGTTCATGATAACTGTCGTATAAGTACGGGGCGCTAACCAATTGCGCCACTGGAAATACAGTTGCACGTAGGAGTGTTTCCGTTAGTACTGTTGTCTACACACAACTCCAGTAAACAAATTTTTTAGTGCCAGGCAGTCGCCAGCATTGAATATACAACTAACCACATGACTAAATATGAAAACTAATGAAAATTTTATTCCCCAGGGAGGCTTGAACTCACAAGCACGCCATAGCTCACGAGAACAGTCGTATAAGTACCGTGCGCTAAGCCTTTGCCCCACTGGGGAACAAGGTCGCACGTAGGAGCGGTGCCTTAAAAAATGTTCCCTGCACATACCTCCAGTAAACAATTGTTTTCAAGCCAGGAAGTCGCCAGTATGAGTACAGAACCTCAAGACTAAATATGAAAACAAATAAAAATTTCATTTCCCAGGTGAGGCTCGAACTCGAAACCCCGGCATAGCTCACGACTACTGTCGTATAAGTACCGTGCGCTAAGCAAATTGCGCCACTGGGGAACAAAGTCGCACGTAAGAGCGGTACCTTAAAGAATGTTCCCTGCACATACCTCCAGTAAACAAATGTTTTCGGGACAACAAGTCGCCAGCTTTGAGTATACAATTAACCTCACGACAAATTATGAAAACTAATAAAAATTTAATACCCGAAGGTGAGGCTCAAACTCAGAACCCCGGCATAGCTCACGAGAACTGTCGTATAAGTACCGTGCACTAACCAATTGCGCCACTGGGGAACGCGGTCGCTCAAACTCAGAACCCCGGCATAGCTCACGAGAACTGTCGTATAAGTACCGTGGACTAACCAATTGCGCCACTGGAGAACGCGGTCGCACGTAGGAACGGTGCCTTAAAGAATGTTCCCTGCACATACTTCCAGTAAACAAACGTTTTCGAGCCAGGAAGTCGCGTGTATGAGTACACAACCTCATGAATAAATATAAAAACTAATAAATCTTTCATTCCCCAGGTGAGGCTCGAACTCACAAACCCGGCATAGCTCACGAAAACTGTCGTATAAGTACCATGCGCTAACCATTTGCGCCACTGGGAACGCGGCCGCACGTAGGAGCGGTGCCTTAAAGAATGTTCCTGCACATACCTCCAGTAAAAAATTTTTTGGGATAGGAAGTCGCCAACAATGAGTATACAACCTAACGACTAATTATGAAAACTAATAAACATTTTATTCCCCAGGTGAGGCTCGAACTCACAACCCCGGCATAGCTCACGAAAACTGTCTATAAGTACTGTGCTCTAACCAATTGTGCCACGGGGGAACGCGGTTGCACTTTGGAGCGGTGCCTTAAAGAATGTTTTTTGCACACGCCTCCAGTAAACAAATGTTTTCGAACCAGGAAGTTGGCAGCTTTGAGTTTACAACTAACATCATGACTAATTATGAAAACTAATAAAAATTTCATTCCCCAGGGGAGGCTCGAACTCACAAACCCAGCATAGCTCTCGTGAACTGTCGTAAAAGTACCGTGCGCTAACCAATTGCGCCACTGGGGAACACGGTCGCACGTAGGAGCGGTGCTTTAAAGAATGTTCCCTTCACATACCTCCAGTAAAGAAATGTTTTCGCGCCAGGAAGTCACCAGTATGAGTACACTACCTCATGACTAAATATAAAAACTAATAAAAATTTCACTCCCCAGGTGAGGCTCGAACTCGAAACCCAAGCATAGTTCATGATAACTGTCGTATAAATACGGTGCGCCAACCAATTGCGCCACTGGAAATACGGTTGCACGTAGGAGTGTTTACTTTAGTACTGTTGTCTACACACAACTCCAGCAAACAAATGTTTTCGAGCTAGGCAGTCGCCTGCATTGAGTATACAATTAACCTCATGACTAAATACGAAAACTAATGAAAATTTTATTCCCCAGGGAGGCTTGAACTCACAAGCACGCCATAGCTCACGAGAACAGTCGTATAAGTACCGTGCGCTAAGCCTTTGCCCCACTGGGGAACAAGGTCGCACGTAGGAGCGGTGCCTTAAAAAATGTTCCCTGCACATACCTCCAGTAAACAATTGTTTTCAAGCCAGGAAGTCGCCAGTATGAGTACAGAACCTATAGACTAAATATGAAAACAAATAAAAATTTCATTTCCCAGGTGAGGCTCGAACTCGAAACCCCGGCATAGCTCACGATTACTGTCGTCTAAGTACCGTGCGCTAACCAATTGCTCCACTGGGAAACGCGGTCGCACGTAGGAGCGGTGCCTTAAAGAATGTTCCCTGCACATACCTCCAGTAAACAAATGTTTTCGAGCCAGAAAGTCGCCAGTATGCGTACACAACCTCATGACTAAGTATGAAAACAAATAAAAATTTCATTCCCCAGGTGAAGCTCGAACTCACAACCACGCCTTAGCTCACGATAACTTTCGTACAAGTACGGTGCGCTAACCAATTGCACCACTGGCGAATACGGTTGCACGTTGGAGTGTTTCCATTAGTACTGTTGTCTACACACAACTCCTTTAAACAAGTGTTTTCGAGCCAGGCAGTCGCCAGCATTGAGTATACAATCAACCTCAAGACTAAATATGAAAACTAATAAAAATTTTGTTCCCCAGATGAGGCTCGAACTTGCAACCCCGGCATAGCTCCCGAGAACTGTGGTATAAGTACCGTGCGCTAACCAAATGGGCCAGTGGGAATACGGTTGCGCATAGGAGCGGTGCCTTAAAGAATGTTGCCTGCACATACCCCCAGTAAACTAATGTTTTCGTGACAAGAGTCGCCAGCATTCAGTATACAACCTCATGAAGAATTATGAAAACTAATAGAAATTTCATTCCCCAGGTGAGGCTTGAACTCACAACTCCGGCATAGCTCACGAAAACTGTCGTATAAGCATCGTGCGCTAACCAATTGCGCCACTTGAGAACACGGTCGCACTCAGGAACGGTGCCTTAAAGATTGTTCCCTGCACATACCTCCAGTAAACAAATGTTTTCGAACCAGGAAGTCGCCAGCATTAGGTATACAATTAACCTCATGACTAATTATGAAAACTAATAAAAATTTCATTCGCCATGTGAGGCTCGAACTCACAACCCCGGCATAGCTCACGAGAACTGTCGTATAAGTATTGTGCGCTAACCAATTGCGCCACTGGGGAACACGGTCACACGTAGGAGCGGTGCCCTAAAGAATGTTCCCTGCACATACCTCCAGTAAACAAATGTTTTCGAGCCAGGAATTCGCCAGTATGAGTACACAGCCTCATGACGAAATATGAAAACTAATAAAAATTTCATTCCCAGGTGGGGCTCGTACTCACAACCCAGGCATAGCTCACGATAACTGTCGTATAAGTACGGTGCGCTAACCAATGGCGCCACTGGGGAATAGTGTTGCACGTGGGAGTGTTTCCTTTAGTACTGTTGCCAGCACACAACTCCAGCAAACAAGTGTTTTCGAGCTAGGCAGTCGCCAGCATTGAGTATACAATCAACCTCAAGACTAAAGATGAAAACTAATAAAAAGTTCATTCCCCAGGTGAGGCTTGAACTCACAACCTCGGCATAGCTCGCGAAAACTGTCGTATACGCATCTTGCGCTAACCAATTGCGCCACTGGAAAACACGGTCGCACTTAGGAGCGGTGCCTTAAAGAATGTTGCCTGCACATACCCCCAGTAAACTAATGTTTTCGGGACAAGAGTCGCCAGCATTCAGTATACAACCTCATGACTAATGATGAAAACTAATAAAAAATTCATTCCCCCGGTGAGACTCAAACTCACAACCCCGTCATAGCTCACGATAACTGTCGTATAAGTACCGTGCGCTAACCAATTGCGCCACTGGGGAACACGGTCGCACGTAGGAGCGGTGCTTTATAGAATGTTCCCTACACACACCTCCAGTAAACAAATGACTTCGAACCAGGAAGTCGTCAGCTTTGAGTTTACAATTAACCTCATGACTAAATATGAAAACTAATAAACATTTCATTCCCAAGGTGAGGCTTGAACTCACAACCCCGGCATAGCTCACGAGAACTGTCGTATAAATACCGTGCGCTAACCGATATCGCCACTGGGGAACACGGTCGCACGTTGGAGTGTTTCCATTAGTACTGTTGTCTACACACAACACCAGTAAACAAGTGTTTTCGAGCCAGACAGTCGCCAGCATTGAGTATACAATTAACCTCAAGACTAAATATGAAAACTAATACAAATTTCGTTCTCCAGGTGAAAATTGAACTCACAACCCCAGCATAGCGCCCGAGAACTGTGGTATAGGTACCGTGCGCTAACCAATTGCGCCACTGGGAATACGGCTGCGCGTAGGAGCGGTACACTAAAGAATGTTCCCTGCACATACCTCCAGTAAAAAAATGTTTTCGGGACAAGAGTCGCCAGCATTGAGTATACAACCTCATGTATAATTATGAAAACTAATAAAGCTTTCATTCCCAAGGTGAGGCTCGAAATCACAACCCCGGCATAGCTCACGAAAACTCTTGTATAAGTACCGTGCGCTAACCAATTGCGCCACTGGGGAATACAGTCACTCGTAGGAGTGGTGCCTTAAAGAATGTTCCCTGCACACACCTCCACTAAACAAATGTTTTCGAGCCAGGAATTCGCCAGCATGAGTACACAACCTCATGTATAAATATGAAAACTAATAAAAATTTCATTCCGCAGGTGAGGCTCGAACTCACAACCCTGGGATAGTTCACGATAACTGTCGTATAGGTACAGTGCGCTAACCAATTGCGCCACTGGGGAATACAGTTGCACGTAGGAGGGTTTCCTTTTGTTGTGTTGTCTACACACAACTCCAGTAAACAAGTGTTTTCGAGCCAGGCAGCCGCGAACATTGAGTATACAGATAACCTCTTGACGAAATGTGAAAACTAGTGAAAACTTTATTCCCCAGAGAGGTTCGAACTCACAAGCACGCCATAGCTCACGAGAAATATCGTATAGGTACCGTGCGCTAAGCAATTGCGCCACTGGGGAACATAGTCGCAAGTAGGAGCGGTGCCTTAAAGAATGTTCCCTGCACATACCTCCAGTAAACAAATGTTTTTTGGACAGGAAGTCGCCAGCATTGAGTATACAACCTCATGACAAATGAAGAAATATAATTAAAATTTCATTCCCTACGTGAGGCTCGATATGACAACCCCGGCATAGCTCACGATAACTGTCGTATAATCCCGTACGCTAACCAATAGCGCCACCGGGGAATACGGTTGCACAAAGGAGCAGGGCGTAAAAGAATGTTTTCTGCACGTACCTACAGTAAACAAATGTTTTCGAACCAGGAAGTCGCCAGCTTTGAGTATACAATCAACCTCATGACTAATTATGAAAACTAATAAAAATTTCATTCCCCAGGTGAGGCTCGAACTCACCACCCCGGCATAGCTCACGAAAACTGTAGTATAAGTACCGTGCGCTAACCAATTGCGCCACTGGGGAACACGGTCGCACGTAGAAGCGGTGCATTAAAGAATGTTTCCTGCACATACCTTCAGTAAACAAATGTTTCCGAGCCAGGAAGTCGCCAGTATGAGTACACAACCTCATTAATAAATATAAGAGCTAATAAAAAGTTCATTCCACAGATGAGGGTCGAACTCACAACCCAGGCATAGTTCACGATAACGGTCGTGTAAGTACGGTACGCTAACCAATTGTGTCACTGGGGAATGCGGTTGCACGTAGGAGTGTTTCCTTTAGTACTGTTGTCTACACACAACTCAAGCAAACAAATGTTATCGAGCTAGGCAGTCGCCAGCATTGAGTATACAATTAACCTCATGACTAAAAATGAATACTAATAAAAATTTCATTCCCCAGGTGAGGCTCGAACACACAACCCTGGCATAGCGCACGAGAACTGTCGTATAAGTATCGTACGCTGACCCATTGCGCCACTGGGGAACACGGTTGTACTTAGGAGCGGTGCCTTAAAGAGTGTTTTCTGCACATACCTCCAGTAAACAAAACTTTTCAGGAAAAGAAGTCGCCAGCGTTGAGTATACAACCTCATGACTAATGATGAAAACCAATAAAAATTTCATTCCCCAGGTGAGACTCAAACTCACAACCCCGTCATAGCTCACGGTAACTGTCGTATAAGTGCCGTGCGCTAACCAATTGCGCCACTGGGAAACACGGTCACACGTAGGAGCGGTGCCTTATAGAATGTTTCCTGCACACACCTCCAGTAAACAAATGATTTCGAACCAGAAAGTCGTCAGCTTTGAGTTTACAATAACCTCATGACTACTTATGAAAACTAATAAAAATTTCATTCCCCAGGTGAGGCTTGAACTCACAACCCCGGCATAGCTCACGATAACTGTCGATAAAATACGGCGCGCTAACCAATTGCGCCACTTGGGAATAGTTTTGCACGTAGGAGTGTTTCCTTTAGTACTGTTGTCTACACACAACTCAAGCAAACAAGTGTTATCGAGCTAGGCAGTCGTCAGCATTGACTATAAAATTAACCTCATGACTAAAAATGAATACTAATAAAAATTTCATTCCCCAGGTGAGGCTCGAACACACAACCCTGGCATAGCGCACGAGAACTATCGTATAAGTATCGTACGCTGACCCATTGCGCAACTGGGGAACACGGTCGTACTTAGGAGCGGTGCCTTAAAGAGTGTTTTCTGCACATACCTCCAGTAAACAAATGTTTTCGAGCCAGGAAGTCGCCAGCATTGAGTATACAACCTCATGACAAATGATGAAAACTAATAAAAATTTCATTCCCCAGGTGAGGCTCGATCTGAGAACCACGGCACAGCTCACGATAACTTTGGTATAATCCCATGCGCTAACCAATTGCGCCACTGGAGAATACGGTTGCACAAAGGAGCATGGCGTTAAAGAATGTTTTCTGCACATACCTCCAGTAAACAAATGTTTTCGAACCAGGAAGTCGCCAGCTTTGAGTTCAATTAACGTGATGACTAATGATGAAAACTAAAAAAAATTTCATTCCCAGTTGGGGCTCGAACTCACAACCCCAGCATAGCTCTCCAGAACTGTCGTATAAGTCACGTGCGCTAACCAATTACGTCACTGGGGAATATGGTTGCACGTAGGAGCGGTGCAAGAATGGCTGTTCCCTGCACATACCTCCAGTAAACAAATGCTTTCGAGCCAGGAAGTCCCCAGTATGAGTACACAACCTCATGACTAAATATAAAAACTAAAGGAAATTTCAATCCCAGGTGAGGCTCGAACTCACAACCCAGGCATAACTCACGATAAATGTCGATAAAATACGGTGCGCTAACCAATTGCGCCACTTGGGAATAGTTTTGCACGTAGGAGTGTTTCCTTTAGTACTGTTGTCTACACACAACTCAAGCAAACAAATGTTATCGAGCTAGGCAGTCGCCAGCATTCACTATAACATTAACCTCATGAATAAAAATGAATACTAATAAAAATTTCATTCCCCAGGTGAGGCTTGAACACACAACCCTGGCATAGCGCACGAGAATTGTCGTATAAGTATCGTACGTTGACCCATTTAGCAACTCGAGAACACGGTCGTACTTAGGAGCTGTACCTTAAAGAGTGTTTTCTGCACATACCTCCAGTAAACAAAAGTTTTCAGGACAAGAAGTCGCCAGCGTTGAGTATACAACCTAATGACTAATGATGAAAACTAATAAAAATTTCATTCCCCAGGTGAGACTCAAACTCACAACCCCGTCATAGCTCACGATAACTGTCGTGTAAGTACTGTGCGCAAACCAATTGCGCCCCTGGGGAACATTGTCGCACGTAGAAGTGGTGCCTTATAGAATGTTCCCTGCACACACCTCCAGTAAACAAATGATTTCGAAGCAGGAAGTCGTCAGCTTTGAGTTTACAATTTACCTCATGACTAATTATGAAAACTAATAAAAATTTCATTCCCCAGCTGGACTTGAACTCACAACCCCAGCATAGCTCACGAGAACTGTCGTATAAATACCGTGCGCTAACCGATATCGCCACTGGGGAACACGGTCGCACGTTGGAGTGTTTCCATTAGTACTGTTGTCTACACACAACTCCAGTAAACAAGTGTTTTCGTACCAGGCAGTCATCAGCATTGAGTATACAACTAACCTCATGACTAAATATGAAAACTAGTAAAAACTTTATTCCCCAGGGAGGCTCGAACTCACAACCCTGGGATAGTTCACGATAACTGTCGTATAAGTACAGTGCGCTAACCAATAGCGCCACAGGGGAATACAGTTGCACGTAGGAGGGTTTCTTTTACTTGTGTTGTCTACACACAACTGCAGTAAACAAGTTTTTTCAAGCCAGGCAGCCGCGAGCATTGAGTATACAATTAACCTCTTGACAAAATATGAAAACTAGTAAAAACTTTATTCCCCAGGGAGGCTCAAACTCACAAGCACGCCATAGCTCACGAAAACTGTCGTATAAGTACCGTGCGCAAACCAATCGCACCACTGGGGAACACAGTCGCACGTAGGAGCGGTGCCTCAAAAGAACGTTCCCTGCACACACCTCCAGTAAACAAATGTGTTCGAGCAAGGAAGTCGCCAGTATGAGTACACAACCTCATGTATAAGTATGCCCGCAGGGGCGCCTGCGTAAGTAGGCGTTTGGTGTGTAGCGACACCACGGACCCGAGCTAACGAGGGAGTTTTGACTCCCTCCCACGCCTAGCCGTGCGTGGCTTTGCCTTGTCCGGGGAAAAGGGGATCCTGGGGGTTGAGCCGACGCTGGGTGATTGGACCTATAAGGCCCCCCGGCAGAAGCGACACACCCCTTTGGACCCGGCTTCACGTAGACGACACCCCTGGGCTGACCCACCCAGGGGAAATCGGCAGTCGCCTTTTCCTATCTCTCTCTCCCTACATGTTCGTCTTTATCTCTTACTGTTTATCTGTCCTGTCTTCTACTCTCTTCCGTTTACTTCCAAACTTCCTGGCGGCTAGGGTTAACCCTGTGCAAATAGCCTACCTTGGTCTAGGCGCATTGGGTTATAGTGGCGTTGTACGGCTGGCGTCTGCAGGTTTCAGCATCCGCAAACTTGTAGCGTCCCCTCGTTGGGCTCCGTGGTGGGTGGCCGCCAACGCTGCTGAACAAAAATAAGACAGGCATGCACAGAGCATTCCCCTTACTATCTGATCGTACCGGCTTAAAGCGGGTACGCACCGATGATATAAACTTTTTTAACCAGCCTAAAGAAACATATCCTCACTATCATGTTATCCACTGTGAAAAAACTGAAAAGCAAGCCAGAACCGTCTCTCCTTTCCTGGTTTCTAGGTGTCTTACCGAAACTCTTGGCACAGGATACAAGGTAACCAAAATGGCTAGTGGAGACATTCTCCTCGAAATCCGTGACAAAGAACAATTTGAAAAGCTAGACCGTCTTTCAGATTTCGGTGGCATACCAATAACCATAACACCACATAGATCGATGAACACAACTCGCGGAGTGGTATCTGACATGAACTTACTTGACTTGACTGAGACTGAACTTTTGGAGGGGTGGAAGAGCCAAAATGTCACTAATGTACAGAGAATCATCATCAGAAGAGATAATAAGGAAACACCGACAAAACACTTAATACTTACATTTGCATCCAGTAAACTACCGGAATTAATTCAAACAGGGTACACAAAGACATCTATCAGGCCGTACATACCAAACCATCGTTGTTGCTTCCAATGCCAGAGGTATGGCCATGGCTCTAAAACCTGTCGTGGTCGCCAGACTTGTGCACAATGTGGAGTCTTAGGCCACGTGTCTGAGAACTGCAAACAACCGCCACACTGTGTAAACTGCGAAGGAAACCATGCCGCATATTCACGCTCCTGCACATACTGGAAAAAAGAAAAAGAAATAATTACGTTGAAGGTGAAGTAGAACATTACATTTAAGGAAGCACGGCGAAGAGTCGCTCCATTCTATGGACCTACATACGCTGATGCGGCGCGTCAGGGGGCACCGCCGCACCAGCCCTCGCCACCCCTCCGGCCCGCGCATACCGAGCCGGCGGTTGTGGCACCTGCCCCCAAGGCGGCTGTAGCCCAGGCTACACCGCCTACTCCCAAACAGAGACCGGAGACTCCAGGGTCCCCGGGTCTCAAGGCCTCACCTCACCAGGCGAGGCCCGAAATTCGTACAAACAGCCCGCACGTGCGGGCATCCAGTGCCTCCGAGGAGGCAATGGATACGTCGGCACCCTTGGGCCCGAAAGAGCGGCGTGGCTCCTTGGAGCGCGTCAAGAAAACAAAAAAAAAGCAGATAACAGGGCCTGGTGATGGCCCTGTTAGGTGAACTCAAACTCCCCGTCTAAACAGCCACTTGCTTATCGTACACACAGCACTATTTCACATTGACCATGAACACTCAAATTATACAATGGAACGTCAGGGGCCTTCTCAGAAACCTTGACGACATCCAAGAACTCTTACATGAACACTCGCCAAAAGTGCTGTGTGTACAAGAAACACACCTTAATTTAAAACACACAAATTTTCTTCGTAAATACGTTATTTTCCGAAAAGACCGTGTTGATGCTATGACATCATCCGGAGGTGTTGCTATCATAGTGAATCAAGGAATAGCATGCACACACTTACAACTCCAAACACCCCTTGAGGCAGTGGCTGTTCGAGCGGTTCTCTTTGATAAACTGATCCCAATCTGCACTATTTACATTCTTCCTGGTTTTCAGCTGCAAAAACGCGATTTACACTCTCTAATTGATGAACTTCCGGAGCCTTATGTTCTCCTTGGAGACTTTAATGCGCATAGCAGACTATGGGGTGACTCTCGGTATGACGCGCGAGGTCGACTGATCGAACAGTTCCTTATCTCGTCGAGCGCGTGTCTCCTAAATCGAAAAGAATCAACCTATTATAACCTCGCTAATAACACCTACTCCTCCATAGACCTGAGCATAGTATCTCCATCTCTTGTGCCTCTACTCCAGTGGAAAGTCGTCAGTAATCTGTACGGAAGTGACCACTTCCCCGTAGTTTTGAGCACAACGACAGTAATCGAGTGTCCACCAGGTGTTCCCAAGTGGCTCATAAACAGAGCCGACTGGGAACAGTTTCATACTATCGCTTGTCTAGGTTGGAATGACATCTGTACTTTGAACATTGATGTTGCTGTCAACTACTTCACAGCCTTTTTGATTGATGCTGCAACAAAATGCATCCCACAAACAAATGGACACCCTGGAAAACGATGTGTGCCATGGTGGAACTCTGAATGCCGAAACGCGCGCAAACAGCAAAACAGAGCTTGGAGGCTGCTTCGGAACTCACCGACAGCCGAAAATCTTGAAACCTTAAAGAAAATAAAGTCTCAAGGCAGAAGAACGCGTCGGCAGGCCAGAAGAGAAAGCTGGCAGAAGTTTTTGTCAGGGATCAATTCTTACACACAAGAGGCCAAAGTCTGGGACATGGTCGGTAGGATAGCAGGGAAACAAGTACACACACATCCACTCGTAAACACTCAAGGTGATACCTTGGAAGATCAGGCAAACTTCCTCGGGGCACATTTCGAACGGGTATCTAGCTCGTCCCACTATACTGACACTTTCCAAAAATACAGAACAAGAATAGAAAAGCAGAAACTCGAACACAAATCCACTAGTTACGAGACATATAACCAAGCTTTCAGTCTAGCGGAGCTCCGAACATCTCTAAACTCCTGCAGTACTTCTGCCCCAGGTTCTGACCGTGTGATGTATGAAATGTTAAAAAACCTACCAAACGAAACCCGAAAAACCTTACTTTGTTTGTACAATGCTATTTCGTCTTCTGGCACTATTCCTACCTCCTGGAAAGAGGCTATTGTTATTCCCATTTTGAAAGAGGGCAAGAACCCCTCTTTACCCTCGAGTTATAGGCCTATAGCACTTACAAGCTGCTTGTGCAAAGTCTTCGAAAAAATGATAAACTGCCGACTTGTACATTTTCTTGAAACAAATAATTTGCTCGACCCATTTCAGTGCGGGTTTCGAGAAAGTAGATCCACCACAGACCACCTTGTTCGTATCGAGGCACAGATCAGAGACGCGTTCGTCCATAAACAATATTTTCTCTCCGTGTTCCTCGATATCGAAAAGGCTTATGATACTACATGGCGTTACGGAATTCTAAGAGACCTGTCCCACCTTGGTGTGTGCGGAAGAATGTTACATATAATCGAAAGTTACCTGTCAAACCGGACATTCCGGGTCCGTCTGGGCAGTGTGCTCTCCCAAACATTTGTCCAGGAAACAGGCGTGCCACAAGGTGGTGTGCTTAGTTGCACAATTTTTATTATTAAAATGAATTCTTTGCACTTGTCCACTCCCCGCAATATGTTCTATTGTACATATGTCGACGACGTTCAGCTTGGCTTCAAGTCATGCAACTTGGCCATGTGTGAGCGGCAGGTTCAGCTGGGTTTAAATAAGATCTCCAAATGGGCAGATGAAAACGGATTTCGACTTAACCCACAAAAAAGCACGTGTGCCTTGTTCTCTCGAAAGATAGGCATGCACTCGGAACCCGACATTCTACTGAACGGGCAACAACTGTCCGTGAAAGCCGAGCATAAATTCTTAGGCTTAATCTTGGACAACAACTTGGCCTTCGTACCCCACATAAAGTATTTAAAAACAAAATGTTTAAAAGCCATGAATGTTATAAAAGTGTTGTCACGTACTACGTGGGGTAGTGACAGGAAATGCCTCATGAACCTGTATAGAAGCCTTATTCGCACCCGCTTAGATTATGGGGCCATTGTTTATCAGTCAACGACTCAAAGTGCTTTGAAGATGCTGGATCCCGTGCACCATTCGGGCATCCGCCTTTCTACGGGTGCTTTTCGCACCAGCCCCGTAGAAAGCCTTTACGTTGAGTCAAATGAGTGGTCGCTTCATCTGAAAAGAACCTACATGTCCTTTGTATATCTTCTTAAGGTGAAAGCAGACAAGAGGCACCCCTCATACTCTACTAATAATGACTTGTAGATCTCCATTCTTTTTTAAAACAGGTCTTCAATGAGGCAGCCCTTCTCACTTCGCCTGAAGGGTCTAGCTGAGGACACTGGAGTGTCACTCGAACACAGTTTAATGGCCCCTGTAGCATACCCGCCACCGTGGCAGTGGCAGACTATAGAATGCGATGTGTCTTTTTTAGAAGTTACTAAACATGCGCCTATTGCCCATATTCGAACATAATTCTTGGAACTTCAACACAAATACACACGTCCTGAGTTTTTTACAGATGCCTCTAAGTCTAACTCCTCTGTGTCCTACGCTGCTGTTGGCCCTTCCTTTTCGGATGCTGGCCCTCTACATCCAGGCACAAGTATCTTCACAGCGGAAGCTTACGCGATACTTGTGGCAGCTAAACACATCAAACAATCACAAATACAAAAAGCAGTAATTTATACAGACTCCCTCAGTGTGGTAACGGCTCTGCACAGTCTTAAAAAAACAAAAAAACCCTGTCTCATTTCACTTTACTCCATTTTATGCACCCTCTACACACTCAACAGACATGTTGTTGTGTGCTGGGTGCCAGGGCACCGTGAGATTCAAGGCAACGTGATGGCGGATCAGCTTGCTGCATCCGCCCACGAAAGCACCGCCATTACACCGACATCAATCCCGGCCCTTGATCTTAAGCCGTCTCTCAAACGAAAACTCAGGGACTACTGGCAGAGCAAGTGGGATACACACACACAAAACAAACTACACGTTATCAAGCCACACCTTGGCCATTGGCCACCAGTATCAAAATCAAGTCTAACAGAGGTAACACTAACAAGACTCAGGATAGGACACATATACACGACACACACACATCTTTCGTCCGGTGGTGATCCACCATTGTGTGATAAATGTGGTGAGGCATTAACAGTTCTTCACGTTTTAATTCAATGTAAACATTTAGACGCTCTAAGAAGACAACACTTCCCACTATCCTACCGACAACATATACCTTTACACCCTGCAATGTTCGGCGGTAGGGAACCGCTTTTTAGTCACAAATCATTAGTAGCGTTTTTAAAGGAAATTCATTATTTTCATATCATATACCCGGGCATACCGTAGCACGACCTCTCTAGAGAGGTTGTTGCTGCGGTGGCTACACAGGAAAGCACTTGCCTCACGGCCCTTGCACGCAAGGGTACTAACGTGTGAGGTACTTGTGCTTATGCCATACATGTCCACCATCGTTTTTCATTATCACCAACTTTTGTCACCTATTCACACCACACACACCTTTCACGGCATGGTCATGATTTTACTACTTGTATGTTTTTACCCGCTTTACTGCGAGGAATTTTATGGCCCTTATACAGCCGCTAATCACAACCATTGTCCACATTCCTGTCTCATGAACTGGCGCTCTTTGGCCATCAAATGGCCCTTGCGCCAAAAACACCATATATCATCATCATCATCATCATCATCATGTATAAATATGAAAAAATATAAAAATTTCATTCCCCAGGTGAGGCTCGAACTCACAACCCAGGCATAGCTCACGATAACTGTCGTATAAGTACGGTGCGATAACCAATTGTGCCAATGGTGAATACGGTTGCACGTAGGAGTGTTTCCTTTAGTACTGTTGTCTACACACAACTCCAGTAAACAAGTGGTTTCGAGCCAGGCAGTCACCAGCATTGAGTATACAATTAACATCATGACTAAATAAGAAAACTAATGAAAATTTTAATCCCCAGGGAGGCTCGAACTCACAACCACACCATAGCTCACGAGAAATGTCGTATAAGCACCGTGCGCTAAGCAATTGCGCCACTGGGGAACGCGGTAGCAAGTAGGAGCGGAGCCTTAAAAATGTTTTCTGCACATACCTTCAGTAAAGAAATGTTTTCGGGACAGGAAGTCTCCAGCATTCAGTATACAACCTCATAACTAATGATGAAATATAATAAAAATTTCATTCCACAGGTGAGGCTTGATCTGACAACCCCGGCATAGCTCACGATAACTGTCGTATTCTCCCGTGCGCTAACCAATCGCGCCACTGGGGAATACGGTTGCACAAAAAATCAGGGCCTTAAAGAATGTTCCCTGCACATCCCTCCAGTAAACAAATGTTTTTGAGCAAGCAAGTCGCCAGTATGAGTACACAACCTCATGACTAAATATGAAAACTAATAAAAATTTCATTAACCAGCTGAGACTCAAACTCACAACCCCGTCATAGCTCACGATAATTGTCGTATAAGTACCGTGCGCTAACCAATTGCGCCACTGGGGAACACGGTCGCACGTAGGACCGGTGCCTTATAGAATGTTCCCAGCACACACCTCCAGTAAACAAATGATTTCGAACCAGGGAGTCGTCAGCTTTGAGTTTACAATTAACCTCATGACCAATTATGAAAACTAATAAAAGTTTGATTCCCCAGGTGTGGCTTGAACTCACAACCCCGGCATAGCTCACGAAAACTGTCGTATAAGTACCGTGCGCTAACCAATTGCGCCACTGGGGAACACGGTCGCACGTAGGAGCGGTGCTTTAAAGAATGTTCCCTCCACATACCTTCAGTAAGCAAATGTTTTCGAGCCAGGAAGTCGCCAGTATGAGTACAAAACCTCATGAATAAATATAAGAGCTAATAAAAAGTTCATTCCACAGGTGAGGGTCGAACTCACAACCCAGGCATAGTTCACGATAACGTTCGTGTAAGTACGGTACGCTAACCAATTGTGTCACTGGGGAATGTGGTTGCACGTAGGAGTGTTTCCTTTAGTACTGTTGTCTACACACAACTCCAGTGTACAAATGTTTTCAAGCCAGGAAGTCGCCAGCATTGAGTATACAATTAAACTCATGACTAAATATCAAAACTAATAAAAATTTCATTCCCCAGGTGAGGCTCGAACTCACAACCCAGGCATAGCTCACGATAACTGTCGTACAAGTACGGTGCGCTAACCAATTGCGCCACTGGCGAATACGGTTGCAAGTTGGAGTGTTTCCATTAGTACTGTTTTGTACACACTACTCCAGTAAACAAGTGTTTTTGAGCCAGGCAGTCGCCAACATTGAGTATACAACTAACCTCATAACTAAATATGAAAACTAATACAACTATTATTCCCCAGGTGAGGCTCGAACTCACAACCCCGGCATAGCTCACGAAAACTGCCGTATAAGTACCGTGCGCTAAGCAATTGCGCCACTGGGGAACACGGTCGCACGTAGGAGCGGTGCCTTAAAGAATTTTCCCTGCACATACCTCCAGTAAACAAATGTTTTCGAGCCAGGAAGTCGCCAGGGTGAGTACACAACCTCAAGTATAAATATGAAAAAATATAAAAATTTCATTCCCCAGGTGAGGCTCGAACTCACAACCCAGGCATAGTTCACGATAACTGTCGTATAAGTACGGTGCGCTAACCATTTGTGCAATTGGGGAATACAGTTGCACGTAGGAGTGTTTCTTTCTGTTGTGTTGTCTACACACAACTCTAGTAAACAAGTGTTTTCGAGCCAGGCAGTCACCAGCATTGAGTACACAATTAACCTCATGTATAAATATGAAAACTAATAAAAACTTTATTCTTCAGGGAGGCTCGAACTCTCAAGCACGCCATAGCTCAAGAGAACTGTCGTATAAGTACCGTGCGCTAAGAATTTGCGCCACTGGGGAACACGGTCGCACGTAGTAGCGGTGCCTTAAAGAATGTTCCCTGCACATACCTCCAGTAAACAAATGTTTTCGGGACAAGAGGTCGCCAGCTTTGAGTATACAATTAACCTCATTAATAATTATGAAAGCCAATAAAAATTTCATTTCCCAGGTGAGGCTCGAACTCATAACCCCGGCATAGCTCACGATAACTGTCGTGTATGTACCGTGCGCTAACCAATTGCGCCCCTGGGGAATGCGGTCGCACGTAGGAGCGGAGCCTTAAAGAATGTTCCCTGCACACAACTCCAGTAAACAAATGGTTTCGAGCCAGGCAGTCGCCAGCATTGAGTATACAATTACCTCATGACTAAATATGAAAACTAATGAAAATTTCATTCCCCATGTGAGGCTCGATCTGACAACCCCGGCATAGCTCACGATAACTATCGTATGCTCCCGTGCGCTAACCAATTATGCCACTGCGAAATACGGTTGCACAAAGGAGCAGGGCCTTAAAGAATGTTCCCGGCACATACCTCAAGTAAACAAATGTTTTCGAACCAGGAAGTCGCCAGCTTTGACTATACAATTAACGTGATGACTAATTATGAAAACTAAAAAAATTCATTCCCAGCTGGTGCTCGAACTCACAACCCCGGCTCAGCTCACGATAACTGTCGTATAAGTACGGTGCGCTAACCAATTGCGCAACTGGGGAATATAGTTGCAAGTAGGAGTGTTCCCTTTAGTACTGTTGTCTACACACAACTCCAGCAAACAAATGTTATCAAGCTAGGCAGTCGCCAGCAATGAGTATACAATTAACATCATGACTAATGATGAAAACTAATAAAAAATTCATTCCCAGGTGGGGCTCGAACTCACAACCCCGGCATAGCTCTCGAGTACTGTCGTATAAGTACCATGCGATAACCGATTGCGTCACTGGGGAATATGGTTGCACTTAGGACGGGTGCAAGAATGGATGTTCCCTGCGCATACCTCCAGTAAACAAATGCTTTCGAGCCAGGAAGTCCCCAGTATGAGTACACAACCTCATGACTAAATATAAAAACTGATAAAAATTTCATTTTCCAGGTGAGGCTCGAACTCACAACCTAGGCATAGCTCACGATAACTGACGTATAAGTACGGTGCGCTAACCAACTGCGCCACTGAAGAATAGCTTTGCACGTAGGAGTGTTTCCTTTAGTACTGTTGCCTACACACAACTCCAGCAAACAAATGTTTTCGAGCTAGGCAGTCGCCAGCATTGAGTATACAATTAACCTCAAGACTAAATATGAATACTAATAAAAATTTGATTTCCCAGGTAAGGCTCGTACACACAACCCCGGCATAGCTCATGAGAACTGTCGTATAAGCATCGTGCGCTAACCAATTGCGCCACTGGAGAACACGGTCGCACTTAGGAGCGGTGCCTTAAAATATGTTCCCTGCACATACCTTCAGTAAACAAATGTTTTCGAACCAGGAAGTCGCCTGCTTTGAGTATACAATTAACCACTTGACTAATTATGAAAACTTATAAAAATTTCATTCCCCAGGTGAGGCTCGAACTCACAACCCCGGCATAGCTCACGAAAACTGTCGTATAAGTACCATGCGCTAAGCAATTGCGCCACAGGGGAACACGGTCGCACGTAGGAGCGGTGCCTTAAAGAATGTTCCCTGCACATACCTCCAGTAAACAAATGTTTTCGAGCCAGGAAGTCGTCAGTATGAGTACACAACCTCATGACTAAATATGACAACAAATAAAAGTTTCATTCCCCAGGTGAGGCTCGAACTCACAACCCAGGCATAGCTCACGATAACTGTCGTACAAGTATGGTGCGCTAACCTATTGCGCCACTGGCGAATACGGTTGCTCGTTGGAGTATTTTCATTAGTACTGTTGTCTACACGCAACTCTAGTAAAAAGTGTTTTCGAGCCAGGCCGCCGCCAGCATTCAGTATACAATTAACCGCATGACTAAATATGAAAAGTAATAAAAATTTTGTTCCCCAGGTGAGGCTCGAACTCACAACCACGGCATAGCTCCCGAGAACTGTGGTATAAGTACCGTGCGCTAACCATTTGCGCCACTGGGAATACGGTTGCACGTAGGAGCGGTGCCTTAAAGAATGTTCCCTGCACATACATCCAGTAAACAAATGTTTTCGGGACAAGAGTCGCCAGCAGTGAGTATACAACCTCATGACTAATTATGAAAACTAATAAAAATTTCATTCCCCAGGTGAGGCTCGAACTCACAACCCCGGCTTAGCTCACGAAAACTGTCGTATCAGTACCGTGCGATAACCAATTGCGCCACTGGGGAACATGGTCGCACGTAGGAGCGGTGCCTTAAAGAATGTTCCCTGCACATACCTTCAGTAAACAAATGTTTTCGAGCCAGGAAGTCGCCAGCATTGAGTATACAACCTCATGACAAATGATGAAAACTAATAAAAATTTCATTCGCCAGGTGAGGCTCGATCTGACAACCCCGGCATAGCTCACGAAAACTGTCGTATAAGTACCATGCGCTAACCAATTGCGCCACAAGGGAACACGGTCGCACGTAGGAGCGGTGCCTTAAAGAATGTTCCCTGCACATACCTCCAGTAAACAAATGTTTTCGAGCCAGGAAGTCGTCAGTATGAGTACACAACCTCATGACTAATTATGAAAACTAATAAAAACTCATTCCCAAGTGAGGCTCGAACTCACAACCCCGGCTTAGCTCACGAAAACTGTCGTATCAGTACCGTGCGCTAACCAATTGCGCCACTGGGGAACATGGTCGAACGTAGGAGCGGTGCCTTAAAGAATGTTCCCTGCGCATACCTTCAGTAAACAAATATTTTCGAGCCAGGAAGTCGCCAGCATTGAGTATACAACCTCATGACAAATGATGAAAACTAATAAAAATTTCATTCGCCAGGTGAGGCTCGATCTGACAACCCCGGCATAGTTCACGGTAACTGTCGTATAATCCCGTGCGCTAACCAATTGCGCCACTGGGGAATACGGTTGCGCAAAGGAGCAGGGCGTTAAAGAATGTTTTCTGCACATACCTCCAGTAAACAAACGTTTTCGAACTAGGAAGTCGCCAGCTTTGAGTATGCAATTAACGTGATGACTAATTATGAAAACTAAAAAAACTTCATTCCCAGTTGGGGCTCGAACTCACAACCCCGGCATAGCTCTCGAGAACTGTCGTATAAGTACCGTTCGCTAACCAATTACGTCACTGGGGAATATGGTTGCACGGAGGAGCGGTGCAAGAAAGGCTTTTCCCAGTACATACCTCCAGTAAACAAATGCTTTCGAGCCAGCAAGTCCCCAGTATGAGTACACAACCTCATGACTAAATATAAAAACTAATAAAAATTTCAATCCCAGGTGAGGCTCGAACTCACAACCCAGACACAGCTCACGATAACTGTCGTATAAGTACGGTGCGCTAACTAATTGCGCCACTGGGGAATAGTTTTGCACGTAGGAGTGTTTCCTTTAGTACTGTTGTCTACACACAACTCCAGTAAACAAGCGTTTTCGAGCCAGGAAGCCGCCAGCATTGAGTATACAATTAACCTCTAGCTAGAGATGAATACTAATAAAAATTTCATTCCCCAGGTGAATTTTGAACACACAACCCCGGCATAGCTCACGAGAACTGTCGTATAAGTATCGTACGCTGACCCATTGCGCCACTGAGGAACACGGTCGCACTTAGCAACGGTGCCTCAAAGAGTGTTTCCTGCTCACACCTCCAGTAAACAAACGTTTTCAGGACAAGAAGTCGCCAGAATTGAGTATACAACCTCATGACTAATGATGAAAACTAATAAAAATTTCATTCCCCAGGTGAGACTCAAACTCACAACCCATCATAGCTCACGATAACTGTCGTATAAGTACCGTGCTCTAACCAATTGCTCCACAGGGAAACACGGTCGCACGTAGGAGCGGTGCCTTAAAGAATGTTCCCTGCACATACCTCAAGTAAACAAATGATTTCAAACCAGGAAGTCGTCAGCTTTGAGTTTCCAATTAACCTCATGACTAAGTATGAAAACTAATAAAAATTTCATTCCCCAGGTGAGGCTCGTACTCACAACCCCGGCATAGCTCATAGGAACTGTCGTATAAATACCGTGCGCTAACCGATATCGCCACTGAGGAGCACGGTCTCACTTAGGAACGGTGCATTAAAGAGTGTTTTCAGCTCATACCTCCAGTAAACAAAAGTTTTCAGGACAAGAAGTCGCCAGAATTGAGTATACAACCTCATGACTAATGATGAAAACTAATAAAAATTTCATTCCCCAGGTGAGACTCAAACACACAACCCCGGCATAGCTCACGAGAACTGTCGTATAAGTATCGTACGCTGACCCATTGCGCCACTGAGGAACACGGTCGCACTTAGCAACGGTGCCTTAAAGAGTGTTTTCTGCTCATACCTCCAGTAAACAAATGTTTTCAGGACAAGAAGTCACGAGAATTGAGTATACAACCTCATGACTAATGACGAAAACTAATAAAAATTTCATTCCCAAGGTGAGACTCAAACTCACAACCCCGGCATAGCTCACGATAACTGTCGTATGCTCCCGTACGCTAACCAATTGCGCCACTGCGGAATACGGTTGCACAAAGCAGGGCCTTAAAGAATGTTCCCTGCACATACCTCAACTAAACAAATGTTTTCGATCCAGGAAGTCGCCAGCTTTGAGTATACAATTAACGTGATGACTAATTATGAAAACTAAAAAAAAATTCATTCCAGTAGGGGCTCAAACTCTCAACCCCGGCTTAGCTCACGATAACTGTCGTATAAGTACGGTGCGCCAACCAATTGCGCCTCTGGGGAATAGCGCTGCACGTAGGAGTGTTTCCTTTAGTACTGTTGTCTACACACAACTCCAGCAAACAAATGTTATCAAGCTAGGCAGTCGCCAGCAATGAGTATACAATTAACCTCATGACTAAATATGTATACTAACAAAAATTTCATTCCCCAGGTGACACTCGAATACACAACCCCGGCATAGCTCACGAGAACTGTCGTATAAGTATCGTCCGCTAACCAATTGCGCCATTGGGGAACACGGTCGCACTTAAGAGCGGTGCCTTCAAGAATGTTTTCTGCACAAACCTCCAGTGAACAAATGTTTTCGGGACAAGAAGTCGCCAGCTTTGAGTATACATCGTCATGACTAATTAATAAAACTAATAAAAATTCCATTCCCCAGGTGAGGCTCGAACTCACAACCCAGGCATAGTTCATGATAACTGTCGTATAAGTACGGTGCGCTAACCCATTGCGGTACTGGGGAATAAAGTTGCAGGTATGGGAGTGTTTCCTTTAGTACTGTTGTCTACAGACAACTCCAGTAAACAAATGTTTTCGTGCCAGGCAGTCGCCAGTATTGAGTATACAATTAACCCCATGATTAAATATGAATACTAATAAAAATTTCGTTCCCCTGGTGAGGCTCGAACTGACAACTCCAGCATAGCTTATGAGAACTGTCGTATAAATACCGTGCGCTTACCGATTGCGCCACTGGGGAACACGGTCGCACGTAGGAGCGGTGCTTCAAAGAATGTTCCCTGCACATACCTCCAGTACACAAATGTTTCCGAGCCAGGAAGTGGCCAGTATGAGTACAAAACCTTGACTAAATATGAAAACTAATGAAAATTTCATTCCGCAGGTGAGGCTCGAACTCACAACCCAGGCATAGCTCACGATAAGTCTCGTATAAGTACGGTGCGAAAACCAATTGCGCCAATGGGTAATACGGTTGCACGTAGGAGTGTTTTCTTCAGTACTGTTGTCTACACAAAACTCCAGTAAACAAATGTTTTCGAGCGAGGCAGACGCCAGCATTGAGTATACAATTAACCTCATGATAAATATGAAAACTAATGAAACTTTTATTCCCCAGAAAGGCTCGAACTCACAACCACGCCATAGCTCACGAGAAATATCGTATAAGTGCCGTGTGCTAAGCAATTGCGCCACTGGGGAACATGGTCGCAAGTAGGAGCGGTGCCTTAAAGAATGTTCCCTGCACATACCTCCAGTAAACAAATGTTTTCGGGACAGGAAGTCGCCAGCATTGAGTATACAACCTCATGACAATTGATGACAACTAATAACAATTTCATTCCCCAGGTGAGGCTCGAACTCACAACCCCGGCATAGTTCACGAAAACTGTCGTATAAGTACCGTGCGCTAACCAATTGTGCCACTGGGGAACACGGTCACACGTAGGAGCGGTGCCTTAAAGAATGTTCCCTGCACATACCTCTGGTAAACAAATGTTTTCGAGCCAGGAAGTCGCCAAGGTGAGTACACGACTTCATGTATAATAATGAAAAAAATATAAAAATTTCATTCCCCAGGTGAAGCTCTAACTCACAACCCAGGCATAGTTCACGATAACTGTCGTATAAGTACGGTTCGCTCACCAATTGTGCCACTGGGGAATACAGTTGCACGTAGGAGTGTTTCCTTTAGTTGTGTTGTCTACACACAACTCTAGTAAACAAGTGTTTTCGAGCCAGGCAGTCACCAGCATTGAGTATACAATTAACCTCAAGACTAAATATGAAAACTAATAAAAACTTTATTCCCCAGGGAAGCTCGAACTCACAAGCACACCATAGCTCACGAGAACTGTCGTATAAGTACCGTGTGCTAAGCAATTGCGCCACTGGGAAACACGGTTGCACGTAGGAGCGGCGCCTCAAAGAATGTTCCCTGCGCATACCTCCAGTAAACAAATGTTTTCGGGACAGGAAGTCGCCAGCATTGAGTATACAACCTCATGAATAATGAGAAAAACTAATAAAAATATCATTCCCCAAATGAGGCTCGAACTCACAACCCCGGCATAGCTCCCGAGAGCTGTCGTATAAGTACCTTGCGCTAACCAATTGCGCCACTGGGGAACATGGTTGCATGTAGGAGTGGTGCAATAATGAACGTTCCCTGCACACACCTCCAGTAAACAAATGTTTTCGAGCCAGGAAGTCGCCAGTATGAGTACACAACCTCATGACTAAATATGACAACTAATAAAAGTTTCATTCCCCAGGTGAGGCTCGAACTCACAACCCAGGCACAGCTCACGATAACTGTCGTACAAGTATGGTGCACTAACCTATTGCGCCACTGGCGAATACGGTTGCTCGTTGGAGAATTTTTTGATTAGTACTGTTGTCTACACGCAACTCTAGTAAAAAGTGTTTTCGAGCCAGGCCGCCGCCAGCATTCAGTATACAATTAACCGCATGACTAAATATGAAAAGTAATAAAAATTTCGTTCCCCAGGTGAGGCTCGAACTCACAACCCCGGCATAGCTCCCGAGAACTGTGGTATAAGTACCGTGCGCTAACCATTTGCGCCACTGGGAATACGGTTGCACGTAGGAGCGGTGCCTTAAAGAATGTTCCCTGCACATACATTCAGTAAACAAATGTTTTCGGGACAAGAGTCGCCAGCAGTGAGTATACAACCTCATGACTAATTTTGAAAACTAATAAAAATTTCATTCCCGAGGTGAGGCTCGAACTCACAGCTCCGGCATAGCTCACGAGAAATGTATAAGTACCGTGCGCTAAGCAATTGCACCACTGGGGAACACGGTCGCAAGTAGGAGCGGCGCCTTAAAGAATGTTCCCTGCACATTTCTCTAGTAAACAAATGTTTTCGGGACAGGAAGTCGCCAGCATTGAGTATACAACCTCATGACTAATGATGAAAACTAATAAAAATTTCATTCCCCAGTTGAGGCTTGATCTCACAACACCGGCATAGCTCACGATAATTGTCGTATAAGTCCCGTGCGCTAACCACTTGCGCCACTAGGGAATACGGTTGCACGTAGGAGTTTTTCCTTTAGTACTGTTGTCTACACACAACTCCAGTAAACAAATGTTTTCGAGCCAGGCAGTCGCCAGCATTTAGTATACAATTAACCTCATGACTAAGTATGAAAACTAATAAAACTTTTATTCCCCAGGGAGGCTCGAACTCAGAACCATGCCATAGCTCACGAGAACTATCGTATAAGTACTGTGCGCAAAGCAATTGCGCTATTGGGGAACACGGTCGCTCGTAGGAGCGGTGCCTTAAAGAATGTACCCTGCACATACCTCCAGTAAACAAATGTTTTCGGGACAGGAAGTCGCCAGCATTGAGTATACAACCTCATGAATAATGATGAAAACTAATAAAAATTTCATTCCCCTAGTGGGGCTCGAACTCACAACCCCGGCATAGCTCACGAGAACTGTCGTATAAGTACCGTGGACTAACCAATTGCACCACTGGGGAATAAGGTTGCATGTAGGAGTGGTGCAATATTGAATATTTCCTGCACGTACCTCCAGTAAACAAAAGTTTTCGAGCCAGTAAGTCGCCAGCATGAGTACGAAACCTCATGACTAAATATGAAAACTAATAAAAAACTTCATTCCCCAGGTGAGGCTCGAAGTTAGAACCCCGGCATAGCTCACGAGAACTGTCGTATAAGTACCGTGCGCTAACCAATTGCACCACTGGGGAATACGGTTCCTTTTTTTTCTTTATTGCCTGCTTAGACCTACACATAGAAACACAAATACAGTCAGGGATCAAAAGCAATTATGCAAGGCGCATAAGACATAGATACATAAATGGGCATGGGTAAAAGGAGCAACCAAACTTTGGCTGGCGTGTGATGGCTAAAATCGGCTCATGTTTATGAGTTGCTCGATCCTCGATACCCATTCAGGTATCAGGTCTATAGATTTATGTGCTTGCCCACTGATTCGCGGAAGTACTCGTGTGCGGATCTTGTATCTATATCTACATGTCGTGCGGCCATGCAGGCCTTCCAAATGCAGTGCAAACCCAGTACCATAACAGCGTCGAATGGGACACCTTGATTGATTGATATGTGGGGTTTAACGTCCCAAAACCACTTTATGATTATGAGAGACGCCGTAGTGGAGGGCTCCGGAAATTTAGACCACCTGGGGGTTTTTAAAAATGGGACACCTTCTTCGTTGTCCACAGTTAGAAAACGAATTCCTTGTGGGTCTAATGGGAGGTCTTTCTTTAGCGTTCTTTGCAATACATCCTACAAGAACAAGCCTTCCCAGCATTCTAAGAGACCCGCAGGTCGCGGGTTCAAATCCCGGCTGCGGCGGCTGCATTTCCGATGGAGGCGGAAATGTTGTAGGCCCGTGTGCTCAGATTTGGGTGCACGTTAAAGAACCCCAGGTGGTCTAAATTTCCGGAGCCCTCCACTACGGCGTCTCTCATAATCATATGGTGGTTTTGGGACGTTAAACCCCACATATCAATCAATCAATCAATCAATCAATCAATCAATCAATCAATCAATCAATCAATCAATCAATCAATCAATCAATCAATCAATCAATCAATCAATCAATCAATCAATCAAGCATTCTAAGAAGACGTGCTCAATGGTTTCGGGCTTTTTACATAAGAAACAGTGCACACCTCATGGTACATACATTCCTTTTTCCTGTAGCCATGTTTTTACCTTTAGTGTACCGGTGTGCAATCTGAAGAAAAAGGACTTGGCTCCTGGAGCTACATACATATGTTTGACACGCTTCAGGACATCACTTCCAGTCTTGGTACTATATATTGTGCGATACAAAGGCACGGGGAGTAGTATATTCTCAAGATATTTGTATAGCTTCCTTGGTTTCACTCCCGCCATATATTCATATGAGAATCGAGCACGCAGGAACTTATAAGCCGTCACAGCCTCCTTCAAAAAAACCGAAAACACCACCTTCAATACATTCGGTGGATACCACAAAGTTCGGCACATGTTTGCTAAGTCTGGGCTGTAATACCGTGCGCAAAAAGGGTCCTTCACATCCCTGAGGAAGCAGAACTGGTTCACTATTTGCCTCAGGGGTAAGTGCGACAGGCCAAGACCTCCATCACGTACACGTCGGAACAAGTTTATGCGGCTCATCCTTTCCCAAACCGATCCCCAAACAAAAACAGCCAGAATTCTGTGGAGCTTTTGTATGTTAATGCGTGGGCAGTGCAAAACACTCAACACGTACCACAGTTTGGTAATGAAAAACGCATTACACACCATGGTACGTGCAAACATAGACCATTTCGAGCCTTTTGTTCTCTTAATCCTTGCGCGCATTTGCGCAACTTGGTTCTGCCAGTATGATTCTCTGTCATGGTAAAACTCTAAAGGGGCGCCTAAGTATTTCGTTGTAGTGGAAACCCATTGCATGTTAACAAAGGTACTGGGTGTCATTGTCCAAGCTCCATGCCAGATTCCGAGGCTCTTGCCCCAGTTAACTGCACTGCCACTAGTACCACAATAACGCTTCACGATTTTCACAGTTTTCATGATACTGGCGTGGTCCCCACAAAACACCGCGATGTCGTCCGCATAAGCGAGTAGATTTACCTCCACTTGCTGCATTTTAAAGCCATTGATACAGTTAGCCTGTATTACGCTGAGGCACAAGAGCTCGATATATAAAGCGAAAAGTAACGGCGATAGTGGGCATCCCTGGCGCACCGACCGCTGCACTTCGATAAGCTCTCCTACTGACTTATTTATTATCAGCCTTGTCGTGCAACCCCTGTACGCTATTGCGACACCTTCCAGAATAACAGATGCTACGTTCACGTACTTCAGAATGGCAAATAGTATGGCGTGTGGCACCCGGTCGAACACCTTATCCAGATCCAATTGGAGAATTGCGACCTTCTTGCACAATAATTCACAACACTCGAGTGTGCTTCTCGCCGTATGAATGTTTGTGAAAATGGTCCGTTCCTTGATACCGCACGTCTGGTGTGGTGCAACTATATCTTGCACTATTGTTTGCAGTCTTTTAGTCAACACTTTCATGAATATCTTATAGTCGACGTTCGCTAAGCTGATAGGGCGATATGCTGTTACCCGCTTTAATGTGTCGCGATCATCTGTTTTCGGGATAAGAACTGTGTGTGTGGACAGGAAAGAAGGTGGTAGTCGTTTGCGCTCATATGCATTGTCTAAAACTGCAGCCAGTATAGGGGCTACTTCGTACTTGAACGCCTTGTGAAAAACGGCTCCTAGCCCGTCGAGCCCGGGAGATTTCCCACGTTTCAAATCGTCTATCGCACCTGCAACCTCATCGGCCATAACACGGCGCTCTAACATTTCCTTTCAGCTATCGTCAATATTTGGCATTAAAGGCATGAATGCCGTCACGAAACCCTCCGCGTCCACCGGGCAACGCGCGAACAGCTTTCTGTAGAACGTTGTGAACACGTGTTCGATCCCACTCTGTTCATTTAAGATAACACCGTCTTGTTCAACTTCGTAAATCTCGTTCCGGCGGGCCCACTTTCTTTTCTTTGCGAGGGCTCTTTTAGTTGGTGCCTCGCCTGTTATCGTTGCTTCTACTCTAGCTCGCACCAACGCCCCCTGATAGCATTCGATATCGGCCTGGTCAAGTTTTTGCTTCAGTGTGTTAATGTCGTCTTTGAACGTCCCAGGCGGTAGGCTTTCTTTGTATGTTAGCATTTGCAAGCTTTGCCGCAGGTTTTCCTCGTACTTATTCTTTTTGTGCTCTATAGCGCTTGCTCCTTCAAGTGCCTTCAATTTAGCTGTTTGCTTAAATGTTTCCCATTTCTCAGATATTGTTGTGTTTGTCTGGTTCTTTATCTCTTCGAGCAGGGCTAACACTTTCTCACAGAAAACACCATCCTCCAAAACTTTAGCATTAAGTTTCCATAATTCCCACGCAAACTTATTTCGGTTTTTCGCTTTGTCAATAACGTCGAACATGACTAGACAACGGCCACTAAATGCTACCGACTGCACACGATATTCTAGCTCAAGTGCTATCGATTCAGCCGGAGCGTACACTCTGTCCAGTCGGGCGTGGCTGGCTGCTTGGAAATGCGTGAAGCACACAATGCGGTCGTAATCTAAGCATTGTGCCACGTCCTCAAGCTCATATTCATCAATTATTTCGCGAAGCACAGCCGTGCTGGCGTCTCTATACGCTGTACCACTTGATTTATCACGCGCTGCCAGTACACAATTGAAGTCCCCCATCAGTACCAGGTTCCTTTCGACGTTGCAGTAATTTCTGATACTCTCGAAGAAATGTCTTCGTTCGTTGAGTAAATTAGGACCATAAAGGCATATCACTCGCCATTCAACTGAACCATAACGAAAATCACACAAAACCATGCACCCAGCCAAGTCTGACCTCACACCCTTCACTTCAAGGCCCGGGTGTTGGCACACAAAAAGAACGCACCCCGCGGATAGCCCTATGGCGTGACTCACACCCACGTACTACATTGACATGAAAGGTAGCGCCATACTCTTGGTCTCATCATCACTTCCAATTTTGGTTTCTTGTATGGCAATGATGTCTAAATCATGTTCGATCACCAGTCTATACAACGGTCGTTGTTTTCTGCTCGCCGCAAGCCCTCGAACATTGATTGTAGCAAATCGCAAGGGTTTATCGGGCAGCGCCATTGGAATAATTTATAATACAGACCCGTAGTATGGGCCTATGCTCCTGTCGACACATGACCTTGGGGCCGGCAACATTGGTTGGGGTTTCCACAGCTTACTGCTACGTGACTGGTGGCGGTGGCGACGGCATCGTCGTCGCCGTCGGCCTCCGCTCCTGTGGGATGTTCAGCCGTGGCCGCACTATCAGTCGACGTACAGGGGCTGTTTTTGCTAGAGGTTCACCGGGACGGCTTGGGTCGGTAGACTCACTCTCTCCCTCGGCGCCTTCGTGTGATCACTCATTCGTCGTGGTGCCCTCCTTGGAAATGTTCATTTCCTCTACTGCTTCCCTGTTGACCACCTCTGTCATGTTGCTTTTGTCTTCCTGCGTCTGCAGTGCTTCCGTGGAATCATTTTTCATCAACGATGTATCTTCGGCTTTGAGATTCGTCGACTTTACGTGAGCTCTCTCACCTGACATTTGCTCAGCTGGCACGCTGTCCATCGTGGCACTTTCTGCCTCCACTCTCGCTGCTGCCTCAAAATCGGCTTCGTCCATAAGGAGCTCCGACGTGTCGTCGCTCCCCACGGGCCCTGCAACACTGGCGTAGGTACGCACGCATTGCGACTCGTTGTGTCGAAAGCGACGACACAATGTGCACCGTGGTACATCACAGTCCCGACGAATGTGCCCGGTGCACTGGCAACGAAGGCATAGCGGTGCCCTTCCCGGCACCACCACAAGAGCCAGCTCACCAGCAATCCTTATTTGATGGGGCACATCCACTGGCTTGACTCCCGCCTTAAGTGTCATCGTATTATTTCGCGTCATTGACGCCTTGTCAGCCACACCACTGACCTTACACCGTTCCTTGATAATGTCCGTCACTCTGCCATAGTTCAGGAAGGCCGCTCGCACGTCGTCGTCCGGTACAGTAGGCAAGAGCCAGTGCAGCTTCAACCGAAGCTCCTGGTTCGATGGATCGATGAGGACGCAACGCTGGCCCTTTACTTTCACTTCCGCTTTTTCCAGCAGCCTCTTCGCACCTTCGGCACATTTGAACGTGATGCCCAAACGTGGTTCATTTGATACGCCCCCAAGGCCGTAACCACGAGGAGCAGTTTCAAATTACTCAGCGTATTTCTGAAGTATTCTGTGCGGTAAGGCCGTGCCCTCACATCCGCATGCACAAAAATATTCAAAACCATACGTCCTGAAGGCAGACTAGTGAGAACAACGCGATACTCGTTATCCGAGACAGCTAACACCCTGTTTCCGCTGCGAGCAACGGCCGCTGATACCGCTCCGACAGAGCCCATTTCAAATGCGTCCGCTTGCTACAGCGGCCGGAAGTGGAATCGAGGAATACGGTTGCACCTGAAGCAGTGCCTTAAAAAAATGTTACCTGCACATACCTCCAATAAACAAAAGTTTTCGAGCCAGGAAGTCGCCAGCATTGAGTATACAATGACCTTAATGACTGAATATCAAAACTGATGAAAGTTTATTCACCAGGTGAGGCTAGAACTCGCACCCCCGCATAATAACTGTCGTATAAGTACTGTGCGCTAAGAAATTGCGCCACAGGGGAATACGGTTGCACGTAGGAGCGGTGAAATAATTAGTGTTCCCTGCACATACCTTCAGTAAACAAATGTTTTCGAGCCAGGAAGTCGCCAGCATTGAGTACACAACATCATGACTAAATATGAAAAGTAATAAAAATTTCATTCCACAGGTGAGCGTCGAACTCGCAACTGCGGCATAGCTCCCGAGAACTGTCGTATATGTACCTTACGCTAACCAATTGCGCCACTGGGGAATACGGTGGCACATAGCAGCAGCGCCTTAAAAATGTTCCCGCACATACCTCCAGTAAACAAATGTTTTCGAGCCAGGAAGTCGCCAGCATTGAGTATACCATTAACCTCATGACTAAATATGAAAACTAATAAAAGTTTAATTCGCCAGGTGAGGATCTAACTTCCAACCCCAGCATAGCTCACGAAAACTGTCGTATAAGTACCGTGCGCTAACCAATTGCGCCACTGGGGGACACGGTCACACGTAGGAGTCTTTCCTTTAGAACTGTTGTCTGCGCAGAACTCCAGCAAACAAATGTTTTCGAGCCAGGCAGTCGCCAGCATTGAGTATACAATTAACCTCGTGACTAAATATGAAAACTAATAAAATTCTCATTCCCCAGGTGAGGCTCGAACTCACAACCCCGGCATAGCTCACGAGAACTCGTATAAAAGTACCGTGCGCTAACCGATTGCGCGACTGGGGAACACGGTCGCACGTAGGAGCCTTTCCTTTAGGACTGTTGTCTGCGCAAAACTCCAGTAAACAAATGTTTCCGAGCCAGGCAGTCGCCAGCATTCAGTATACAATGAACCTCATGACTAAATATGAAAACTAATAAAAATCTCTTTCCCCAGGTGAGGCTCGAACTCACAACCCGGCATAGCTCACGAGAACTGTCGTATAAGTACCGTGCACTAACCAATTGCGCCACTGGGGAACGCGGTTGCACGTAAGAGTGGTTCCTTTAGGACTGTTGTCTACACACACCTCCAGTAAACAAATGTTTTCGAGCCAGGCAGTCGCCAGCATTGAGTATACAATTAACCTCATGACTAAATAGGAAAACTAATTAAAATTTCATTCCCAAGGTGAGGCTCGAACTCTCAACCCACGCATAGCTCACGAGAACTGTCGTATGAGTACCGTGCGCTAACCAATTGCGCCACTGGGGAACACGGTTGCACGTAAGAGGGTTTCTTTTACGACTGTTGTCTCCACACAACTCCAGTAAACAAATGTTTCCGAGCCAGGCAGTCGCCAGCATTGAGTATACATTATACCTCAAGGCTAAATATGAAAACTAATGAAAATTCCATTCCCCAGGTGAGGCTCAAACTGACAACCCCGGCATAGTTCACGAGAACTTTCGTAAAGGTACCGTGCGCTAACCAATTGCGCCACTGGGGAACACGGTCACACGTAGGAGTCTTTCCTTTAGGACTGTTGTCTGCGCAAAACTCAAGTAAACAAATGTTTTCGAGCCAGGCAGTCGCCAGCATTGAGTATACAATTTACCGCATGACTAAATATGAAAACTAATAAAAATTTCATTCCCCAGGTTAGGCTCAAACTCACAACCCCGGCATAGTTCACGAGAACTTTCGTAAAGGTACCGTGCGCTAACCAATTGCGCCACTGGGGAACACGGTCACACGTAGGAGTCTTTCCTTTAGGACTGTTGTCTACACACACCTCCAGTAAACAAATGTTTTCGAGCCAGTCAGTCGCAAGCATTTAGTATACAATTACACTCATGACTAAATATGAAATCTAATAGAAATTTGATTCTATTGGTGAGGCTCGAACTCACAACCCCGGCATAGCTCACGAAAACTGTCGTATAAGTATCGTGTGCTAAATTATTGCGCCACTGGGGAACACGGTCGCACGTAGGACTCTTTCCTTTAGGACTGTTGTCTACACACAACTCCAGTAAACAAATGTTTTCGAGCCAGGCAGTCACCAATTGAGTATACAATTAACCTCATGACTAAATATGAAAACTAATAAAAATTTCATTCCCCAGGTGAGGCTCGAACTCACAACCCCGGCATAGCTCACGAGAACTGTCGTATAAGTACCGTGCACTAACCAATTGCGCCACTGGGGAACGCGGTTGCACGTAAGAGTGGTTCCTTTAGGACTGTTGTCTACACACACCTCCAGTAAACAAATGTTTTCGAGCCAGTCAGTCGCAAGCATTTAGTATACAATTACACTCATGACTAAATATGAAATCTAATAGAAATTTGATTCCATAGGTGAGGCTCGAACTCACAACCCCGGCATAGCTCACGAAAACTATCGTATAAGTATCGTGTGCTAACTTATTGCGCCACTGGGGAACACGGTCGCACGTAGGACTCTTTCCTTTAGGACTGTTGTCTACACACAACTCCAGTAAACAAATGTTTTCAAGCCAGGCAGTCACCAGCATTGAGTATACAATTAACCGCATGACTAAATATGAAAACTAATAAAAATTTCATTCCCCAGGTGAGGCTCGAACTCAAAACCCCGGCATAGCTCACGAGAACTGTCGTACAGGTACCGTGCGCTAACCAATTGCGCCACTGGGGAACATGGTTGCACGTAAGAGTGTTTCCTTTAGGACTGTTGTCTACACACACCTCCAGTAAACAAATGTTTTCGAGCCAGTCAGTCGCAAGCATTTAGTATACAATTACACTCATGACTAAATATGAAATCTAATAGAAATTTGATTCCATAGGTGAGGCTCGAACTCACAACCCCGGCATAGCTCACGAAAACTGTCGTATAAGTATCGTGTGCTAACTTATTGCGCCACTGGGGAACACGGTCGCACGTAGGACTCTTTCCTTTAGGACTGTTGTCTACACACAACTCCAGTAAACAAATCTTTTCGAGCCAGGCAGTCGCCAGCATTGAGTATACAATTAACCTCATGACTAAATATGAAAACTATTAAAAATTTCATTCCCCAGGGGAGGCTCGAACTCACAACACCGGCATAGCTCACGAGAACTGTCGTATAAGTACCGTGCACTAACCAATTGCGCCACTGGGGAACGCGGTTGCACGTGAGAGTGGTTCCTTTAGGACTGTTGTCTACACACACCTCCAGTAAACAAATGTTTTCGAGCCAGGCAGTCGCCAGCATTGAGTATACAATTAACCTCAAGCTAAATAGGAAAACTAATTAAAATTTCATTCCCCAGGTGAGGCTCGAACTCTCAACCCGCGCATAGCTCACGAGAACTGTCGTATAGGTACCGTGCGCTAACCAATTGCGCCACTGGGGAACACGGTTGCACGTAAGAGGGTTTCCTTTACGACTGTTGTCTCCACACAACTCCAGTAAACAAATGTTTCCGAGCCAGGCAGTCGCCAGCATTGAGTATACAATTAACCTCATAGCTAAATATGAAAACTAATGAAAATTCCATTCCCCAGGTGAGGCTCAAACTCACAACCCCGGCATAGTTCACGAGAACTTTCGTAAAGGTACCGTGCGCTAACCAATTGCGCCACTGTGGAACACGGTCGCACGTAGGAGTCTTTTCTTTAAGACTGTTGTCTACACACAACTCCAGTAAGCAAATGTTTTCGGGCCAGGCAGTCGCCAGCATTCAGTATACAATTACCTCATGGCTAAATATGAAAACTAATAAAATTTCACTCCCCAGGCGAGGCTCAAACTCACAACCCCGGCATAGCTCACGAGAACTGTCGTATAAGTACCGTGCGCTAACCAATTGCGCCACTGGGGAACACGGTCGCACGTAGGAGTCTTTCCTTTAGGACTGTTGTCTGCGCAAAACTCCAGTAAACAAATTTTTTCGAGCCACGCAGTCGCCAGCATTGAGTATACAATTAACCTCATGACTAAATATGAAAACTAACAAAAATTTCATTCCACAGGTGAGTCTCGAACTCACAACCTCGGCATAGCTGACGAGAACTGTCGTATAAGTACCGTGCGCTAACCAATTGCGCCACTGTGGAACACGGTCGTACGTAGGAGTCTTTCCTTTAAGACTGTTGTCTACACACAGCTCCAGTAAACAAATGTTTTCGAGCCAGGCAGTCACCAGCATTGAGTATACAATTAACCGCATGACTAAATATGAAAACTAATAAAAATTTCATTCCCCAGGTGAGGCTCGAACTCAAAACCCCGGCATAGCTCACGAGAACTGTCGTATAAGTACCGTGCGCTAACCAATTGCGCCACTGGGGAACACGGTTGCACGTAAGAGGGTCTCCTTTACGACTGTTGTCTCCACACAACTCCAGTAAACAAATGTTTCCGAGCCAGGCAGTCGCCAGCATTAAGTATAACACTAACCTCAAGGCTAATTATGAAAACTAATGAAAATTTCATTCCCCAGGTGAGGCTCAAACTCACAACCCCGGCATAGCTCACGAGAACTTTCGTGAAGGTACCGTGCGCTAACCGATTGCGCCACTGGGGAACACGGTCGCACGTAGGAGTCTTTCCTTTAAGACTGTTGTCTACACACAACTCCAGTAAACAAATGTTTTCGAGCCAGGCAGTCACCAGCATTGAGTATACAATTAACCGCATGACTAAATATGAAAACTAATAAAAATTTCATTCCCCAGGTGAGGCTCGAACTCAAAACCCCGGCATAGCTCACGAGAACGGTCGTATAAGTACCGTGCGCTGACAAATTGCGCCACTGGGGAACATGGTTGCACGTAAGAGTGTTTCCTTTAGGACTGTTGTCTACACAAACCTCCAGTAAACAAATGTTTTCGAGCCAGGCAGTCGTCAGCATTTCGTATACAATATACCTCATGACTAAATATGAAAACTAATAAAATTTTTATTCCCAAGGTGAGGCTCGGACCCACAACCCCGGCATAGCTCACGAGAACTTTCGTATAAGTACCGTGCCCTAACCAATTGCGCCACTGTGGAACATGGTTGCACGTAAGAGTGTTTCCTTTAGGACTGTTGTCTACACACACCTCCAGTAAACACATGTTTTCGAGCCAGGCAGTCGCCAGCAGTGAGTATACAATTAACCTCGAGACTAAATATGAAAACTAATAAAAATTTTATTCCCCAGGTGCGGCTCGAACTCAGAACCCCGGCATAGCTCACGAGAACTGTCGTATAAGTACCGTGCGCTAACAAATAGCGCCACTGGGGAACACGGTTGCACGTAAGAGTGTTTCCTTTACAACTGTTGTCAACACACTCCTCCAGTAAACAAATGTTTTCGAGCCAGGTAGTCGCCAGCATTGAGTATACTATTAACCTCATGACTAAATCTGAAAACTAATAAAAATGTCATTACCCAGGCGGGGCTCGAACTCACAACCCCGGGATAGCTCACGAGAACTGTCGTATAAGTACCGTGCGCCAACCAATTGCGCCACTGGGGAACACGGTTGCACGTAAGAGTGTTTCTTTTAGGACTGTTGTCTCCACACAACTCCAGTAAAGAAATGTTTTCGAGCCAGGCAGTTGCCAGCACTGAGTATACAATTAACCTCATGTTTAAATATGAAAACTAATGAAAATTTCATTCCCCAGCTGAGGCTCGAACTCACAACCCCGGCATAGCTCACGAGAACTGTCCTATAAATTCAGCGCTAACCAATTGCGCCACTGGGGAACACGGTTGCACGTAAAAGTGTTTCCTTTAGGACTGTTGTCTACACACAACTCAAGTAAACAAATTTTTTCGAGCCAGGCAGTCACCAGCATTGAGTATACATTTAACCTCATGACTAAATATGAAAACTAATAAAAATTTAATTCCACAGGTGAGTCTCGAACTCACAACCTCGGCATAGCTGACGAGAATTGTCGTGTAAATACCGTGCGCTAACCAATTGCGCCACTCGGGAACACGGTTGCACGTAAAAGTGTTTCCTTTAGGACTGTTGTCTACACACACCTCCTGTAAGCAAATGTTTTCGAGCCAGGCAGTCGCCAGCATTGAGTATACAATTAACCTCATGACTAATAATGAAAAGTAATAAAAATTTCATTCCCCAGGTGAGGCTCGAACTCACAACCCCGGCATAGCTCACGAGAACTGTCGTATAAGTACCGTGCGCTAACCAATTGCGCCACTGGGGAACACGGTTGCACGTAAGAGTGTTTTCTTTAGGACTGTTGTCTACACACACCTCCAGAAAACAAATGTTTTCGAGCCAGGCAGTCGCCAGCATTGAGTATACAATTAACCTCATGACTAAATATGAAAACTAATAAAAATTTCATTCCCAAGGTGAGGCTCGAACTCACAACCCCGGCATAGCTCACGAGAACTGTCGTATAAGTACCGTGCGCTAACCAATTCCGCCACTGGGGAACACGGTTGCACGTAAGAGTGTTTCCTTTAGGACTGTTGTCTCCACACAACTCCAGTAAACAAATGTTTCCGAGCCAGACAGTCGCCAGCATTGAGTATACAATTAACCTCAAGGCTAAATATGAAAACTAATGAAAATTCCATTTCCCAGGTGAGGCTCAAACTCACAACCCCGGAATGCTCACGAGAACTTTCGTAAAGGTACCGTGCGCTAACCGATTGCGCCACTGGGGAACACAGTCACACGTAGGAGTCTTTCCTTTAGGACTGTTGTCTGCGCAAAACTCCAGTAAACAAACGTTTTCGAGCCAGGCAGTCGCCAGAATTCAGTATACAATGAACCTCACGACTAAATATGAAAACTAATAAAAATTTCATTCCCCAGGTGAGGCTCGAACTCACAACCCCGGCATAGCTCACGAGAACTGTCGTATAAGTACCGTGCGCTAACCAATTGCGCCACTGGGGAACACGGTCGCACGTAGAAGTCTTTCCTTTAAGACTGTTGTCTACACACAACTCCAGTAAACAAATGTTTTCGAGCCAGCAGTCGTCAGCATTTAGTATACAATTAACCTCATGACTAAATATGAAATCTAATAAAAATTTGATTCCGTAGGTGAGTCTCGAACTCACAACCCCGGCATAGCTCACGAGAACTGCCGTATAAGTACAGTGCGCTAACCAATTGCGCCACTGGGGAACACGGTTGCACGTAAGAGTGTTTCCTTTAGGACTGTTGTCTACACACACCTCCAGTACACAAATGTTTTCGAGCCAGGCAGTCGCCAGCTTTGAGTATACAATTAACCTCATGACTAAATATGAAAACTAATAAAAATTTTATTCCCCAGGTGAGGCTCGAACTCACAACACCGGCATAGCTCACGAGAACTGTCGTATAAGTACCGTGCGCTAACCAATAGCGCCACTGGGGAACACGGTGTCACGTAAGAGTGTTTCCTTTACAACTGTTGTCTACACACTTCTCCAGTAAACAAATGTTTTGGAGCCAGGCAGTCGCCAGCATTGAGTATACTATTAACCTCATGACTAAATATGAAAACTAATAAAAATGTCATTACCCAGGCGGGGCTCGAACTCACAACCCCAGGATAGCTCACGAGAACTGTCGTATAAGTACCGTGCGCTAACCAATTGCGCCACTGGAGAACACGGTTGCACGCAAGAGTGTTTCTTTTAGGACTGTTGTCTCCACACAACTCCAGTAAAGAAATGTTTTCGAGCCAGGCAGTTGCCAGCATTGAGTATAAAATTAACCTCATGACTAAATATGAAAACTAATGAAAATTTCATTCCCCAGGTGAGGCTCGAACTCACAACCCCGGCTTAGCTCACGAGAACTGTCCTATAAATTCAGCGCTAACCAATTGCGCCACTGGGGAACACGGTTGCACGTAAAAGTGTTTCCTTTAGGACTGTTGTCTACACACTCCTCCAGTAAACAAATGTTTTCGAGCCAGGCAGTCGCCAGCATTGAGTATACTATTAACCTCATGACTAAATATGAAAACTAATAAAAATTTTATTCCCCAGGTGAGGCTCGAACTCACAGCCCCGGCATAGCTCACGAGAACTGTCGTATAAGTACCGTGCGCTAACCAATAGCGCCACTGGGGAACACGGTTGCACGTAAGAGTGTTTCCTTTACAACTGTTGTCTACACACTCCTCCAGTAAACAAATGTTTTCGAGCCAGGCATTCGCCAGCATTGAGTATACTATTAACCTCATGACTAAATCTGAAAACTAATAAAAATGTCATTACCCAGGCGGGGCTCGAACTCACAACCCAGAGATAGCTCACGAGAACTGTCGTATAAGTACCGTGCGCTAACCAATTGCGCCACTGGGGAACACGGTTGCACGTAAGAGTGTTTCTTTTAGGACATTTGTCTCCACACAACTCCAGTAAAGAAATGCTTTCGAGCCAGGCAGTTGCCAGCATTGAGTATACAATTAAACTCATTTCTAAATATGAAAACTAATGAAAATTTCATTCCCCACGTGAGGCTCGAACTCACAACCCCGGCATAGCTCACGAGAACTGTCCTATAAATTCAGCGCTAACCAATTGCGCCACTGGGGAACACGGTTGCACGTAAAAGTGTTTCCTTTAGGACTGTTGTCTGCACACAACTCAAGTAAACAAATTTTTTCGAGCCAGGCAGTCGCCAGCATTGAGTATACATTTAACCTCATGACTAAATATGAAAACTAATAAAAATTTCATTCCCCAGGTGAGGCTCGAACTCACAACCTCGGCATAGCTCACGAGAACTGTCGTATAAGTACCGTGCGCTAACCAATTCCGCCACTGGGGAACACGGTTGCACGTAAGAGTGTTTCCTTTAGGACTGTTGTCTACACACACCTCCAGTAAACAAATGTTTTCGAGCCAGGCAGTCGCCAGCCTTGAGTATACAATTAACCTCATGACTAAATATGAAAACTAATAAAAATTTCATTCCCCAGGTGAGGCTTGAACTCACAACCCCGGCATAGCTCACGAGAACTGTCGTATAAGTACCGTGCGCTAACCAACGGCACCACTGGGGAACACGGTTGCACATAAGAGTGTTTCCTTTAGGACTGTTGTCTACACACAACTCCAGTAAACAAATGTTTTTGGGCCAGGCTGTCGCCAGCATTGAGTATACAATTAACCTCATGACTAAATATGAAAACTAATAAAAATTTCATTCCCCAGGTGAGGCTCGAAATCACAACCCCGGCATGGCTCACGAGAACTGTCGTATAAGTACCGTGCGCTGACCAATTGCGCCACTGGGGAACACGGTCGCACGTAGGAGTCTTTCCTTTAAGACTGTTGTCTACACACAACTCCAGTAAACAAATGTTTTCGAGCCAGCAGTCGTCAGCATTTTGTATACAATTAACCTCATGACTAAATATGAAATCTAATAAAAATTTGATTCCGTAGGTGAGTCTCGAACTCACAACCTCGGCATAGCTGACGAGAACTGTCGTATAAGTACCGTGCGCTAACCAATTGCGCCACTGGGGAACACGGTCGCACGTAGGAGTCTTTTCTTTAGGACTGTTGTCTACACACAACTCCAGTAAACAAATGTTTTCGAGCTAGGCAGTCGCCAGCATTGAGTATACAATTAACCTCATGACTAAATATGAAAACTAATGAAAATTTCATTCCCCAGGTGAGGCTCGAACTCTCAACCCGCGCATAGCTCACGAGAACTGTCGTATAAGTACCGTGCGCTAACCAATTGCGCCACTGGGGAACACGGTTGCACGTAAGAGGGTTTCCTTTACGACTGTTGTCTCCACACAACTCCAGTAAACAAATGTTTCCGAGCCAGGCAGTCGCCAGCATTGAGTGTACAATTAACCTCAAGGCTAAATATGAAAACTAATGAAAATTCCATTCCCCAGGTGAGGCTCAAACTCACAACCCCGGCATAGCTCACGAGAACTTTCGTAAAGGTACCGTGCGCTAACCGATTGCGCCACTGGGGAACACAGTCACACGTAGGAGTCTTTCCTTTAGGACTGTTGTCTGCGCAAAACTCCAGTAAACAAATGTTTTCGAGCCAGGCAGTCACCAGCATTGAGTATACAATTAACCGCATGACTAAATATGAAAACTAATAAAAATTTCATTCCACAGGTGAGGCTCGAACTCAAAACCCCGGCATAGCTCACGAGAACTGTCGTATAAGTACCGTGCGCTAACCAATTACGCCACTGGGGAACACGGTCGCACGTAGGAGTCTTTCCTTTAGGACTGTTGTGTACACACAACTCCAGTTAACAAATGTTTTCGAGCCAGGCAGTCGCCAGCATTGAGTATACAATATACCTCAAGACTAAGTATGAAAACTAATAAAAATTTTATTCCCAAGGTGAGGCTCGAACCCACAACCCCGGCATAGCTCACGAGAACTTTCGTATAAGTACCGTGCCCTAACCAATTGCGCCACTGTGGAACATGGTTGCACGTAAGAGTGTTTCCTTTAGGACTGTTGTCTACACACACCTCCAGTAAACACATGTTTTCGAGCAAGGCAGTCGCCAGCATTGAGTATACAATTAACCTCATGACTAAATATGAAAACTAATAAAAATTTTATTCCCCAGGTGAGGCTCGAACTCACAACCCCGGCATAGCTCACGAGAACTGTCGTATAAGTACCGGCGCTAACCAATAGCGCCACTGGGGAACACGGTTGCACGTAAGAGTGTTTCCTTTACAACTGTTGTCAACACACTCCTCCAGTAAACAAAGGTTTTCGAGCCAGGCAGTCGCCAGCATTGAGTATACTATTAACCTCATGACTAAATCTGAAAACTAATAAAAATGTCATTACCCAGGCGGGGCTCGAACTCACAACCCCGGGATAGCTCACGAGAACTGTCGTATAAGTACCGTGCGCTAACCAATTGCGCCACTGGGGAACACGGTTGCACGTAAGAGTGTTTCTTTTAGGACTGTTGTCTCCACACAACTCCAGTAAAGAAATGTTTTCGAGCCAGGCAGTTGCCAGCATTGAGTATACAATTACCCTATGACTAAATATGAAAACTAATGAAAATTTCATTCCCCAGGTGAGGCTCGAACTCACAACCCCGGCATAGCTCACGAGAACTGTCCTATAAATTCAGCGCTAACCAATTGCGCCACTGGGGAACACGGTTGCACGTAAAAGTGTTTCCTTTAGGACTGTTGTCTACACACAACTCAAGTAAACAAATTTTTTCGAGCCAGGCAGTCGCCAGCATTGAGTATACATTTAACCTCATGACTAAATATGAAAACTAATAAAAATTTAATTCCACAGGTGAGTCTCGAACTCACAACCTCGGCATAGCTGACAAGAATTGTCGTATAAATACCGTGCGCTAACCCAATGCGCCACTTGAGAACACGGTCGCACGTAGGAGTCTTTTCTTTAGGACTGTTGTCTACACACAACTCCAGTAAAAAATGTTTTCGAGCCAGGCAGTCGCCAGCATTGAGTATACAATTAACCTCATGACTAAATATGAAAACTAATGAAAATTTCATTCCCCAGGTGAGGCTCGAACTCTCAACCCGCGCATAGCTCACGAGAACTGTCGTATAAGTACCGTGCGCTAACCAATTGCGCCACTGGGGAACACGGTTGCACGTAAGAGGGTTTCCTTTACGACTGTTGTCTCCACACAACTCCAGTAAACAAATGTTTCCGAGCCAGGCAGTCGCCAGCATTGAGTATACAATTAACCTCAAGGCTAAATATGAAAACTAATGAAAATTCCATTCCCCAGGTGAGGCTCAAACTCACAACCCCGGCATAGCTCACGAGAACTTTCGTAAAGGTACCGTGCGCTAACCGATTGCGCCACTGGGGAACACAGTCACACGTAGGAGTCTTTCCTTTAGGACTGTTTGCGCAAAACTCCCGTAAACAAACGTTTTCGAGCCAGGCAGTCGCCAGCATTCAGTATACAATGAACCTCACGACTAAATATGAAAACTACTAAAAATTTCATTCCCCAGGTGAGGCTCGAACTCACAACCCCGGCATAACTCACGAGAACTGTCGTATAAGTACCGTGCGCTAACCAATTGCGCCACTGGGGAACACGGTCGCACGTAGGAGTCTTTTCTTTAGGACTGTTGTCTACACACAACTCCAGTAAACAAATGTTTTCGAGCTAGGCAGTCGCCAGCATTGAGTATAAAATTAACCTCATGACTAAATATGAAAACTAATGAAAATTTCATTCCCCAGGTGAGGCTCGAACTCTCAACCCACGCATAGCTCACGAGAACTGTCGTATAAGTACCGTGCGCTAACCAATTGCGCCACTGGGGAACACGGTTGCACGTAAGAGGGTTTCCTTTACGACTGTTGTCTCCACACACCTCCAGTAAACACATGTTTTCGAGCAAGGCAGTCGCCAGCATTGAGTATACAATTAACCTCATGACTAAATATGAAAACTAATAAAAATTTTATTCCCCAGGTGAGGCTCGAACTCACAACCCCAGCATAGCTCACGAGAACTGTCGTATAAGTACCGGCGCTAACCAATAGCGCCACTGGGGAACACGGTTGCACGTAAGAGTGTTTCCTTTACAACTGTTGTCAACACACTCCTCCAGTAAACAAAGGTTTTCGAGCCAGGCAGTCGCCAGCATTGAGTATACTATTAACCTCATGACTAAAACTGAAAACTAATAAAAATGTCATTACCCAGGCGGGGCTCGAACTCACAACCCCGGGATAGCTCACGAGAACTGTCGTATAAGTACCGTGCGCTAACCAATTGCGCCACTGGGGAACACGGTTGCACGTAAGAGTGTTTCTTTTAGGACTGTTGTCTCCACACAACTCCAGTAAAGAAATGTTTTCGAGCCAGGCAGTTGCCAGCATTGAGTATACAATTAACCTCATGACTAAATATGAAAAGTAATGAAAATTTCATTCCCCAGGTGAGGCTCGAACTCACAACCCCGGCATAGCTCACGAGAACTGTCCTATAAATTCAGCGCTAACCAATTGCGCCACTGGGGAACACGGTTGCACGTAAAAGTGTTTCCTTTAGGACTGTTGTCTACACACAACTCAAGTAAACAAATTTTTTCGAGCCAGGCAGTCGCCAGCATTGAGTATACATTTAACCTCATGACTAAATATGAAAACTAATAAAAATTTAATTCCACAGGTGAGTCTCGAACTCACAACCTCGGCATAGCTGACAAGAATTGTCGTATAAATACCGTGCGCTAACCCAATGCGCCACTTGGGAACACGGTCGCACGTAGGAGTCTTTTCTTTAGGACTGTTGTCTACACACAACTCCAGTAAAAAATGTTTTCGAGCCAGGCAGTCGCCAGCATTGAGTATACAATTAACCTCATGACTAAATATGAAAACTAATGAAAATTTCATTCCCCAGGTGAGGCTCGAACTCTCAACCCGCGCATAGCTCACGAGAACTGTCGTATAAGTACCGTGCGCTAACCAATTGCGCCACTGGGGAACACGGTTGCACGTAAGAGGGTTTCCTTTACGACTGTTGTCTCCACACAACTTCAGTAAACAAATGTTTCCGAGCCAGGCAGTCGCCAGCATTGAGTATACAATTAACCTCAAGGCTAAATATGAAAACTAATGAAAATTCCATTCCCCAGGTGAGGCTCAAACTCACAACCCCGGCATAGCTCACGAGAACTTTCGTAAAGGTACCGTGCGCTAACCGATTGCGCCACTGGGGAACACAGTCACACGTAGGAGTCTTTCCTTTAGGACTGTTTGCGCAAAACTCCAGTAAACAAACGTTTTCGAGCCAGGCAGTCGCCAGCATTCAGTATACAATGAACCTCACGACTAAATATGAAAACTACTAAAAATTTCATTCCCCAGGTGAGGCTCGAACTCACAACCCCGGCATAACTCACGAGAACTGTCGTATAAGTACCGTGCGCTAACCAATTGCGCCACTGGGGAACACGGTCGCACGTAGGAGTCTTTTCTTTAGGACTGTTGTCTACACACAACTCCAGTAAACAAATGTTTTCGAGCTAGGCAGTCGCCAGCATTGAGTATAAAATTAACCTCATGACTAAATATGAAAACTAAAGAAAATTTCATTCCCCAGGTGAGGCTCGAACTCTCAACCCACGCATAGCTCACGAGAACTGTCGTATAAGTACCGTGCGCTAACCAATTGCGCCACTGGGGAACACGGTTGCACGTAAGAGGGTTTCCTTTACGACTGTTGTCTCCACACACCTCCAGTAAACACATGTTTTCGAGCAAGGCAGTCGCAAAAATTGAGTATACAATTAACCTCATGACTAAATATGAAAACTAATAAAAATTTTATTTCCCAGGTGAGGCTCGAACTCACAACCCCAGCATAGCTCACGAGAACTGTCGTATAAGTACCGGCGCTAACCAATAGCGCCACTGGGGAACACGGTTGCACGTAAGAGTGTTTCCTTTACAACTGTTGTCAACACACTCCTCCAGTAAACAAAGGTTTTCGAGCCAGGCAGTCGCCAGCATTGAGTATACTATTAACCTCATGACTAAATCTGAAAACTAATAAAAATGTCATTACCCAGGCGGGGCTCGAACTCACAACCCCGGGATAGCTCACGAGAACTGTCGTATAAGTACCGTGCGCTAACCAATTGCGCCACTGGGGAACACGGTTGCACGTAAGAGTGTTTCTTTTAGGACTGTTGTCTCCACACAACTCCAGTAAAGAAATGTTTTCGAGCCAGGCAGTTGCCAGCATTGAGTATACAATTAACCTCATGACTAAATATGAAAAGTAATGAAAATTTCATTCCCCAGGTGAGGCTCGAACTCACAACCCCGGCATAGCTCACGAGAACTGTCCTATAAATTCAGCGCTAACCAATTGCGCCACTGGGGAACACGGTTGCACGTAAAAGTGTTTCCTTTAGGACTGTTGTCTACACACAACTCAAGTAAACAATTTTTTTCGAGCCAGGCAGTCGCCAGCATTGAGTATACATTTAACCTCATGACTAAATATGAAAACTAATAAAAATTTAATTCCACAGGTGAGTTTCGAACTCACAACCTCGGCATAGCTGACGAGAATTGTCGTATAAATACCGTGCGCTAACCCAATGCGCCACTTGGGAACACGGTCGCACGTAGGAGTCTTTTCTTTAGGACTGTTGTCTACACACAACTCCAGTAAACAAATGTTTTCGAGCTAGGAAGTCGCCAGCATTGAGTATACAATTAACCTCATGTATAACTATGAAAACTAATAAAAATTTCATTCCCCAGGTGGGGCTCGAACTCACAACCCCGGCATAGCTCACGAGAACTGTCGTATAAGTACCGTGCGCTAACCAATTGCGCCACTGGGGAACACGGTTGCACGTAAGAGTGTTTTCTTTAGGACTGTTGTCTACACACACCTCCAGTAAACAAATGTTTTCGAGCCAGGCAGTCACCAGCATTGAGTATACAAATAACCTCATGACTAATAATGAAAACTAATAAAAATTTCATTCCCCAGGTGAGGCTCGAACTCACAACCCCGGCATAGCTCACGAGAACTGTCGTATAAGTACCGTGCGCTAACCAATTGCGCCACTGGGGAACACGGTTGCACATAAGAGTGTTTCCTTTAGGACTGTTGTCTACACACAACTCCTGTAAACAAATGTTTTCGGGCCAGGCTGTCGCCAGCATTGAGTATACAATTAACCTCATGACTAAATATGAAAACTAATAAAAATTTCATTCCCCAGGTGAGGCTCGAAATCACAACCCCGGCATAGCTCACGAGAACTGTCGTATAAGTACCGTGCACTAACCAATTGCGCCACTGGGGAACACGGTTGCACGTAAGAGTGTTTCCTTTAGGACTGTTGTCTACACACACCTCCAGTAAACAAATGTATTCGAGCCAGGCAGTCGCCAGAATTTAGTATACAATTAACCTCATGACTAAATATGAAATCTAATAAAAATTTGATTCTATAGGTGAGGCTCGAACTCACAACCCCGGCATAGCTCACGAGAACTGTCGTATAAGTACCGTGCACTAACCAATTGCGCCACTGGGGAACGCGGTTGCACGTAAGAGTGTTTCCTTTACGACTGTTGTCTACACACATCTCCAGTAAACAAATGTTTTCGAGCCAGGCAGTCGCCAGCATTGAGTATACAATTAACCTCATGGCTAAATAGGAAAAATAATAAAAAATTTATTCCCCAGGTGAGGCTCGAACTCTCAACCCGCGCATAGCTCACGAGAACTGTCGTATAAGTACCGTGCGCTAACCAATTGCGCCACTGGGGAACACAGTTGCACGTAAGAGGGTTTCCTTTACGACTGTTGTCTCCACACAACTCCAGTAAACAAATGTTTCCGAGCCAGACAGTCGCCAGCATTGAGTATACAATTAACCTCAAGGCTAAATATGAAAACTAATGAAAATTCCATTCCCCAGGTGAGGCTCAAACTCACAACCCCAGAATGCTCACGAGAACTTTCGTAAAGGTACCGTGCGCTAACCGATTGCGCCACAGGGGAACACAGTCACACGTAGGAGTCTTTCCTTTAGGACTGTTGTCTGCGCAAAACTCCAGTAAACAAACGTTTTCGAGCCAGGCAGTCGCCAGAATTCAGTATACAATGAACCTCACGACTAAATATAAAAACTAATAAAAATTTCATTCCCCAGGTGAGGCTCGAACTCACAACCCCGGCATAGCTCACGAGAACTGTCGTATAAGTACCGTGCGCTAACCAATTGCGCCACTGGGGAACACGGTCGCACGTAGAAGTCTTTCCTTTAAGACTGTTGTCTACACACAACTCCAGTAAACAAATGTTTTCGAGCCAGCAGTCGTCAGCATTTAGTATACAATTAACCTCATGACTAAATATGAAATCTAATAAAAATTTGATTCCGTAGGTGAGTCTCGAACTCACAACCCCGGCATAGCTCACGAGAACTGCCGTATAAGTACAGTGCGCTGACAAATTGCGCCACTGGGGAACATGGTTGCACGTAAGAGTGTTTCCTTTAGGACTGTTGTCTACACACACCTCCAGTAAACAAATGTTCTCGAGCCAGGCAGTCGTCAGCATTTAGTATACAATTAACCTCATGACGAAATATGAAATATAATAAAAATTTGATTCCATAGGTGAGGCTCGAACTCACAACCCCGGCATAGCTCACGAGAACTGTCGTATAAGTACCGTGTGCTAACTAATTGCGCCACTGGGGAACACGGTCGCACGTAGGAGTCTTTCCTTTAGGACTGTTGTCTACACACAACTCCAATAAACAAATGTTTTCGAGCCACGCAGTCGCCAGCATTGAGTATACAATTAACCTCACGAATAAATATGAAAACTAATCAAAATTTCATTCCCCAGGTGAGGCTCGAACTCACAACCCCGGCATAGCTCACGAGAACTGTCGTATAAGTACCGTGCACTAACCAATTGCGCCATTGGGAACACGGTCGCACGTAGGAGTCTTTCCTTTAAAACTGTTGTCTACACACAACTCCAGTAAACAAATGTTTTCGAGCCAGGCAGTCACCAGCATTGAGTATACAATTAACCGCATGACTAAATATGAAAACTAATAAAAATTCCATTCCCTAGGTGAGGCTCGAATTCAAAACCCCGGCATAGCTCACGAGAACTGTCGTATAAGTACCGTGTGCTAACTAATTGCGCCACTGGGGAACACGGTCGCACATAGGAGTCTTTCCTTTAGGACTGTTGTCTACACACAACTCCAATAAACAAATGTTTTCGAGCCACGCAGTCGCCAGCATTGAGTATACAATTAACCTCACGACTAAATATGAAAACTAATAAAAATTTCATTCCCCAGGTGAGGCTCGAACTCACAACCCCGGCATAGCTCACGAGAACTGTCGTATAAGTACCGTGCACTAACCAATTGCGCCATTGGGAACACGGTCGCACGTAGGAGTCTTTCCTTTAAAACTGTTGTCTACACACAACTCCAGTAAACAAATGTTTTCTAGCCAGGCAGTCACCAGCATTGAGTATACAATTAACCGCATGACTAAATATGAAAACTAATAAAAATTCCATTCCCCAGGTGAGGCTCGAACTCAAAAGCCCGGCATAGCTCACGAGAACTGTCGTATAAGTACCGTGCGCTAACCAATTGCGCCACTGGGGAACATGGTTGCACGTAAGAGTGTTTCCCTTAGGACTGTTGTCTACACAACTTCCAGTAAACAAATGTTTTCGAGCCAGGCAGTCGTCAGCATTTAGTATACAATTAACCTCATGACGCAATATGAAATCTAATAAAAATTTGATTCCATAGGTGAGGCTCGAAGTCACAACCCCGGCATAGCTCACGAGAACTGTCGTATAAGTACCGTGCGCTAACCAATTACGCCACTGGGGAACACGGTCGCACGTAGGAGTCTTTCCTTTAGGACTGTTGTCTACACACAACTCCAGTAAATAAATGTTTTCGAGCCAGGCAGTCGCCGGCATTGAGTATACAATCACCTCATGACTAAATTTGAAAACTAATAAAAATTTCATTTCCCAGGTGAAGCTCGAAGTCTCAACCCCCGCATAGCTCACGAGAACTGTCGTATAAGTACCGTGCGCTAACCAATTACGCCACTGGGGAACACGGTCGCACGTAGGAGTCTTTTTTTAGGACTGTTGTGTACACACAACTCCAGTAAGCAAATGTTTTCGAGCCAGGCAGTCGCCAGCATTGAGTATACAATATACCTCATGACTAAATATGAAAACTAATAAAAATTTTATTCCCAAGGTGAGGCTCGAACCCACAACCCCGGCATAGCTCACGAGAACTTTCGTATAAGTACCGTGCCCTAACCAATTGCGCCACTGTGGAACATGGTTGCACGTAAGAGTGTTTCCTTTAGGACTGTTGTCTACACACACCTCCAGTAAACACATGTTTTCGAGCCAGGCAGTCGCCAGCATTGAGTATACAAATAACCTCATGACTAAATATGAAAACTAATAAAAATTTTATTCCCCAGGTGAGGCTCGAACTCACAACCCCGGCATAGCTCACGAGAACTGTCGTATAAGTACTGGCGCTAACCAATAGCGCCACTGGGGAACACGGTTGCACGTAAGAGTGTTTCCTTTACAACTGTTGTCAACACACTCCTCCAGTAAACAAACGTTTTCGAGCCAGGCAGTCGCCAGCATTGAGTATACTATTAACCTCATGACTAAATCTGAAAACTAATAAAAATGTCATTACCCAGGCGGGGCTCGAACTCACAACCCCGGGATAGCTCACGAGAACTGTCGTATAAGTACCGTGCGCTAACCAATTGCGCCACTGGGGAACACGGTTGCACGTAAGAGTGTTTCTTTTAGGACTGTTGTCTCCACACAACTCCAGTAAAGAAATGTTTTCGAGCCAGGCAGTTGCCAGCATTGAGTATACAATTAACCTCATGACTAAATATGAAAACTAATGAAAATTTCATTCCCCAGGTGAGGCTCGAAATCACAACCCCGGCATAGCTCACGAGAACAGTCGTATAAGTACCGTGCGCTAACCTATTGCGCCACTGGGGAACACGCTTGCACGTAAGAGTGTTTCCTTTAGGACTGTTGTCTACACACACTTCCAGTAAACAAATGTTTTCGAGCCAGGCAGTCGCCAGAATTTAGTATACAATTAACCTCATGACTAAATATGAAATCTAATAAAATTTTGATTCTATAGGTGAGGCTCGAACTCACAACCCCGGCATAGCTCACGAGAACTGTCGTATAAGTACCGTGCACTAACCAATTGCGCCACTGGGGAACGCGGTTGCACGTAAGAGTGTTTCCTTTACGACTGTTGTCTACACACATCTCCAGTAAACAAATGTTTTCGAGCCAGGCAGTCGCCAGCATTGAGTATACAATTAACCTCATGGCTAAATAGGAAAACTAATAAAAAATTTATTCCCCAGGTGAGGCTCGAACTCTCAACCCGCGCATAGCTCACGAGAACTGTCGTATAAGTACCGTGCGCTAACCAATTGCGCCACTGGGGAACACAGTTGCACGTAAGAGGGTTTCCTTTACGACTGTTGTCTCCACACAACTCCAGTAAACAAATGTTTCCGAGCCAGACAGTCGCCAGCATTGAGTATACAATTAACCTCAAGGCTAAATATGAAAACTAATGAAAATTCCATTCCCCAGGTGAGGCTCAAACTCACAACCCCGGAATGCTCACGAGAACTCTCGTAAAGGTACCGTGCGCTAACCGATTGCGCCACTGGGGAACACAGTCACACGTAGGAGTCTTTCCTTTAGGACTGTTGTCTGCGCAAAACTCCAGTAAACAAACGTTTTCGAGCCAGGCAGTCGCCAGAATTCAGTATACAATGAACCTCACGACTAAATATGAAAACTAATAAAAATTTCATTCCCCAGGTGAGGCTCGAACTCACAACCCCGGCATAGCTCACGAGAACTGTCGTATAAGTACCGTGCGCTAACCAATTGCGCCACTGGGGAACACGGTTGCACGTAAGAGTGTTTCCTTTACAACTGTTGTCTACACACTTCTCCAGTAAACAAATGTTTTCGAGCCAGGCAGTCGCCAGCATTGAGTATACTATTAACCTCATGACTAAATATGAAAACTTATAAAAATGTCATTACCCAGGCGGGGCTCGAACTCACAACCCCGGGATAGCTCACGAGAACTGTCGTATAAGTACCGTGCGCTAACCAATTGCGCCACTGGGGAACACGGTTGCACGCAAGAGTGTTTCTTTTAGGACTGTTGTCTCCACACAACTCCAGTAAAGAATTGTTTTCGAGCCAGGCAGTTGCCAGCATTGAGTATACAATTAACCTCATGACTAAATATGAAAACTAATGAAAATTTCATTCCCTAGGTGAGGCTCGAACTCACAACCCCGGCATAGCTCACGAGAACTGTCCTATAAATTCAGCGCTAACCAATTGCGCCACTGGGGAACACGGTTGCACGTAAAAGTGTTTCCTTTAGGACTGTTGTCTACACACTCCTCCAGTAAACAAATGTTTTCGAGCCAGGCAGTCGCCAGCATTGAGTATACTATTAACCTCATGACTAAATATGAAAACTAATAAAAATTTTATTCCCCAGGTGAGGCTCGAACTCACAACCCCGGCATAGCTCACGAGAACCGTCCTATAGATTCAGCGCTAACCAATTGCGCCACTGGGGAACACGGTTGCACGTAAAAGTGTTTCCTTTAGGACTGTTGTCTACACACAACTCAAGTAAACAAATTTTTTCGAGCCAGGCAGTCGCCAGCATTGAGTATACAATTAACCTCATGACTAAATATAAAAACTAATGAAAATTTCATTCCCCAGGTGAGGCTCGAAATCACAACCCCGGCATAGCTCACGAGAACTGTCGTATAAGTACCGTGCACTAACCAATTGCGCCACTGGGGAACACGGTTGCACATAAGAGTGTTTCCTTTAGGACTGTTGTCTACACACACCTCCAGTAAACAAATGTTTTCGAGCCAGGCAGTCGCCAGAATTTAGTATACAATTAACCTCATGACTAAATATGAAATCTAAAAAAATTTGATTCTATAGGTGAGGCTCGAACTCACAACCCCGGCATAGCTCACGAGAACTGTCGTATAAGTACCGTGCACTAACCAATTGCGCCACTGGGGAACGCGGTTGCACGTAAGAGTGTTTCCTTTACGACTGTTGTCTACACACATCTCCAGTAAACAAACGTTTTCGAGCCAGGCAGTCGCCAGCATTGAGTATACTATTAGCCTCATGACTAAATCTGAAAACTAATAAAAATGTCATTACCCAGGCGGGGCTCGAACTCAAAACCCCGGGATAGCTCACGAGAACTGTCGTATAAGTACCGTGCGCTAACCAATTGCGCCACTGGGGAACACGGTTGCACGCAAGAGTGTTTCTTTTAGGACTGTTGTCTCCACACAACTCCAGTAAAGAATTGTTTTCGAGCCAGGCAGTTGCCAGCATTGAGTATACAATTAACCTCATGACTAAATATGAAAACTAATGAAAATTTCATTCCCTAGGTGAGGCTCGAACTCACAACCCCGGCATAGCTCACGAGAACTGTCCTATAAATTCAGCGCTAACCAATTGCGCCACTGGGGAACACGGTTGCACGTAAAAGTGTTTCCTTTAGGACTGTTGTCTACACACTCCTCCAGTAAACAAATGTTTTCGAGCCAGGCAGTCGCCAGCATTGAGTATACTATTAACCTCATGACTAAATATGAAAACTAATAAAAATTTTATTCCCCAGGTGAGGCTCGAACTCACAACCCCGGCATAGCTCACGAGAACCGTCCTATAGATTCAGCGCTAACCAATTGCGCCACTGGGGAACACGGTTGCACGTAAAAGTGTTTCCTTTAGGACTGTTGTCTACACACAACTCAAGTAAACAAATTTTTTCGAGCCAGGCAGTCGCCAGCATTGAGTATACAATTGACCTCATGACTAAATATAAAAACTAATGAAAATTTCATTCCCCAGGTGAGGCTCGAAATCACAACCCCGGCATAGCTCACGAGAACTGTCGTATAAGTATCGTGCACTAACCAATTGCGCCACTGGGGAACACGGTTGCACATAAGAGTGTTTCCTTTAGGACTGTTGTCTACACACACCTCCAGTAAACAAATGTTTTCGAGCCAGGCAGTCGCCAGAATTTAGTATACAATTAACCTCATGACTAAATATGAAATCTAAGAAAATTTGATTCTATAGGTGAGGCTCGAACTCACAACCCCGGCATAGCTCACGAGAACTGTCGTATAAGTACCGTGCACTAACCAATTGCGCCACTGGGGAACGCGGTTGCACGTAAGAGTGTTTCCTTTACGACTGTTGTCTACACACATCTCCAGTAAACAAACGTTTTCGAGCCAGGAAGTCGCCAGCATTGAGTATACTATTAACCTCATGACTAAATCTGAAAACTAATAAAAATGTCATTACCCAGGCGGGGCTCGAACTCACAACCCCGGGATAGCTCACGAGAACTGTCGTATAAGTACCGTGCGCTAACCAATTGCGCCACTGGGGAACACGGTTGCACGTAAGAGTGTTTCTTTTAGGACTGTTGTCTCCACACAACTCCAGTAAAGAAATGTTTTCGAGCCAGGCAGTTGCCAGCATTGAGTATACAATTAACCTCATGACTAAATATGAAAACTAATGAAAACTTCATTCCCCAGGTGAGGCTCGAAATCACAACCCCGGCAAACCTCACGAGAACTGTCGTATAAGTACCGTGCACTAACCAATTGCGCCACTGGGGAACACGGTTGCACGTAAGAGTGTTTCCTTTAGGACTGTTGTCTACACACACCTCCAGTAAACAAATGTTTTCGAGCCAGGCAGTCTCCAGAATTTAGTATACAATTAACCTCATGACTAAATATGAAATCTAATAAAAATTTGATTCTATAGGTGGTACTCGAACTCACAACCCCGGCATTGCTCACGAGAACTGTCGTATAAGTACCGTGCACTAACCAATTGCGCCACTGGGGAACGCGGTTGCACGTAAGAGTGTTTCCTTTACGACTGTTGTCTACACACATCTCCAGTAAACAAATGTTTTCGAGCCAGGCAGTCGCCAGCATTGAGTATACAATTAACCTCATGTCTAAATAGGAAAACTAATAAAAAATTTATTCCCCAGGTGAGGCTCGAACTCTCAACCCGCGCATAGCTCACGAGAACTGTCGTATAAGTACCGTGCGCTAACCAATTGCGCCACTGGGGAACACAGTTGCACGTAAGAGGGTTTCCTTTACGACTGTTGTCTCCATACAACTCCAGTAAACAAATGTTTCCGAGCCAGACAGTCGCCAGCATTGAGTATACAATTAACCTCAAGGCTAAATATGAAAACTAATGAAAATTCCATTCCCCAGGTGAGGCTCAAACTCACAACCCCGGAATGCTCACGAGAACTCTCGTAAAGGTACCGTGCGCTAACCGATTGCGCCACTGGGGAACACAGTCACACGTAGGAGTCTTTCCTTTAGGACTGTTGTCTGCGCAAAACTCCAGTAAACAAACGTTTTCGAGCCAGGCAGTCGCCAGAATTCAGTATACAATGAACCTCACGACTAAATATGAAAACTAATAAAAATTTCATTCCCCAGGTGAAGCTCGAACTCACAACCCCGGCATAGCTCACGAGAACTGTCGTATAAGTACCGTGCGCTAACCAATTGCGCCACTGGGGAACACGGTCGCACGTAGAAGTCTTTCCTTTAAGACTGTTGTCTACACACAACTCCAGTAAACAAATGTTTTCGAGCCAGCAGTCGTCAGCATTTAGTATACAATTAACCTCATGACTAAATATGAAATCTAATAAAAATTTGATTCCGTAGGTGAGTCTCGAACTCACAACCCCGGCATAGCTCACGAGAACTGCCGTATAAGTACAGTGCGCTAACCAATTGCGCCACTGGGGAACACGGTTGCACGTAAGAGTGTTTCCTTTAGGACTGTTGTCTACACACACCTCCAGTAAACAAACGTTTTCGAGGCAGGCTGTCGCCAGCTTTGAGTATACAATTAACCTCATGACTAAATATGAAAACTAATAAAAATTTTATTCCCCTGGTGAGGCTCGAACTCACAACCCCGGCATAGCTCACGAGAACTGTCGTATAACTACCGTGCGCTAACCAATAGCGCCACTGGGGAACACGGTTGCACGTAAGAGTGTTTCCTTTACAACTGTTGTCTACACACTTCTCCAGTAAACAAATGTTTTCGAGCCAGGCAGTCGCCAGCATTGAGTATACTATTAACCTCATGACTAAATCTGAAAACTAATAAAAATTTCATTCCCTAGGTGAGGCTCGAACTCACAACCCCGGCATAGCTCACGAGAACTGTCCTATAAATTCAGCGCTAACCAATTGCGCCACTGGGGAACACGGTTGCACGTAAAAGTGTTTCCTTTAGGACTGTTGTCTACACACTCCTCCAGTAAACAAATGTTTTCGAGCCAGGCAGTCGCCAGCATTGAGTATACTATTAACCTCATGACTAAATATGAAAACTAATAAAAATTTTATTCCCCAGGTGAGGCTCGAACTCACAACCCCGGCATAGCTCACGAGAACTGTCGTATAAGTACCGTGCGCTAACCAATAGCGCCACTGGGGAACACGGTTGCACGTAAGAGTGTTTCCTTTACAACTGTTGTCTACACACTCCTCCAGTAAACAAATGTTTTCGAGCCAGGCATTCGCCAGCATTGAGTATACTATTAAACTCATGACTAAATCTGAAAACTAATAAAAATGTCATTACCCAGGCGGGGCTCGAACTCACAACCCCGGGATAGCTCACGAGAACTGTCGTATAAGTACCGTGCGCTAACCAATTGCGCCACTGGGGAACACGGTTGCACGTAAGAGTGTTTCTTTTAGGACTGTTGTCTCCACACAACTCAAGTAAAAAAATGTTTTCGAGACAGGTAGTTGCCAGCATTGAGTATACAATTAACCTCATGACTAAATATGAAAACTAATGAAAATTTCATTTTCCAGGTGAGGCTCGAACTCACAACCCCGGCATAGCTCACGAGAACCGTCCTATAAATTCAGCGCTAACCAATTGCGCCACTGGGGAACACGGTTGCACGTAAAAGTGTTTCCTTTAGGACTGTTGTCTACACACAACTCAAGTAAACAAATTTTTTCGAGCCAGGCAGTCGCCAGCATTGAGTATACAATTAACCTCATGACTAAATATAAAAACTAATGGAAATTTCATTCCCCAGGTGAGGCTCGAAATCACAACCCCGGCATAGCTCACGAGAACTGTCGTATAAGTACCGTGCACTAACCAATTGCGCCACTGGGGAACACGGTTGCACGTAAGAGTGTTTCCTTTAGGACTGTTGTCTACACACACCTCCAGTAAACAAATGTTTTCGAGCCAGGCAGTCGCCAGAATTTAGTATACAATTAACCTCATGACTAAATATGAAATCTAAAAAAATTTGATTCTATAGGTGAGGCTCGAACTCACAACCCCGGCATAGCTCACGAGAACTGTCGTATAAGTACCGTGCACTAACCAATTGCGCCACTGGGGAACGCGGTTGCACGTAAGAGTGTTTCCTTTACGACTGTTGTCTACACACATCTCCAGTAAACAAACGTTTTCGAGCCAGGCAGTCGCCAGCATTGAGTATACTATTAACCTCATGACTAAATCTGAAAACTAATGAAAATTTCATTCCCCAGGTGAGGCTCGAAATCACAACCCCGGCATAGCTCACGAGAACTGTCGTATAAGTACCGTGCACTAACCAATTGCGCCACTGGGGAACACGGTTGCACGTAAGAGTGTTTCCTTTAGGACTGTTGTCTACACACACCTCCAGTAAACAAATGTTTTCGAGCCAGGCAGTCTCCAGAATTTAGTATACAATTAACCTCATGACTAAATATGAAATCTAATAAAAATTTGATTCTATAGGTGGTACTCGAACTCACAACCCCGGCATTGCTCACGAGAACTGTCGTATAAGTACCGTGCACTAACCAATTGCGCCACTGGGGAACGCGGTTGCACGTAAGAGTGTTTCCTTTACGACTGTTGTCTACACACATCTCCAGTAAACAAATGTTTTGGAGCCAGGCAGTCGCCAGCATTGAGTATACAATTAACCTCATGGCTAAATAGGAAAACTAATAAAAAATTTATTCCCCAGGTGAGGCTCGAACTCTCAACCCGCGCATAGCTCACGAAAACTGTCGTATAAGTACCGTGCGCTAACCAATTGCGCCACTGGGGAACACAGTTGCACGTAAGAGGGTTTCCTTTACGACTGTTGTCTCCACACAACTCCAGTAAACAAATGTTTCCGAGCCAGACAGTCGCCAGCAATGAGTATACAATTAACCTCAAGGCTAAATATGAAAACTAATGAAAATTCCATTCCCCAGGTGAGGCTCAAACTCACAACTCCGGAATGCTCACGAGAACTCTCGTAAAGGTACCGTGCGCTAACCGATGGCGCCACTGGGGAACACAGTCACACGTAGGAGTCTTTCCTTTAGGACTGTTGTCTGCGCAAAACTCCAGTAAACAAACGTTTTCGAGCCAGGCAGTCGCCAGAATTCAGTATACAATGAACCTCACGACTAAATACTAAAACTAATAAAAATTTCATTCCCCAGGTGAGGCTCGAACTCACAACCCCGGCATAGCTCACGAGAACTGTCGTATAAGTACCGTGCGCTAACCAATTGCGCCACTGGGGAACACGGTCGCACGTAGAAGTCTTTCCTTTAAGACTGTTGTCTACACACAACTCCAGTAAACAAATGTTTTCGAGCCAGCAGTCGTCGGCATTTAGTATACAATTAACCTCATGACTAAATATGAAATCTAATAAAAATTTGATTCCGTAGGTGAGTCTCGAACTCACAACCCCGGCATAGCTCACGAGAACTGCCGTATAAGTACAGTGCGCTAACCAATTGCGCCACTGGGGAACACCGTTGCACGTAAGAGTGTTTCCTTTAGGACTGTTGTCTACACACACCTCCAGTAAACAAATGTTTTCGAGGCAGGCAGTCGCCAGCTTTGAGTATACAATTAACCTCATGACTAAATATGAAAACTAATAAAAATTTTATTCCCCTGGTGAGGCTCGAACTCACAACCCCGGCATAGCTCACGAGAACTGTCGTATAACTACCGTGCGCTAACCAATAGCGCCACTGGGGAACACGGTTGCACGTAAGAGTGTTTCCTTTACAACTGTTGTCTACACACTTCTCCAGTAAACAAATGTTTTCGAGCCAGGCAGTCGGCAGGATTGAGTATACTATTAACCTCATGACTAAATATGAAAACTAATAAAAATGTCATTACCCAGGCGGGGCTCGAACTCACAACCCCGGGATAGCTCACGAGAACTGTCGTATAAGTACCGTGCGCTAACCAATTGCGCCACTGGGGAACACAGTTGCACGTAAGAGGGTTTCCTTTACGACTGTTGTCTCCACACAACTCCTGTAAACAAATGTTTCCGAGCCAGACAGTCGCCAGCATTGAGTATACAATTAACCTCAAGGCTAAATATGAAAACTAATGAAAATTCCATTCCCCAGGTGAGGCTCAAACTCACAACCCCGGAATGCTCACGAGAACTCTCGTAAAGGTACCGTGCGCTAACCGATTGCGCCACTGGGGAACACAGTCACACGTAGGAGTCTTTCCTTTAGGACTGTTGTCTGCGCAAAACTCCAGTAAACAAACGTTTTCGAGCCAGGCAGTCGCCAGAATTCAGTATACAATGAACCTCACGACTAAATATGAAAACTAATAAAAACTTCATTCCCCAGGTGAGGCTCGAACTCACAACCCCGGCATAGCTCACGAGAACTGTCGTATAAGTACCGTGCGCTAACCAATTGCGCCACTGGGGAACACGGTCGCACGTAGAAGTCTTTCCTTTAAGACTGTTGTCTACACACAACTCCAGTAAACAAATGTTTTCGAGCCAGCAGTCGTCAGCATTTAGTATACAATTAACCTCATGACTAAATATGAAATCTAATAAAAATTTGATTCCGTAGGTGAGTCTCGAACTCACAACCCCGGCATAGCTCACGAGAACTGCCGTATAAGTACAGTGCGCTAACCAATTGCGCCACTGGGGAACACGGTTGCACGTAAGAGTGTTTCCTTTAGGACTGTTGTCTACACACACCTCCAGTAAACAAATGTTTTCGAGGCAGGCAGTCGCCAGCTTTGAGTATACAATTAACCTCATGACTAAATATGAAAACTAATAAAAATTTTATTCCCCTGGTGAGGCTCGAACTCACAACCCCGGCATAGCTCACGAGAAATGTCGTATAACTACCGTGCGCTAACCAATAGCGCCACTGGGGAACACGGTTGCACGTAAGAGTGTTTCCTTTACAACTGTTGTCTACACACTTCTCCAGTAAACAAATGTTTTCGAGCCAGGCAGTCGCCAGGATTGAGTATACTATTAAACTCATGACTAAATATGAAAACTAATAAAAATGTCATTACCCAGGCGGGGCTCGAACTCACAACCCCGGGATAGCTCACGAGAACTGTCGTATAAGTACCGTGCGCTAACCAATTGCGCCACTGGGGAACACGGTTGCACGCAAGAGTGTTTCTTTTAGGACTGTTGTCTCCACAAAACTCCAGTAAAGAATTGTTTTCGAGCCAGGCAGTTGCCAGCATTGAGTATACAATTAACCTCATGACTAAATATGAAAACTATTGAAAATTTCATTCCCTAGGTGAGGCTCGAACTCACAACCCCGGCATAGCTCACGAGAACTGTCCTATAAATTCAGCGCTAACCAATTGCGCCACTGGGGAACACGGTTGCACGTAAAAGTGTTTCTTTTAGGACTGTTGTCTACACACTCCTCCAGTAAACAAATGTTTTCGACCCAGGCAGTCGCCAGCATTGAGTATACTATTAACCTCATGACTAAATATGAAAACTAATAAAAATTTTATTCCCCAGGTGAGGCTCGAACTCACAACCCCGGCATAGCTCACGAGAACTGTCGTATAAGTACCGTGCGCTAACCAATAGCGCCACTGGGGAACACGGTTGCACGTAAGAGTGTTTCCTTTACAACTGTTGTCTACACACTCCTCCAGTAAACAAATGTTTTCGAGCCAGGCATTCGCCAGCATTGAGTATACTATTAACCTCATGACTAAATCTGAAAACTAATAAAAATGTCATTACCCAGGCGGGGCTCGAACTCACAACCCCGGGATAGCTCACGAGAACTGTCGTATAAGTACCGTGCGCTAACCAATTGCGCCACTGGGGAACACGGTTGCACGTAAGAGTGTTTCTTTTAGGACTGTTGTCTCTACACAACTCAAGTAAAGAAATGTTTTCGAGCCAGGTAGTTGCCAGCATTGAGTATACAATTAACCTCATGACTAAATATGAAAACTAATGAAAATTTCATTCCCCAGGTGAGGCTCGAACTCACAACCCCGGCATAGCTCACGAGAACCGTCCTATAAATTCAGCGCTAACCAATTGCGCCACTGGGGAACACGGTTGCACGTAAAAGTGTTTCCTTTAGGACTGTTGTCTACACACAACTCAAGTAAACAAATTTTTTCGAGCCAGGCAGTCGCCAGCATTGAGTATACAATTAACCTCATGACTAAATATGAAAACTAATAAAAATTTCATTCCCCAGGTGAGGCTCGAACTCACAACCCCGGCATAGCTCACGAGAACTGTCGTATAAGTACCGTGCGCTAACCAATTGCGCCACTGGGGAACACGGTCGCACGTAGAAGTCTTTCCTTTAAGACTGTTGTCTACACACAACTCCAGTAAACAAATGTTTTCGAGCCAGCAGTCGTCAGCATTTAGTATACAATTAACCTCATGACTAAATATGAAATCTAATAAAAATTTGATTCCTTAGGTGAGTCTCGAACTCACAACCCCGGCATAGCTCACGAGAACTGCCGTATAAGTACAGTGCGCTAACCAATTGCGCCACTGGGGAACACGGTTTCATGTAAGAGTGTTTCCTTTAGGACTGTTGTCTACACACTCCTCCAGTAAACAAATATTTTCGAGCCAGGCATTCGCCAGCATTGAGTATACTATTAACCTCATGACTAAATCTGAAAACTAATAAAAATGTCATTTCCCAGGCGGGGCTCGAACTCACAACCCCGGGATAGCTCACGAGAACTGTCGTATAAGTACCGTGCGCTAACCAATTGCGCCACTGGGGAACACGGTTGCACGTAAGAGTGTTTCTTTAAGGACTGTTGTCTCCACACAACTCAAGTAAAGAAATGTTTTCGAGCCAGGTAGTTGCCAGCATTGAGTATACAATTAACCTCATGACTAAATATGAAAACTAATGAAAATTTCATTCCCCAGGTGAGGCTCGAACTCACAACCCCGGCATAGCTCACGAGAACTGTCCTATAAATTCAGCGTTAACCAATTGCGCCACTGGGGAACACGGTTGCACGTAAAAGTGTTTCCTTTAGGACTGTTGTCTACACACAACTCAAGTAAACAAATTTTTTCGAGCCAGGCAGTCGCCAGCATTGAGTATACATTTAACCTCATGACTAAATATGAAAACTAATAAAAATTTCATTCCCCAGGTGAGGCTCAAACTCACACCCTCGGCATAGCTCACGAGAACTGTCGTATAAGTACCGTGCGCTAACCAATTGCGCCACTGGGGAACACGGTTGCACGTAAGAGTGTTTCCTTTAGGACTGTTGTCTACACACACCCAGTAAACAAATGTTTTCGAGCCAGGCAGTCGCCAGCATTGAGTATACAATTAACCTCATGACTAAATATGAAAACTAATAAAAATTTCATTCCCCAGGTGAGGCTCGAACTCACAAGCCCGGCATAGCTCACGGGAACTGTCGTATAAGTACCGTGCGCTAACCAACGGCACCACTGGGGAAAACGGTTGCACATAAGAGTATTTCCTTTAGGACTGTTGTCTACACACAACTCCAGTAAACAAATGTTTTCGGGCCAGGCTGTCGCCAGCATTGAGTATACAATTAACCTTATGACTAAATATGAAAACTAATAAAAATTTCATTCCCCAGGTGAGGCTCGAAATCACAACCCCGGCATGGCTCACGAGAACTGTCGTATAAGTACCGTGCGCTGACCAATTGCGCCACTGGGGAACACGGTTACACGTAAGAGTGTTTCCTTTAGGACTGTTGTCTACACACACCTCCAGTAAACAAATGTTTTCGAGCCAGGCAGTCGCCAGAATTTGGTATACAATTAACCTCATGACTAAATATGAAATCTAATAAAAATTTGATTCTATAGGTGAGGCTCGAACTCACAACCCCGGCATAGCTCACGAGAACTGTCGTATAAGTACCGTGCACTAACCAATTGCGCCACTGGGGAACGCGGTTGCACGTAAGAGTGTTTCCTTTACGACTGTTGTCTACACACATCTCCAGTAAACAAATGTTTTCGAGCCAGGCGGTCGCCAGCATTGAGTATACAATTAACCTCATGGCTAAATAGGAAAACTAATAAAAATTTCATTCCCCAGGTGAGGCTCGAACTCTCAACCCGCGCATAGCTCACGAGAACTGTCGTATAAGTACCGTGCGCTAACCAATTGCGCCACTGGGGAACACGGTTGCACGTAAGAGGGTTTCCTTTACGACTGTTGTCTCCACACAACTCCAGTAAACAAATGTTTCCGAGCCAGGCAGTCGCCAGCATTGAGTATACAATTAACCTAAAGGCTAAATATGAAAACTAATGAAAATTCCATTCCCCAGGTGAGGCTCAAACTCACAACCCCGGCATAGCTCACGAGAACTTTCGTAAAGGTACCGTGCGCTAACCGATTGCGCCACTGGGGAACACAGTCACACGTAGGAGTCTTTCCATTAGGGCTGTTGTCTGCGCAAAACACCAGTAAACAAACGTTTTCGAGCCAGGCAGTCGCCAGCATTCAGTATACAATGAACCTCACGACTAAATATGAAAACTAATAAAAATTTCATTCCCCAGGTGAGGCTCGAACTCACAACCCCGGCATAGCTCACGAGAACTGTCGTATAAGTACCGTGCGCTAACCAATAGCGCCACTGGGGAACACGGTCGCACGTAGGAGTCTTTCCTTTAAGACTGTTGTCTACAGACAACTCCAGTAAACAAATGTTTTCGAGCCAGGCAGTCACCAGCATTGAGTATACAATTAACCGCATGACCAAATATGAAAACTAATAAAAATTTCATACCCCAGGTGAGGCTCGAACTCACAACCCCGGCATAGCTCACGAGAACTGTCGTATAAGTACCGTGCGCTAACCAAATGCGCCACTGGGGAACACGGTTTCACGTAAGAGTGTTTACTTTAGGACTGTTGTCTACACACACCTCCAGTAAACAAATGTTTTCGAGCCAGCAGTCGTCGGCATTTAGTATACAATTAACCTCATGACTAAATATGAAATCTAATAAAAATTTGATTCCGTAGGTGAGTCTCGAACTCACAACCCCGGCATAGCTCACGAGAACTGCCGTATAAGTACAGTGCGCTAACCAATTGCGCCACTGGGGAACACGGTTGCACGTAAGAGTGTTTCCTTTAGGACTGTTGTCTACACACACCTCCAGTAAACAAATGTTTTCGAGGCAGGCAGTCGCCAGCTTTGAGTATACAATTAACCTCATGACTAAATATGAAAACTAATAAAAATTTTATTCCCCTGGTGAGGCTCGAACTCACAACCCCGGCATAGCTCACGAGAACTGTCGTATAACTACCGTGCGCTAACCAATAGCGCCACTGGGGAACACGGTTGCACGTAAGAGTGTTTCCTTTACAACTGTTGTCTACACACTTCTCCAGTAAACAAATGTTTTCGAGCCAGGCAGTCGCCAGGATTGAGTATACTATTAACCTCATGACTAAATATGAAAACTAATAAAAATGTCATTACCCAGGCGGGGCTCGAACTCACAACCCCGGGATAGCTCACGAGAACTGTCGTATAAGTACCGTGCGCTAACCAATTGCGCCACTGGGGAACACGGTTGCACGCAAGAGTGTTTCTTTTAGGACTGTTGTCTCCACACAACTCCAGTAAAGAATTGTTTTCGAGCCAGGCAGTTGTCAGCATTGAGTATACAATTAACCTCATGACTAAATATGAAAACTAATGAAAATTTCATTCCCTAGGTGAGGCTCGAACTCACAACCCCGGCATAGCTCACGAGAACTGTCCTATAAATTCAGCGCTAACCAATTGCGCCACTGGGGAACACGGTTTCACGTAAGAGTGTTTCCTTTAGGACTGTTGTCTACACACTCCTCCAGTAAACAAATATTTTCGAGCCAGGCATTCGCCAGCATTGAGTATACTATTAACCTCATGACTAAATCTGAAAACTAATAAAAATGTCATTACCCAGGCGGGGCTCGAACTCACAACCCCGGGATAGCTCACGAGAACTGTCGTATAAGTACCGTGCGCTAACCAATTGCGCCACTGGGGAACACGGTTGCACGTAAGAGTGTTTCTTTAAGGACTGTTGTCTCCACACAACTCAAGTAAAGAAATGTTTTCGAGCCAGGTAGTTGCCAGCATTGAGTATACAATTAACCTCATGACTAAATATGAAAACTAATGAAAATTTCATTCCCCAGGTGAGGCTCGAACTCACAACCCCGGCATAGCTCACGAGAACTGTCCTATAAATTCAGCGTTAACCAATTGCGCCACTGGGGAACACGGTTGCACGTAAAAGTGTTTCCTTTAGGACTGTTGTCTACACACAACTCAAGTAAACAAATTTTTTCGAGCCAGGCAGTCGCCAGCATTGAGTATACATTTAACCTCATGACTAAATTCGAAAACTAATAAAAATTTCATTCCCCAGGTGAGGCTCAAACTCACACCCTCGGCATAGCTCACGAGAACTGTCGTATAAGTACCGTGCGCTAACCAATTGCGCCACTGGGGAACACGGTTGCACGTAAGAGTGTTTCCTTTAGGACTGTTGTCTACACACACCCAGTAAACAAATGTTTTCGAGCCAGGCAGTCGCCAGCATTGAGTATACAATTAACCTCATGACTAAATATGAAAACTAATAAAAATTTCATTCCCCAGGTGAGGCTCGAACTCACAAGCCCGGCATAGCTCACGAGAACTGTCGTTTAAGTACCGTGCGCTAACCAACGGCACCACTGGGGAAAACGGTTGCACATAAGAGTATTTCCTTTAGGACTGTTGTCTACACACAACTCCAGTAAACAAATGTTTTCGGGCCAGGCTGTCGCCAGCATTGAGTATACAATTAACCTCATGACTAAATATGAAAACTAATAAAAATTTCATTCCCCAGGTGAGGCTCGAAATCACAACCCCGGCATGGCTCACGAGAACTGTCGTATAAGTACCGTGCGCTGACCAATTGCGCCACTGGGGAACACGGTTGCACGTAAGAGTGTTTCCTTTAGGACTGTTGTCTACACACACCTCCAGTAAACAAATGTTTTCGAGCCAGGCAGTCGCCAGAATTTGGTATACAATTAACCTCATGACTAAATATGAAATCTAATAAAAATTTGATTCTATAGGTGAGGCTCGAACTCACAACCCCGGCATAGCTCACGAGAACTGTCGTATAAGTACCGTGCACTAACCAATTGCGCCACTGGGGAACGCGGTTGCACGTAAGAGTGTTTCCTTTACGACTGTTGTCTACACACATCTCCAGTAAACAAATGTTTTCGAGCCAGGCGGTCGCCAGCATTGAGTATACAATTAACCTCATGGCTAAATAGGAAAACTAATAAAAATTTCATTCCCCAGGTGAGGCTCGAACTCTCAACCCGCGCATAGCTCACGAGAACTGTCGTATAAGTACCGTGCGCTAACCAATTGCGCCACTGGGGAACACGGTTGCACGTAAGAGGGTTTCCTTTACGACTGTTGTCTCCACACAACTCCAGTAAACAAATGTTTCCGAGCCAGGCAGTCGCCAGCATTGAGTATACAATTAACCTAAAGGCTAAATATGAAAACTAATGAAAATTCCATTCCCCAGGTGAGGCTCAAACTCACAACCCCGGCATAGCTCACGAGAACTTTCGTAAAGGTACCGTGCGCTAACCGATTGCGCCACTGGGGAACACAGTCACACGTAGGAGTCTTTCCATTAGGGCTGTTGTCTGCGCAAAACACCAGTAAACAAACGTTTTCGAGCCAGGCAGTCGCCAGCATTCAGTATACAATGAACCTCACGACTAAATATGAAAACTAATAAAAATTTCATTCCCCAGGTGAGGCTCGAACTCACAACCCCGGCATAGCTCACGAGAACTGTCGTATAAGTACCGTGCGCTAACCAATAGCGCCACTGGGGAACACGGTCGCACGTAGGAGTCTTTCCTTTAAGACTGTTGTCTACACACAACTCCAGTAAACAAATGTTTTCGAGCCAGGCAGTCACCAGCATTGAGTATACAATTAACCGCATGACCAAATATGAAAACTAATAAAAATTTCATTCCCCAGGTGAGGCTCGAACTCACAACCCCGGCATAGCTCACGAGAACTGTCGTATAAGTACCGTGCGCTAACCAATTGCGCCACTGGGGAACACGGTCGCACGTAGAAGTCTTTCCTTTAAGACTGTTGTCTACACACAACTCCAGTAAACAAATGTTTTCGAGCCAGCAGTCGTCAGCATTTAGTATACAATTAACCTCATGACTAAATATGAAATCTAATAAAAATTTGATTCCTTAGGTGAGTCTCGAACTCACAACCCCGGCATAGCTCACGAGAACTGCCGTATAAGTACAGTGCGCTAACCAATTGCGCCACTGGGGAACACGGTTTCATGTAAGAGTGTTTCCTTTAGGACTGTTGTCTACACACTCCTCCAGTAAACAAATATTTTCGAGCCAGGCATTCGCCAGCATTGAGTATACTATTAACCTCATGACTAAATCTGAAAACTAATAAAAATGTCATTTCCCAGGCGGGGCTCGAACTCACAACCCCGGGATAGCTCACGAGAACTGTCGTATAAGTACCGTGCGCTAACCAATTGCGCCACTGGGGAACACGGTTGCACGTAAGAGTGTTTCTTTAAGGACTGTTGTCTCCACACAACTCAAGTAAAGAAATGTTTTCGAGCCAGGTAGTTGCCAGCATTGAGTATACAATTAACCTCATGACTAAATATGAAAACTAATGAAAATTTCATTCCCCAGGTGAGGCTCGAACTCACAACCCCGGCATAGCTCACGAGAACTGTCCTATAAATTCAGCGTTAACCAATTGCGCCACTGGGGAACACGGTTGCACGTAAAAGTGTTTCCTTTAGGACTGTTGTCTACACACAACTCAAGTAAACAAATTTTTTCGAGCCAGGCAGTCGCCAGCATTGAGTATACATTTAACCTCATGACTAAATATGAAAACTAATAAAAATTTCATTCCCCAGGTGAGGCTCAAACTCACACCCTCGGCATAGCTCACGAGAACTGTCGTATAAGTACCGTGCGCTAACCAATTGCGCCACTGGGGAACACGGTTGCACGTAAGAGTGTTTCCTTTAGGACTGTTGTCTACACACACCCAGTAAACAAATGTTTTCGAGCCAGGCAGTCGCCAGCATTGAGTATACAATTAACCTCATGACTAAATATGAAAACTAATAAAAATTTCATTCCCCAGGTGAGGCTCGAACTCACAAGCCCGGCATAGCTCACGGGAACTGTCGTATAAGTACCGTGCGCTAACCAACGGCACCACTGGGGAAAACGGTTGCACATAAGAGTATTTCCTTTAGGACTGTTGTCTACACACAACTCCAGTAAACAAATGTTTTCGGGCCAGGCTGTCGCCAGCATTGAGTATACAATTAACCTTATGACTAAATATGAAAACTAATAAAAATTTCATTCCCCAGGTGAGGCTCGAAATCACAACCCCGGCATGGCTCACGAGAACTGTCGTATAAGTACCGTGCGCTGACCAATTGCGCCACTGGGGAACACGGTTACACGTAAGAGTGTTTCCTTTAGGACTGTTGTCTACACACACCTCCAGTAAACAAATGTTTTCGAGCCAGGCAGTCGCCAGAATTTGGTATACAATTAACCTCATGACTAAATATGAAATCTAATAAAAATTTGATTCTATAGGTGAGGCTCGAACTCACAACCCCGGCATAGCTCACGAGAACTGTCGTATAAGTACCGTGCACTAACCAATTGCGCCACTGGGGAACGCGGTTGCACGTAAGAGTGTTTCCTTTACGACTGTTGTCTACACACATCTCCAGTAAACAAATGTTTTCGAGCCAGGCGGTCGCCAGCATTGAGTATACAATTAACCTCATGGCTAAATAGGAAAACTAATAAAAATTTCATTCCCCAGGTGAGGCTCGAACTCTCAACCCGCGCATAGCTCACGAGAACTGTCGTATAAGTACCGTGCGCTAACCAATTGCGCCACTGGGGAACACGGTTGCACGTAAGAGGGTTTCCTTTACGACTGTTGTCTCCACACAACTCCAGTAAACAAATGTTTCCGAGCCAGGCAGTCGCCAGCATTGAGTATACAATTAACCTAAAGGCTAAATATGAAAACTAATGAAAATTCCATTCCCCAGGTGAGGCTCAAACTCACAACCCCGGCATAGCTCACGAGAACTTTCGTAAAGGTACCGTGCGCTAACCGATTGCGCCACTGGGGAACACAGTCACACGTAGGAGTCTTTCCATTAGGGCTGTTGTCTGCGCAAAACACCAGTAAACAAACGTTTTCGAGCCAGGCAGTCGCCAGCATTCAGTATACAATGAACCTCACGACTAAATATGAAAACTAATAAAAATTTCATTCCCCAGGTGAGGCTCGAACTCACAACCCCGGCATAGCTCACGAGAACTGTCGTATAAGTACCGTGCGCTAACCAATAGCGCCACTGGGGAACACGGTCGCACGTAGGAGTCTTTCCTTTAAGACTGTTGTCTACAGACAACTCCAGTAAACAAATGTTTTCGAGCCAGGCAGTCACCAGCATTGAGTATACAATTAACCGCATGACCAAATATGAAAACTAATAAAAATTTCATACCCCAGGTGAGGCTCGAACTCACAACCCCGGCATAGCTCACGAGAACTGTCGTATAAGTACCGTGCGCTAACCAAATGCGCCACTGGGGAACACGGTTTCACGTAAGAGTGTTTACTTTAGGACTGTTGTCTACACACACCTCCAGTAAACAAATGTTTTCGAGCCAGCAGTCGTCGGCATTTAGTATACAATTAACCTCATGACTAAATATGAAATCTAATAAAAATTTGATTCCGTAGGTGAGTCTCGAACTCACAACCCCGGCATAGCTCACGAGAACTGCCGTATAAGTACAGTGCGCTAACCAATTGCGCCACTGGGGAACACGGTTGCACGTAAGAGTGTTTCCTTTAGGACTGTTGTCTACACACACCTCCAGTAAACAAATGTTTTCGAGGCAGGCAGTCGCCAGCTTTGAGTATACAATTAACCTCATGACTAAATATGAAAACTAATAAAAATTTTATTCCCCTGGTGAGGCTCGAACTCACAACCCCGGCATAGCTCACGAGAACTGTCGTATAACTACCGTGCGCTAACCAATAGCGCCACTGGGGAACACGGTTGCACGTAAGAGTGTTTCCTTTACAACTGTTGTCTACACACTTCTCCAGTAAACAAATGTTTTCGAGCCAGGCAGTCGCCAGGATTGAGTATACTATTAACCTCATGACTAAATATGAAAACTAATAAAAATGTCATTACCCAGGCGGGGCTCGAACTCACAACCCCGGGATAGCTCACGAGAACTGTCGTATAAGTACCGTGCGCTAACCAATTGCGCCACTGGGGAACACGGTTGCACGCAAGAGTGTTTCTTTTAGGACTGTTGTCTCCACACAACTCCAGTAAAGAATTGTTTTCGAGCCAGGCAGTTGTCAGCATTGAGTATACAATTAACCTCATGACTAAATATGAAAACTAATGAAAATTTCATTCCCTAGGTGAGGCTCGAACTCACAACCCCGGCATAGCTCACGAGAACTGTCCTATAAATTCAGCGCTAACCAATTGCGCCACTGGGGAACACGGTTTCACGTAAGAGTGTTTCCTTTAGGACTGTTGTCTACACACTCCTCCAGTAAACAAATATTTTCGAGCCAGGCATTCGCCAGCATTGAGTATACTATTAACCTCATGACTAAATCTGAAAACTAATAAAAATGTCATTACCCAGGCGGGGCTCGAACTCACAACCCCGGGATAGCTCACGAGAACTGTCGTATAAGTACCGTGCGCTAACCAATTGCGCCACTGGGGAACACGGTTGCACGTAAGAGTGTTTCTTTAAGGACTGTTGTCTCCACACAACTCAAGTAAAGAAATGTTTTCGAGCCAGGTAGTTGCCAGCATTGAGTATACAATTAACCTCATGACTAAATATGAAAACTAATGAAAATTTCATTCCCCAGGTGAGGCTCGAACTCACAACCCCGGCATAGCTCACGAGAACTGTCCTATAAATTCAGCGTTAACCAATTGCGCCACTGGGGAACACGGTTGCACGTAAAAGTGTTTCCTTTAGGACTGTTGTCTACACACAACTCAAGTAAACAAATTTTTTCGAGCCAGGCAGTCGCCAGCATTGAGTATACATTTAACCTCATGACTAAATTCGAAAACTAATAAAAATTTCATTCCCCAGGTGAGGCTCAAACTCACACCCTCGGCATAGCTCACGAGAACTGTCGTATAAGTACCGTGCGCTAACCAATTGCGCCACTGGGGAACACGGTTGCACGTAAGAGTGTTTCCTTTAGGACTGTTGTCTACACACACCCAGTAAACAAATGTTTTCGAGCCAGGCAGTCGCCAGCATTGAGTATACAATTAACCTCATGACTAAATATGAAAACTAATAAAAATTTCATTCCCCAGGTGAGGCTCGAACTCACAAGCCCGGCATAGCTCACGAGAACTGTCGTTTAAGTACCGTGCGCTAACCAACGGCACCACTGGGGAAAACGGTTGCACATAAGAGTATTTCCTTTAGGACTGTTGTCTACACACAACTCCAGTAAACAAATGTTTTCGGGCCAGGCTGTCGCCAGCATTGAGTATACAATTAACCTCATGACTAAATATGAAAACTAATAAAAATTTCATTCCCCAGGTGAGGCTCGAAATCACAACCCCGGCATGGCTCACGAGAACTGTCGTATAAGTACCGTGCGCTGACCAATTGCGCCACTGGGGAACACGGTTGCACGTAAGAGTGTTTCCTTTAGGACTGTTGTCTACACACACCTCCAGTAAACAAATGTTTTCGAGCCAGGCAGTCGCCAGAATTTGGTATACAATTAACCTCATGACTAAATATGAAATCTAATAAAAATTTGATTCTATAGGTGAGGCTCGAACTCACAACCCCGGCATAGCTCACGAGAACTGTCGTATAAGTACCGTGCACTAACCAATTGCGCCACTGGGGAACGCGGTTGCACGTAAGAGTGTTTCCTTTACGACTGTTGTCTACACACATCTCCAGTAAACAAATGTTTTCGAGCCAGGCGGTCGCCAGCATTGAGTATACAATTAACCTCATGGCTAAATAGGAAAACTAATAAAAATTTCATTCCCCAGGTGAGGCTCGAACTCTCAACCCGCGCATAGCTCACGAGAACTGTCGTATAAGTACCGTGCGCTAACCAATTGCGCCACTGGGGAACACGGTTGCACGTAAGAGGGTTTCCTTTACGACTGTTGTCTCCACACAACTCCAGTAAACAAATGTTTCCGAGCCAGGCAGTCGCCAGCATTGAGTATACAATTAACCTAAAGGCTAAATATGAAAACTAATGAAAATTCCATTCCCCAGGTGAGGCTCAAACTCACAACCCCGGCATAGCTCACGAGAACTTTCGTAAAGGTACCGTGCGCTAACCGATTGCGCCACTGGGGAACACAGTCACACGTAGGAGTCTTTCCATTAGGGCTGTTGTCTGCGCAAAACACCAGTAAACAAACGTTTTCGAGCCAGGCAGTCGCCAGCATTCAGTATACAATGAACCTCACGACTAAATATGAAAACTAATAAAAATTTCATTCCCCAGGTGAGGCTCGAACTCACAACCCCGGCATAGCTCACGAGAACTGTCGTATAAGTACCGTGCGCTAACCAATAGCGCCACTGGGGAACACGGTCGCACGTAGGAGTCTTTCCTTTAAGACTGTTGTCTACACACAACTCCAGTAAACAAATGTTTTCGAGCCAGGCAGTCACCAGCATTGAGTATACAATTAACCGCATGACCAAATATGAAAACTAATAAAAATTTCATACCCCAGGTGAGGCTCGAACTCACAACCCCGGCATAGCTCACGAGAACTGTCGTATAAGTACCGTGCGCTAACCAAATGCGCCACTGGGGAACACGGTTTCACGTAAGAGTGTTTACTTTAGGACTGTTGTCTACACACACCTCCAGTAAACAAATGTTTTCGAGCCAGCAGTCGTCGGCATTTAGTATACAATTAACCTCATGACTAAATATGAAATCTAATAAAAATTTGATTCCGTAGGTGAGTCTCGAACTCACAACCCCGGCATAGCTCACGAGAACTGCCGTATAAGTACAGTGCGCTAACCAATTGCGCCACTGGGGAACACGGTTGCACGTAAGAGTGTTTCCTTTAGGACTGTTGTCTACACACACCTCCAGTAAACAAATGTTTTCGAGGCAGGCAGTCGCCAGCTTTGAGTATACAATTAACCTCATGGCTAAATATGAAAACTAATAAAAATTTTATTCCCCTGGTGAGGCTCGAACTCACAACCCCGGCATAGCTCACGAGAACTGTCGTATAACTACCGTGCGCTAACCAATAGCGCCACTGGGGAACACGGTTGCACGTAAGAGTGTTTCCTTTACAACTGTTGTCTACACACTTCTCCAGTAAACAAATGTTTTCGAGCCAGGCAGTCGCCAGGATTGAGTATACTATTAACCTCATGACTAAATATGAAAACTAATAAAAATGTCATTACCCAGGCGGGGCTCGAACTCACAACCCCGGGATAGCTCACGAGAACTGTCGTATAAGTACCGTGCGCTAACCAATTGCGCCACTGGGGAACACGGTTGCACGCAAGAGTGTTTCTTTTAGGACTGTTGTCTCCACACAACTCCAGTAAAGAATTGTTTTCGAGCCAGGCAGTTGCCAGCATTGAGTATACAATTAACCTCATGACTAAATATGAAAACTAATGAAAATTTCATTCCCTAGGTGAGGCTCGAACTCACAACCCTGGCATAGCTCACGAGAACTGTCCTATAAATTCAGCGCTAACCAATTGCGCCACTGGGGAACACGGTTGCACGTAAAAGTGTTTCCTTTAGGACTGTTGTCTACACACTCCTCCAGTAAACAAATGTTTTCGAGCCAGGCAGTCGCCAGCATTGAGTATACTATTAACCTCATGACTAAATATGAAAACTAATAAAAATTTTATTCCCCAGGTGAGGCTCGAACTCACAACCCCGGCATAGCTCACGAGAACTGTCGTATAACTACCGTGCGCTAACCAATAGCGCCACTGGGGAACACGGTTGCACGTAAGAGTGTTTCCTTTACAACTGTTGTCTACACACTTCTCCAGTAAACAAATGTTTTCGAGCCAGGCAGTCGCCAGGATTGAGTATACTATTAACCTCATGACTAAATATGAAAACTAATAAAAATGTCATTACCCAGGCGGGGCTCGAACTCACAACCCCGGGATAGCTCACGAGAACTGTCGTATAAGTACCGTGCGCTAACCAATTGCGCCACTGGGGAACACGGTTGCACGCAAGAGTGTTTCTTTTAGGACTGTTGTCTCCACACAACTCCAGTAAAGAATTGTTTTCGAGCCAGGCAGTTGCCAGCATTGAGTATACAATTAACCTCATGACTAAATATGAAAACTAATGAAAATTTCATTCCCTAGGTGAGGCTCGAACTCACAACCCTGGCATAGCTCACGAGAACTGTCCTATAAATTCAGCGCTAACCAATTGCGCCACTGGGGAACACGGTTGCACGTAAAAGTGTTTCCTTTAGGACTGTTGTCTACACACTCCTCCAGTAAACAAATGTTTTCGAGCCAGGCAGTCGCCAGCATTGAGTATACTATTAACCTCATGACTAAATATGAAAACTAATAAAAATTTTATTCCCCAGGTGAGGCTCGAACTCACAACCCCGGCATAGCTCACGAGAACTGTCGTATAAGTACCGTGCGCTAACCAATAGCGCCACTGGGGAACCCGGTTGCACGTAAGAGTGTTTCCTTTACAACTGTTGTCTACACACTCCTCCAGTAAACAAATGTTTTCGAGCCAGGCATTCGCCAGCATTGAGTATACTATTAACCTCATGACTAAATCTGAAAACTAATAAAAATGTCATTACCCAGGCGGGGCTCGAACTCACAACCCCGGGATAGCTCACGAGAACTGTCGTATAAGTACCGTGCGCTAACCAATTGCGCCACTGGGGAACACGGTTGCACGTAAGAGTGTTTCTTTTAGGACTGTTGTCTCCACACAACTCAAGTAAAGAAATGTTTTCGAGCCAGGTAGTTGCCAGCATTGAGTATACAATTAACCTCATGACTAAATATGAAAACTAATGAAAATTTCATTCCCCAGGTGAGGCTCGAACTCACAACCCCGGCATAGCTCACGAGAACCGTCCTATAAATTCAGCGCTAACCAATTGCGCCACTGGGGAACACGGTTGCACGTAAAAGTGTTTCCTTTAGGACTGTTGTCTACACACAACTCAAGTAAACAAATTTTTTCGAGCCAGGCAGTCGCCAGCATTGAGTATACTATTAACCTCATGACTAAATATGAAAACAATTAAAATGTCATTACCCAGGCGGGGCTCGAACTCACAACCCCGGGATAGCTCACGAGAACTGTCGTATAAGTACCGTGCGCTAACCAATTGCGCCACTGGGGAACACGGTTGCACGCAAGAGTGTTTCTTTTAGGACTGTTGTCTCCACACAACTCCAGTAAAGAATTGTTTTCGAGCCAGGCAGTTGCCAGCATTGAGTATACAATTAACCTCATGACTAAATATGAAAACTAATGAAAATTTCATTCCCTAGGTGAGGCTCGAACTCACCACCCCGGCATAGCTCACGAGAACTGTCGTATAAGTACCGTGCGCTAACCAATTGCGCCACTGGGGAACACGGTTGCACGTAAGAGTGTTTCCTTTAGGACTGTTGTCTACACACACCTCCAGTAAACAAATGTTTTCGAGCCAGGCAGTCGCCAGAATTTAGTATACAATTAACCTCATGACTAAATATGAAATCTAATAAAAATTTGATTCTATAGGTGAGGCTCGAACTCACAACCCCGGCATAGCTCACGAGAACTGTCGTATAAGTACCGTGCACTAACCAATTGCGCCACTGGGGAACGCGGTTGCACGTAAGAGTGTTTCCTTTACGACTGTTGTCTACACACATCTCCAGTAAACAAATGTTTTCGAGCCAGGCAGTCGCCAGCATTGAGTATACAATTAACCTCATGGCTAAATAGGAAAACTAATAAAAAATTTATTCCCCAGGTGAGGCTCGAACTCTCAACCCGCGCATAGCTCACGAGAACTGTCGTATAAGTACCGTGCGCTAACCAATTGCGCCACTGGGGAACACAGTTGCACGTAAGAGGGTTTCCTTTACGACTGTTGTCTCCACACAACTCCAGTAAACAAATGTTTCCGAGCCAGACAGTCGCCAGCATTGAGTATACAATTAACCTCAAGGCTAAATATGAAAACTAATGAAAATTCCATTCCCCAGGTGAGGCTCAAACTCACAACCTCAGAATGCTCACGAGAACTCTCGTAAAGGTACCGTGCGCTAACCGATTGCGCCACTGGGGAACACAGTCACACGTAGGAGTCTTTCCTTTAGGACTGTTGTCTGCGCAAAACTCTAGTAAACAAACGTTTTCGAGCCAGGCAGTCGCCAGAATTCAGTATACAATGAACCTCACGACTAAATATGAAAACTAATAAAAATTTCATTCCCCAGGTGAGGCTCGAACTCACAACCCCGGCATAGCTCACGAGAACTGTCGTATAAGTACCGTGCGCTAACCAATTGCGCCACTGGGGAACACGGTCGCACGTAGAAGTCTTTCCTTTAAGACTGTTGTCTACACACAACTCCAGTAAACAAATGTTTTCGAGCCAGCAGTCGTCAGCATTTAGTATACAATTAACCTCATGACTAAATATGAAATCTAATAAAAATTTGATTCCGTAGGTGAGTCTCGAACTCACAACCCCGGCATAGCTCACGAGAACTGCCGTATAAGTACAGTGCGCTAACCAATTGCGCCACTGGGGAACACGGTTGCACGTAAGAGTGTTTCCTTTAGGACTGTTGTCTACACACACCTCCAGTAAACAAATGTTTTCGAGGCAGGCAGTCGCCAGCTTTGAGTATACAATTAACCTCATGACTAAATATGAAAACTAATAAAAATTTTATTCCCCTGGTGAGGCTCGAACTCACAACCCCGGCATAGCTCACGAGAACTGTCGTATAACTACCGTGCGCTAACCAATAGCGCCACTGGGGAACACGGTTGCACGTAAGAGTGTTTCCTTTACAACTGTTGTCTACACACTTCTCCAGTAAACAAATGTTTTCGAGCCAGGCAGTCGCCAGCATTGAGTATACTATTAACCTCATGACTAAATATGAAAACTAATAAAAATGTCATTACCCAGGCGGGGCTCGAACTCACAACCCCGGGATAGCTCACGAGAACTGTCGTATAAGTACCGTGCGCTAACCAATTGCGCCACTGGGGAACACGGTTGCACGCAAGAGTGTTTCTTTTAGGACTGTTGTCTCCACACAACTCCAGTAAAGAATTGTTTTCGAGCCAGGCAGTTGCCAGCATTGAGTATACAATTAACCTCATGACTAAATATGAAAACTAATGAAAATTTCATTCCCTAGGTGAGGCTCGAACTCACAACCCCGGCATAGCTCACGAGAACTGTCGTATAAGTACCGTGCGCTAACCAATAGCGCCACTGGGGAACACGGTTGCACGTAAGAGTGTTTCCTTTACAACTGTTGTCTACACACTCCTCCAGTAAACAAATGTTTTCGAGCCAGGCATTCGCCAGCATTGAGTATACTATTAACCTCATGACTAAATCTGAAAACTAATAAAAATGTCATTACCCAGGCGGGGCTCGAACTCACAACCCCGGGATAGCTCACGAGAACTGTCGTATAAGTACCGTGCGCTAACCAATTGCGCCACTGGGGAACACGGTTGCACGTAAGAGTGTTTCTTTTAGGAATGTTGTCTCCACACAACTCAAGTAAAGAAATGTTTTCGAGCCAGGTAGTTGCCAGCATTGAGTATACAATTAACCTCATGACTAAATATGAAAACTAATGAAAATTTCATTCCCCAGGTGAGGCTCGAACTCACAACCCCGGCATAGCTCACGAGAACCGTCCTATAAATTCAGCGCTAACCAATTGCGCCACTGGGGAACACGGTTGCACGTAAAAGTGTTTCCTTTAGGACTGTTGTCTACACACAACTCAAGTAAACAAATTTTTTCGAGCCAGGCAGTCGCCAGCATTGAGTATACAATTAACCTCATGACTAAATATAAAAACTAATGAAAATTTCATTCCCCAGGTGAGGCTCGAAATCACAACCCCGGCATAGCTCACGAGAACTGTCGTATAAGTACCGTGCACTAACCAATTGCGCCACTGGGGAACACGGTTGCACGTAAGAGTGTTTCCTTTAGGACTGTTGTCTACACACACCTCCAGTAAACAAATGTTTTCGAGCCAGGCAGTCGCCAGAATTTAGTATACAATTAACGTCATGACTAAATATGAAATCTAAAAAAATTTGATTCTATAGGTGAGGCTCGAACTCACAACCCCGGCATAGCTCACGAGAACTGTCGTATAAGTACCGTGCACTAACCAATTGCGCCACTGGGGAACGCGGTTGCACGTAAGAGTGTTTCCTTTACGACTGTTGTCTACACACATCTCCAGTAAACAAACGTTTTCGAGCCAGGCAGTCGCCAGCATTAAGTATACTATTAACCTCATGACTAAATCTGAAAACTAATAAAAATGTCATTACCCAGGCGGGGCTCAAACTCACAACCCCGGGATAGCTCACGAGAACTGTCGTATAAGTACCGTGCGCTAACCAATTGCGCCACTGGGGAACACGGTTGCACGTAAGAGTGTTTCTTTTAGGACTGTTGTCTCCACACAACTCCAGTAAAGAAATGTTTTCGAGCCAGGCAGTTGCCAGCATTGAGTATACAATTAACCTCATGACTAAATATGAAAACTAATGAAAATTTCATTCCCCAGGTGAGGCTCGAAATCACAACCCCGGCATAGCTCACGAGAACTGTCGTATAAGTACCGTGCACTAACCAATTGCGCCACTGGGGAACACGGTTGCACGTAAGAGTGTTTCCTTTAGGACTGTTGTCTACACACACCTCCAGTAAACAAATGTTTTCGAGCCAGGCAGTCTCCAGAATTTAGTATACAATTAACCTCATGACTAAATATGAAATCTAATAAAAATTTGATTCTATAGGTGGTACTCGAACTCACAACCCCGGCATTGCTCACGAGAACTGTCGTATAAGTACCGTGCACTAACCAATTGCGCCACTGGGGAACGCGGTTGCACGGAAGAGTGTTTCCTTTACGACTGTTGTCTACACACATCTCCAGTAAACAAATGTTTTCGAGCCAGGCAGTCGCCAGCATTGAGTATACAATTAACCTCATGGCTAAATAGGAAAACTAATAAAAAATTTATTCCCCAGGTGAGGCTCGAACTCTCAACCCGCGCATAGCTCACGAGAACTGTCGTATAAGTACCGTGCGCTAACCAATTGCGCCACTGGGGAACACAGTTGCACGTAAGAGGGTTTCCTTTACGACTGTTGTCTCCACACAACTCCTGTAAACAAATGTTTCCGAGCCAGACAGTCGCCAGCATTGAGTATACAATTAACCTCAAGGCTAAATATGAAAACTAATGAAAATTCCATTCCCCAGGTGAGGCTCAAACTCACAACCCCGGAATGCTCACGAGAACTCTCGTAAAGGTACCGTGCGCTAACCGATTGCGCCACTGGGGAACACAGTCACACGTAGGAGTCTTTCCTTTAGGACTGTTGTCTGCGCAAAACTCCAGTAAACAAACGTTTTCGAGCCAGGCAGTCGCCAGAATTCAGTATACAATGAACCTCACGACTAAATATGAAAACTAATAAAAATTTCATTCCCCAGGTGAGGCTCGAACTCACAACCCCGGCATAACTCACGAGAACTGTCGTATAAGTACCGTGCGCTAACCAATTGCGCCACTGGGGAACACGGTCGCACGTAGAAGTCTTTCCTTTAAGACTGTTGTCTACACACAACTCCAGTAAACAAATGTTTTCGAGCCAGCAGTCGTCAGCATTTAGTATACAATTAACCTCATGACTAAATATGAAATCTAATAAAAACTTGATTCCGTAGGTGAGTCTCGAACTCACAACCCCGGCATAGCTCACGAGAACTGCCGTATAAGTACAGTGCGCTAACCAATTGCGCCACTGGGGAACACGGTTGCACGTAAGAGTGTTTCCTTAAGGACTGTTGTCTACACACACCTCCAGTAAACAAATGTTTTCGAGGCAGGCAGTCGCCAGCTTTGAGTATACAATTAACCTCATGACTAAATATGAAAACTAATAAAAATTTTATTCCCCTGGTGAGGCTCGAACTCACAACCCCGGCATAGCTCACGAGAAATGTCGTATAACTACCGTGCGCTAACCAATAGCGCCACTGGGGAACACGGTTGCACGTAAGAGTGTTTCCTCTACAACTGTTGTCTACACACTTCTCCAGTAAACAAATGTTTTCGAGCCAGGCAGTCGCCAGGATTGAGTATACTATTAAAATCATGACTAAATATGAAAACTAATAAAAATGTCATTACCCAGGCGGGGCTCGAACTCACAACCCCGGGATAGCTCACGAGAACTGTCGTATAAGTACCGTGCGCTAACCAATTGCGCCACTGGGGAACACGGTTGCACGCAAGAGTGTTTCTTTTAGGACTGTTGTCTCCACACAACTCCAGTAAAGAATTGTTTTCGAGCCAGGCAGTTGCCAGCATTGAGTATACAATTAACCTCATGACTAAATATGAAAACTATTGAAAATTTCATTCCCTAGGTGAGGCTCGAACTCACAACCCCGGCATAGCTCACGAGAACTGTCCTATAAATTCAGCGCTAACCAATTGCGCCACTGGGGAACACGGTTGCACGTAAAAGTGTTTCCTTTAGGACTGTTGTCTACACACTCCTCCAGTAAACAAATGTTTTCGAGCCAGGCAGTCGCCAGCATTGAGTATACTATTAACCTCATGACTACATATGAAAACTAATAAAAATTTTATTCCCCAGGTGAGGCTCGAACTCACAACCCCGGCATAGCTCACGAGAACTGTCGTATAAGTACCGTGCGCTAACCAATAGCGCCACTGGGGAACACGGTTGCACGTAAGAGTGTTTCCTTTACAACTGTTGTCTACACACTCCTCCAGTGAACAAATGTTTTCGAGCCACGCAGTCGCCAGCATTGAGTATACAATTAACCTCATGGCTAAATAGGAAAACTAATAAAAAATTTATTCCCCAGGTGAGGCTCGAACTCTCGACCCGCGCATAGCTCACGAGAACTGTCGTATAAGTACCGTGCGCTAACCAATTGCGCCACTGGGGAACACAGTTGCACGTAAGAGGGTTTCCTTTACGACTGTTGTCTCCACACAACTCCAGTAAACAAATGTTTCCGAGCCAGACAGTCGCCAGCATTGAGTATACAATTAACCTCAAGGCTAAATATGAAAACTAATGAAAATTCCATTCCCCAGGTGAGGCTCAAACTCACAACCCCGGAATGCTCACGAGAACTTTCGTAAAGGTACCGTGCGCTAACCGATTGCGCCACTGGGGATCACAGTCACACGTAGGAGTCTTTCCTTTAGGACTGTTGTCTGCGCAAAACTCCAGTAAACAAACGTTTTCGAGCCAGGCAGTCGCCAGAATTCAGTATACAATGAACCTCACGACTAAATATAAAAACTAATGAAAATTTCATTCCCCAGGTGAGGCTCGAAATCACAACCCCGGCATAGCTCACGAGAACTGTCGTATAAGTACCGTGCACTAACCAATTGCGCCACTGGGGAACACGGTTGCACGTAAGAGTGTTTCCTTTAGGACTGTTGTCTACACACACCTCCAGTGAACAAATGTTTTCGAGCCAGGCATTCGCCAGCATTGAGTATACTATTAACCTCATGACTAAATCTGAAAACTAATAAAAATGTCATTACCCAGGCGGGGCTCGAACTCACAACCCCGGGATAGCTCACGAGAACTGTCGTATAAGTACCGTGCGCTAACCAATTGCGCCACTGGGGAACACGGTTGCACGTAAGAGTGTTTCTTTAAGGACTGTTGTCTCCACACAACTCAAGTAAAGAAATGTTTTCGAGCCAGGTAGTTGCCAGCATTGAGTATACAATTAACCTCATGACTAAATATGAAAACTAATGAAAATTTCATTCCCCAGGTGAGGCTCGAACTCACAACCCCGGCATAGCTCACGAGAACTGCCCTATAAATTCAGCGTTAACCAATTGCGCCACTGGGGAACACGGTTGCACGTAAAAGTGTTTCCTTTAGGACTGTTGTCTACACACAACTCAAGTAAACAAATTTTTTCGAGCCAGGCAGTCGCCAGCATTGAGTATACATTTAACCTCATGACTAAATATGAAAACTAATAAAAATTTCATTCCCCAGGTGAGGCTCAAACTCACACCCTCGGCATAGCTCACGAGAACTGTCGTATAAGTACCGTGCGCTAACCAATTGCGCCACTGGGGAACACGGTTGCACGTAAGAGTGTTTCCTTTAGGACTGTTGTCTACACACACCCAGTAAACAAATGTTTTCGAGCCAGGCAGTCGCCAGCATTGAGTATACAATTAACCTCATGACTAAATATGAAAACTAATAAAAATTTCATTCCCCAGGTGAGGCTCGAACTCACAAGCCCGGCATAGCTCACGAGAACTGTCGTATAAGTACCGTGCGCTAACCAACGGCACCACTGGGGAAAACGGTTGCACATAAGAGTATTTCCTTTAGGACTGTTGTCTACACACAACTCCAGTAAACAAATGTTTTCGGGCCAGGCTGTCGCCAGCATTGAGTATACAATTAACCTCATGACTAAATATGAAAACTAATAAAAATTTCATTCCCCAGGTGAGGCTCGAAATCACAACCCCGGCATGGCTCACGAGAACTGTCGTATAAGTACCGTGCGCTGACCAATTGCGCCACTGGGGAACACGGTTGCACGTAAGAGTGTTTCCTTTAGGACTGTTGTCTACACACACCTCCAGTAAACAAATGTTTTCGAGCCAGGCAGTCGCCAGAATTTGGTATACAATTAACCTCATGACTAAATATGAAATCTAATAAAAATTTGATTCTATAGGTGAGGCTCGAACTCACAACCCCGGCATAGCTCACGAGAACTGTCGTATAAGTACCGTGCACTAACCAATTGCGCCACTGGGGAACGCGGTTGCACGTAAGAGTGTTTCCTTTAGGACTGTTGTCTACACACACCTCCAGTAAACAAATGTTTTCGAGGCAGGCAGTCGCCAGCTTTGAGTATACAATTAACCTCATGACTAAATATGAAAACTAATAAAAATTTTATTCCCCTGGTGAGGCTCGAACTCACAACCCCGGCATAGCTCACGAGAAATGTCGTATAACTACCGTGCGCTAACCAATAGCGCCACTGGGGAACACGGTTGCACGTAAGAGTGTTTCCTCTACAACTGTTGTCTACACACTTCTCCAGTAAACAAATGTTTTCGAGCCAGGCAGTCGCCAGGATTGAGTATACTATTAAAATCATGACTAAATATGAAAACTAATAAAAATGTCATTACCCAGGCGGGGCTCGAACTCACAACCCCGGGATAGCTCACGAGAACTGTCGTATAAGTACCGTGCGCTAACCAATTGCGCCACTGGGGAACACGGTTGCACGCAAGAGTGTTTCTTTTAGGACTGTTGTCTCCACACAACTCCAGTAAAGAATTGTTTTCGAGCCAGGCAGTTGCCAGCATTGAGTATACAATTAACCTCATGACTAAATATGAAAACTATTGAAAATTTCATTCCCTAGGTGAGGCTCGAACTCACAACCCCGGCATAGCTCACGAGAACTGTCCTATAAATTCAGCGCTAACCAATTGCGCCACTGGGGAACACGGTTGCACGTAAAAGTGTTTCCTTTAGGACTGTTGTCTACACACTCCTCCAGTAAACAAATGTTTTCGAGCCAGGCAGTCGCCAGCATTCAGTATACTATTAACCTCATGACTAAATATGAAAACTAATAAAAATTTTATTCCCCAGGTGAGGCTCGAACTCACAACCCCGGCATAGCTCACGAGAACTGTCGTATAAGTACCGTGCGCTAACCAATAGCGCCACTGGGGAACACGGTTGCACGTAAGAGTGTTTCCTTTACAACTGTTGTCTACACACTCCTCCAGTGAACAAATGTTTTCGAGCCAGGCATTCGCCAGCATTGAGTATACTATTAACCTCATGACTAAATCTGAAAACTAATAAAAATGTCATTACCCAGGCGGGGCTCGAACTCACAACCCCGGGATAGCTCACGAGAACTGTCGTATAAGTACCGTGCGCTAACCAATTGCGCCACTGGGGAACACGGTTGCACGTAAGAGTGTTTCTTTTAGGACTGTTGTCTCCACACAACTCAAGTAAAGAAATGTTTTCGAGCCAGGTAGTTGCCAGCATTGAGTATACAATTAACCTCATGACTAAATATGAAAACTAATGAAAATTTCATTCCCCAGGTGAGGCTCGAACTCACAACCCCGGCATAGCTCACGAGAACCGTCCTATAAATTCAGCGCTAACCAATTGCGCCACTGGGGAACACGGTTGCACGTAAAAGTGTTTCCTTTAGGACTGTTGTCTACACACAACTCAAGTAAACAAATTTTTTCGAGCCAGGCAGTCGCCAGCATTGAGTATACAATTAACCTCATGACTAAATATAAAAACTAATGAAAATTTCATTCCCCAGGTGAGGCTCGAAATCACAACCCCGGCATAGCTCACGAGAACTGTCGTATAAGTACCGTGCACTAACCAATTGCGCCACTGGGGAACACGGTTGCACGTAAGAGTGTTTCCTTTAGGACTGTTGTCTACACACACCTCCAGTAAACAAATGTTTTCGAGCCAGGCAGTCTCCAGAATTTAGTATACAATTAACCTCATGACTAAATATGAAATCTAATAAAAATTTGATTCTATAGGTGGTACTCGAACTCACAACCCCGGCATTGCTCACGAGAACTGTCGTATAAGTACCGTGCACTAACCAATTGCGCCACTGGGGAACGCGGTTCCACGTAAGAGTGTTTCCTTTACGACTGTTGTCTACACACATCTCCAGTAAACAAATGTTTTCGAGCCAGGCTGTCGCCAGCATTGAGTATACAATTAACCTCATGACTAAATATGAAAACTAATAAAAATTTCATTCCCCAGGTGAGGCTCGAAATCACAACCCCGGCATGGCTCACGAGAACTGTCGTATAAGTACCGTGCGCTGACCAATTGCGCCACTGGGGAACACGGTTGCACGTAAGAGTGTTTTCTTTAGGACTGTTGTCTACACACACCTCCAGTAAACAAATGTTTTCGAGCCAGGCAGTCGCCAGAATTTGGTATACAATTAACCTCATGACTAAATATGAAATCTAATAAAAATTTGATTCTATAGGTGAGGCTCGAACTCACAACCCCGGCATAGCTCACGAGAACTGTCGTATAAGTACCGTGCACTAACCAATTGCGCCACTGGGGAACGCGGTTGCACGTAAGAGTGTTTCCTTTACGACTGTTGTCTACACACATCTCCAGTAAACAAATGTTTTCGAGCCAGGCGGTCGCCAGCATTGAGTATACAATTAACCTCATGGCTAAATAGGAAAACTAATAAAAATTTCATTCCCCAGGTGAGGCTCGAACTCTCAACCCGCGCATAGCTCACGAGAACTGTCGTATAAGTACCGTGCGCTAACCAATTGCGCCACTGGGGAACACGGTTGCACGTAAGAGGGTTTCCTTTACGACTGTTGTCTCCACACAACTCCAGTAAACAAATGTTTCCGAGCCAGGCAGTCGCCAGCATTGAGTATACAATTAACCTCATGACTAAATATGAAATCTAATAAAAATTTGATTCTATAGGTGGTACTCGAACTCACAACCCCGGCATTGCTCACGAGAACTGTCGTATAAGTACCGTGCGCTAACCAATTGCGCCACTGGGGAACACAGTTGCACGTAAGAGGGTTTCCTTTACGACTGTTGTCTCCACACAACTCCTGTAAACAAATGTTTCCGAGCCAGACAGTCGCCAGCATTGAGTATACAATTAACCTCAAGGCTAAATATGAAAACTAATGAAAATTCCATTCCCCAGGTGAGGCTCAAACTCACAACCCCGGAATGCTCACGAGAACTTTCGTAAAGGTACCGTGCGCTAACCGATTGCGCCACTGGGGAACACAGTCACACGTAGGAGTCTTTCCTTTAGGACTGTTGTCTGCGCAAAACTCCAGTAAACAAACGTTTTCGAGCCAGGCAGTCGCCAGAATTCAGTATACAATGAACCTCACGACTAAATATGAAAACTAATAAAAATTTCATTCCCCAGGTGAGGCTCGAACTCACAACCCCGGCATAGCTCACGAGAACTGTCGTATAAGTACCGTGCGCTAACCAATTGCGCCACTGGGGAACACGGTCGCACGTAGAAGTCTTTCCTTTAAGACTGTTGTCTACACACAACTCCAGTAAACAAATGTTTTCGAGCCAGCAGTCGTCAGCATTTAGTATACAATTAACCTCATGACTAAATATGAAATCTAATAAAAATTTGATTCCTTAGGTGAGTCTCGAACTCACAACCCCGGCATAGCTCACGAGAACTGCCGTATAAGTACAGTGCGCTAACCAATTGCGCCACTGGGGAACACAGTTTCACGTAAGAGTGTTTCCTTTAGGACTGTTGTCTACACACTCCTCCAGTAAACAAATATTTTCGAGCCAGGCATTCGCCAGCATTGAGTATACTATTAACCTCATGACTAAATCTGAAAACTAATAAAAATGTCATTACCCAGGCGGGGCTCGAACTCACAACCCCGGGATAGCTCACGAGAACTGTCGTATAAGTACCGTGCGCTAACCAATTGCGCCACTGGGGAACACGGTTGCACGTAAGAGTGTTTCTTTAAGGACTGTTGTCTCCACACAACTCAAGTAAAGAAATGTTTTCGAGCCAGGTAGTTGCCAGCATTGAGTATACAATTAACCTCATGACTAAATATGAAAACTAATGAAAATTTCATTCCCCAGGTGAGGCTCGAACTCACAACCCCGGCATAGCTCACGAGAACTGTCCTATAAATTCAGCGTTAACCAATTGCGCCACTGGGGAACACGGTTGCACGTAAAAGTGTTTCCTTTAGGACTGTTGTCTACACACAACTCAAGTAAACAAATTTTTTCGAGCCAGGCAGTCGCCAGCATTGAGTATACATTTAACCTCATGACTAAATATGAAAACTAATAAAAATTTCATTCCCCAGGTGAGGCTCAAACTCACACCCTCGGCATAGCTCACGAGAACTGTCGTATAAGTACCGTGCGCTAACCAATTGCGCCACTGGGGAACACGGTTGCACGTAAGAGTGTTTCCTTTAGGACTGTTGTCTACACACACCCAGTAAACAAATGTTTTCGAGCCAGGCAGTCGCCAGCATTGAGTATACAATTAACCTCATGACTAAATATGAAAACTAATAAAAATTTCATTCCCCAGGTGAGGCTCGAACTCACAAGCCCGGCATAGCTCACGAGAACTGTCGTATAAGTACCGTGCGCTAACCAACGGCACCACTGGGGAAAACGGTTGCACATAAGAGTATTTCCTTTAGGACTGTTGTCTACACACAACTCCAGTAAACAAATGTTTTCGGGCCAGGCTGTCGCCAGCATTGAGTATACAATTAACCTCATGACTAAATATGAAAACTAATAAAAATTTCATTCCCCAGGTGAGGCTCGAAATCACAACCCCGGCATGGCTCACGAGAACTGTCGTATAAGTACCGTGCGCTGACCAATTGCGCCACTGGGGAACACGGTTGCACGTAAGAGTGTTTCCTTTAGGACTGTTGTCTACACACACCTCCAGTAAACAAATGTTTTCGAGCCAGGCAGTCGCCAGAATTTGGTATACAATTAACCTCATGACTAAATATGAAATCTAATAAAAATTTGATTCTATAGGTGAGGCTCGAACTCACAACCCCGGCATAGCTCACGAGAACTGTCGTATAAGTACCGTGCACTAACCAATTGCGCCACTGGGGAACGCGGTTGCACGTAAGAGTGTTTCCTTTACGACTGTTGTCTACACACATCTCCAGTAAACAAATGTTTTCGAGCCAGGCGGTCGCCAGCATTGAGTATACAATTAACCTCATGGCTAAATAGGAAAACTAATAAAAATTTCATTCCCCAGGTGAGGCTCGAACTCTCAACCCGCGCATAGCTCACGAGAACTGTCGTATAAGTACCGTGCGCTAACCAATTGCGCCACTGGGGAACACGGTTGCACGTAAGAGGGTTTCCTTTACGACTGTTGTCTCCACACAACTCCAGTAAACAAATGTTTCCGAGCCAGGCAGTCGCCAGCATTGAGTATACAATTAACCTAAAGGCTAAATATGAAAACTAATGAAAATTCCATTCCCCAGGTGAGGCTCAAACTCACAACCCCGGCATAGCTCACGAGAACTTTCGTAAAGGTACCGTGCGCTAACCGATTGCGCCACTGGGGAACACAGTCACACGTAGGAGTCTTTCCATTAGGGCTGTTGTCTGCGCAAAACACCAGTAAACAAACGTTTTCGAGCCAGGCAGTCGCCAGCATTCAGTATACAATGAACCTCACGACTAAATATGAAAACTAATAAAAATTTCATTCCCCAGGTGAGGCTCGAACTCACAACCCCGGCATAGCTCACGAGAACTGTCGTATAAGTACCGTGCGCTAACCAATAGCGCCACTGGGGAACACGGTCGCACGTAGGAGTCTTTCCTTTAAGACTGTTGTCTACACACAACTCCAGTAAACAAATGTTTTCGAGCCAGGCAGTCACCAGCATTGAGTATACAATTAACCGCATGACCAAATATGAAAACTAATAAAAATTTCATACCCCAGGTGAGGCTCGAACTCACAACCCCGGCATAGCTCACGAGAACTGTCGTATAAGTACCGTGCGCTAACCAAATGCGCCACTGGGGAACACGGTTTCACGTAAGAGTGTTTACTTTAGGACTGTTGTCTACACACACCTCCAGTAAACAAATGTTTTCGAGCCAGCAGTCGTCAGCATTTAGTATACAATTAACCTCATGACTAAATATGAAATCTAATAAAAATTTGATTCCGTAGGTGAGTCTCGAACTCACAACCTCGGCATAGCTGACGAGAACTGCCGTATAAGTACCGTGCGCTAACCAATTGCGCCACTGGGGAACACGGTCGCACGTAGGAGTCTTTTCTTTAGGACTGTTGTCTACACACAACTTCAGTAAACAAATGTTTTCGAGCTAGGCAGTCGCCAGCATTGAGTATACAATTAACCTCATGACTAAATATGAATACTAATAAAAATTACATTCCCCAGGTGAGGCTCGAACTTACAACCCCGGCATAGCTCACGAGAACTGCCGTATAAGTACAGTGCGCTAACCAATTGCGCCACTGGGGAACACGGTTGCACGTAAGAGTGTTTCCTTTAGGACTGTTGTCTACACACACCTCCAGTAAACAAATGTTTTCGAGCCAGGCAGTCGCCAGCTTTGAGTATACAATTAACCTCATGACTAAATAGGAAAACTAATAAAAATTTCATTCCCCAGGTGAGGCTCGAACTCTCAACCCACGCATAGCTCACGAGAACTGTCGTATAAGTACCGTGCGCTAACCAATCGCGCCACTGGGGAACACGGTTGCACGTAAGAGGGTTTCCTTTACGACTGTTGTCTCCACACAACTCCAGTAAACAAATGTTTCCGAGCCAGGCAGTCGCCAGCATTAAGTATACAATTAACATCAAGGCTAAATATGAAAACTAATGAAAATTCCATTCCCCAGGTGAGGCTCAAACTCACAACCCTGGCATAGCTCACGAGAACTTTCGTAAAGGTACCGTGCGCTAACCGATTGCGCCACTGGGGAACATGGTCGCACGTAGGAGTCTTTCCTTTAAGACTGTTGTCTACACACAACTCCAGTAAACAAATGTTTTCGAGCCAGCAGTCGTCAGCATTTAGTATACAATTAACCTCATGACTAAACATGAAATCTAATAAAAATTTGATTCCGTAGGTGAGTCTCGAACTCACAACCCCGGCATAGCTCACGAGAACTGCCGTATAAGTACAGTGCGCTAACCAATTGCGCCACTGGGGAACACGGTTGCACGTAAGAGTGTTTCCTTTAGGACTGTTGTCTACACACACCTCCAGTAAACAAATGTTTTCGAGGCAGGCAGTCGCCAGCATTGAGTATACTATTAACCTCATGACTAAATATGAAAACTAATAAAAATTTTATTCCCCAGGTGAGGCTCGAACTCACAACCCCGGCATAGCTCACGAGAACTGTCGTATAAGTACCGTGCGCTAACCAATAGCGCCACTGGGGAACACGGTTGCACGTAAGAGTGTTTCCTTTACAACTGTTGTCTACACACTCCTCCAGTAAACAAATGTTTTCGAGCCAGGCATTCGCCAGCATTGAGTATACTATTAACCTCATGACTAAATCTGAAAACTAATAAAAATGTCATTACCCAGGTGAGGCTCGAACTCACAACCCCGGCATAGCTCACGAGAACTGTCCTATAAATTCAGCGCTAACCAATTGCGCCACTGGGGAACACGGTTGCACGTAAAAGTGTTTCCTTTAGGACTGTTGTCTACACACAACTCAAGTAAACAAATTTTTTCGAGCCAGGCAGTCGCCAGCATTGAGTATACATTTAACCTCATGACTAAATATGAAAACTAATAAAAATTTCATTCCCCAGGTGAGGCTCGAACTCACAACCCCGGCATAGCTCACGAGAACTGTCCTATAAATTCAGCGCTAACCAATTGCGCCACTGGGGAACACGGTTGCACGTAAAAGTGTTTCCTTTAGGACTGTTGTCTACACACAACTCAAGTAAACAAATTTTTTCGAGCCAGGCAGTCGCCAGCATTGAGTATACATTTAACCTCATGACTAAATATGAAAACTAATAAAAATTTCATTCCCCAGGTGAGGCTCAAACTCACAACCTCGGCATAGCTCACGAGAACTGTCGTATAAGTACCGTGCGCTAACCAATTGCGCCACTGGGGAACACGGTTGCACGTAAGAGTGTTTCCTTTAGGACTGTTGTCTACACACACCTCCAGTAAACAAATGTTTTCGAGCCAGGCAGTCGCCAGCATTGAGTATACAATTAACCTCAAGACTAAATATGAAAACTAATAAAAATTTCATTCCCCAGGTGAGGCTCGAACTCACAAGCCCGGCATAGCTCACGAGAACTGTCGTATAAGTACCGTGCGCTAACCAATGGCACCACTGGGGAAAACGGTTGCACATAAGAGTATTTCCTTTAGGACTGTTGTCTACACACAACTCCAGTAAACAAATGTTTTCGGGCCAGGCTGTCGCCAGCATTGAGTATACAATTAACCTCATGACTAAATATGAAAACTAATAAAAATTTCATTCCTCAGGTGAGGCTCGAAATCACAACCCCGGCATGGCTCACGAGAACTGTCGTATAAGTACCGTGCGCTGACCAATTGCGCCACTGGGGAACACGGTTGCACGTAAGAGTGTTTCCTTTAGGACTGTTGTCTACACACACCTCCAGTAAACAAATGTTTTCGAGCCAGGCAGTCGCCAGAATTTAGTATACAATTAACCTCATGACTAATTATGAAATCTAATAAAAATTTGATTCTATAGGTGAGGCTCGAACTCACAACCCCGGCATAGCTCACGAAAACTGTCGTATAAGTACCGTGCACTAACCAATTGCGCCACTGGGAAACGCGGTTGCACGTAAGAGTGTTTCCTTTACGACTGTTGTCTACACACATCTCCAGTAAACAAATGTTTTCGAGCCAGGCGGTCGCCAGCATTGAGTATACAATTAACCTCATGGCTAAATAGGAAAACTAATAAAAATTTCATTCCCCAGGTGAGGCTCGAAGTCTCAACCCGCGCATAGCTCACGAGAACTGTCGTATAAGTACCGTGCGCTAACCAATTGCGCCACTGGGGAACACGGTTGCACGTAAGAGGGTTTCCTTTACGACTGTTGTCTCCACACAACTCCAGTAAACAAATGTTTCCGAGCCAGGCAGTCGCCAGCATTGAGTATACAATTAACCTCAAGGCTAAATATGAAAACTAATGAAAATTCCATTCCCCAGGTGAGGCTCAAACTCACAACCCCGGCATAGCTCACGAGAACTTTCGTAAAGGTACCGTGCGCTAACCGATTGCGCCACTGGGGAACACAGTCACACGTAGGAGTCTTTCCTTTAGGGCTGTTGTCTGCGCAAAACACCAGTAAACAAACGTTTTCGAGCCAGGCAGTCGCCAGCATTCAGTATACAATGAACCTCACGACTAAATATGAAAACTAATAAAAATTTCATTCCCCAGGTGAGGCTCGAACTCACAACCCCGGCATAGCTCACGAGAACTGTCGTATAAGTACCGTGCGCTAACCAATAGCGCCACTGGGGAACACGGTCGCACGTAGGAGTCTTTCCTTTAAGACTGTTGTCTACACACAACTCCAGTAAACAAATGTTTTCGAGCCAGGCAGTCACCAGCATTGAGTATACAATTAACCGCATGACCAAATATGAAAACTAATAAAAATTTCATACCCCAGGTGAGGCTCGAACTCACAACCCCGGCATAGCTCACGAGAACTGTTGTATAAGTACCGTGCGCTAACCAAATGCGCCACTGGGGAACACGGTTTCACGTAAGAGTGTTTACTTTAGGACTGTTGTCTACACACACCTCCAGTAAACAAATGTTTTCGAGCCAGCAGTCGTCAGCATTTAGTATACAATTAACCTCATGACTAAATATGAAATCTAATAAAAATTTGATTCCGTAGGTGAGTCTCGAACTCACAACCTCGGCATAGCTGACGAGAACTGTCGTATAAGTACCGTGCGCTAACCAATTGCGCCACTGGGGAACACGGTCGAACGTAGGAGTCTATTCTTTAGGACTGTTGTCTACACACAACTCCAGTAAACAAATGTTTTCGAGCTAGGCAGTCGCCAGCATTGAGTATACAATTAACCTCATGACTAAATATGAATACTAATAAAAATTTCATTCCCCAGGTGAGGCTCGAACTCACAACCCCGGCATAGCTCACGAGAACTGCCGTATAAGTACAGTGCGCTAACCAATTGCGCCACTGGGGAACACGGTTGCACGTAAGAGTGTTTCCTTTAGGACTGTTGTCTACACACACCTCCAGTAAACAAATGTTTTCGAGCCAGGCAGTCGCCAGCTTTGAGTATACAATTAACCTCATGACTAAATAGGAAAACTAATAAAAATTTCATTCCCCAGGTGAGGCTCGAACTCTCAACCCACGCAAAGCTCACGAGAACTGTCGTATAAGTACCGTGCGCTAACCAATCGCGCCACTGGGGAACACGGTTGCACGTAAGAGGGTTTCCTTTACGACTGTTGTCTCAACACAACTCCAGTAAACAAATGTTTCCGAGCCAGGCAGTCGCCAGCATTAGGTATACAATTAACATCAAGGCTAAATATGAAAACTAATGAAAATTCCATTCCCCAGGTGAGGCTCAAACTCACAACCCCGGCATAGCTCACGAGAACTGTCGTATAAGTACCGTGCGCTAACCAATTGCGCCACTGGGGAACACGGTTTCACGTAAGAGTGTTTCCTTTAGGACTGTTGTCTACACACACCTCCAGTAAACAAATGTTTTCGAGCCAGCAGTCGTCAGCATTTAGTATACAATTAACCTCATGACTAAATATGAAATCTAATAAAAATTTGATTCCATAAGTGAGTCTCGAACTCACAACCTCGGCATAGCTGACGAGAACTGTCGTATAAGTACCGTGCGCTAACCAATTGCGCCACTGGGGAACACGGTCGCACGTAGGAGTCTTTTTTTTAGCACTGTTGTCTACACACAACTCCAGTAAACAAATGTTTTCGAGCTAGGCAGTCGCCAGCATTGAGTATACAATTAACCCCATGACTAAATATGAAAACTAATAAAAATTTCATTCCCCAGGTGAAGCTCGAACTCACAACCCCGGCATAGCTCACGAGAACTGCCGTATAAGTATAGTGCGCTAACCAATTGCGCCACTGGGGAACACGGTTGCACGTAAGAGTGTTTCCTTTAGGACTGTTGTCTACACACACCTCCAGTAAACAAGTTTTTTCGAGCCAGGTAGTCGCCAGCTTTGAGTATACAATTAACCTCATGACTAAATAGGAAAACTAATAAAAATTTCCCCAGGTGAGGCTCGAACTCTCAACCCACGCATAGCTCACGAGAACTGTCGTATAAGTACCGTGCGCTAACCAATTGCGCCACTGGGGAACACGGTTGCACGTAAGAGGGTTCCCTTTACGACTGTTGTCTCCACACAACTCCAGTAAACAAATGTTTCCGAGCCAGGCAGTCGCCAGCATTAAGTATACAATTAACCTCAAGGCTAAATATGAAAACTAATGAAAATTCTATTCCCCAGGTGAGGCTCAAACTCACAACCCCGGCATAGCTCACGAGAACTTTCGTAAAGGTACCGTGCGCTACCCGATTGCGCCACTGGGGAACACGGTCACACGTAGGAGTCTTTCCTTTAGGACTGTTGTCTGCGCAAAACTCCAGTAAACAAACGTTTTCGAGCCAGGCAGTCGCCAGCATTCTGTATACAATGAACCTCACGACTAAATATGAAAACTAATGAAAATTCCATTCCCCAGGTGAGGCTCAAACTCACAACCCCGGCATAGCTCACGAGAACTTTCGTAAAGGTACCGTGCGCTAACCGATTGCGCCACTGGGGAACACGGTCGCACGTAGGAGTCTTTCCTTTAAGACTGTTGTCTACACACAACTCCAGTGAACAAATGTTTTCGAGCCAGGCAGTCGCCAGCTTTGAATATACAATTAACCTCATGACTAAATAGGAAAACTAATAAAAATTTCATTCCCCAGGTGAGGCTCAAACTCACAACCCCGGCCTAGCTCCCGAGAACTTTCGTAAAGGTACCGTGCGCTAACCGATTGCGCCACTGGGGAACACAGTCACACGTAGGAGTCTTTCCTTTAGGGCTGTTGTCTGCGCAAAACACCAGTAAACAAACGTTTTCGAGCCAGGCAGTCGCCAGCATTCAGTATACAATGAACCTCACGACTAAATATGAAAACTAATAAAAATTTCATTCCCCAGGTGAGGCTCGAACTCACAACCCCGGCATAGCTCACGAGAACTGTCGTATAAGTACCGTGCGCTAACCAATAGCGCCACTGGGGAACACGGTCGCACGTAGGAGTCTTTCCTTTAAGACTGTTGTCTACACACAACTCCAGTAAACAAATGTTTTCGAGCCAGGCAGTCACCAGCATTGAGTATACAATTAACCGCATGACCAAATATGAAAACTAATAAAAATTTCATACCCCAGGTGAGGCTCGAACTCACAACCCCAGCATAGCTCACGAGAACTGTTGTATAAGTACCGTGCGCTAACCAAATGCGCCACTGGGGAACACGGTTTCACGTAAGAGTGTTTACTTTAGGACTGTTGTCTACACACACCTCCAGTAAACAAATGTTTTCGAGCCAGCAGTCGTCAGCATTTAGTATACAATTAACCTCATGACTAAATATGAAATCTAATAAAAATTTGATTCCGTAGGTGAGTCTCGAACTCACAACCTCGGCATAGCTGACGAGAACTGTCGTATAAGTACCGTGCGCTAACCAATTGCGCCACTGGGGAACACGGTCGAACGTAGGAGTCTATTCTTTAGGACTGTTGTCTACACACAACTCCAGTAAACAAATGTTTTCGAGCTAGGCAGTCGCCAGCATTGAGTATACAATTAACCTCATGACTAAATATGAATACTAATAAAAATTTCATTCCCCAGGTGAGGCTCGAACTCACAACCCCGGCATAGCTCACGAGAACTGCCGTATAAGTACAGTGCGCTAACCAATTGCGCCACTGGGGAACACGGTTGCACGTAAGAGTGTTTCCTTTAGGACTGTTGTCTACACACACCTCCAGTAAACAAATGTTTTCGAGCCAGGCAGTCGCCAGCTTTGAGTATACAATTAACCTCATGACTAAATAGGAAAACTAATAAAAATTTCATTCCCCAGGTGAGGCTCGAACTCTCAACCCACGCATAGCTCACGAGAACTGTCGTATAAGTACCGTGCGCTAACCAATCGCGCCACTGGGGAACACGGTTGCACGTAAGAGGGTTTCCTTTACGACTGTTGTCTCCACACAACTCCAGTAAACAAATGTTTTCGAGCTAGGCAGTCGCCAGCATTGAGTATACAATTAACCTCATGACTAAATATGAATACTAATAAAAATTCCATTCCCCAGGTGAGGCTCAAACTCACAACCCTGGCATAGCTCACGAGAACTTTCGTAAAGGTACCGTGCGCTAACCGATTGCGCCACTGGGGAACATGGTCGCACGTAGGAGTCTTTCCTTTGAGACTGTTGTCTACACACAACTCCAGTAAACAAATGTTTCCGAGCCAGGCAGTCACCAGCATTGAGTATACAATTAACCGCATGACTAAATAAAAAAACTAATAAAAATTTCATTCCCCAGGTGAGGCTCGAACTCACAACTCCGGCATAGCTCACGAGAACTGTCGTATAAGTACCGTGCGCTAACCAATTGCGCCACTGGGGAACACGGTTTCACGTAAGAGTGTTTCCTTTAGGACTGTTGTCTACACACACCTCCAGTAAACAAATGTTTTCGAGCCAGCAGTCGTCAGCATTTAGTATACAATTAACCTCATGACTAAATATGAAATCTAATAAAAATTTGATTCCATAAGTGAGTCTCGAACTCACAACCTCGGCATAGCTGACGAGAACTGTCGTATAAGTACCGTGCGCTAACCAATTGCGCCACTGGGGAACACGGTCGCACGTAGGAGTCTTTTTTTAGCACTGTTGTCTACACACAACTCCAGTAAACAAATGTTTTCGAGCTAGGCAGTCGCCAGCATTGAGTATACAATTAACCCCATGACTAAATATGAAAACTAATAAAAATTTCATTCCCCAGGTGAAGCTCGAACTCACAACCCCGGCATAGCTCACGAGAACTGCCGTATAAGTACAGTGCGCTAACCAATTGCGCCACTGGGGAACATGGTTGCACGTAAGAGTGTTTCCTTTAGGACTGTTGTCTACACACACCTCCAGTAAACAAGTTTTTTCGAGCCAGGTAGTCGCCAGCTTTGAGTATACAATTAACCTCATGACTAAATAGGAAAACTAATAAAAATTTCCCCAGGTGAGGCTCGAACTCTCAACCCACGCATAGCTCACGAGAACTGTCGTATAAGTACCGTGCGCTAACCAATGGCGCCACTGGGGAACACGGTTGCACGTAAGAGGGTTCCCTTTACGACTGTTGTCTCCACACAACTCCAGTAAACAAATGTTTCCGAGCCAGGCAGTCGCCAGCATTAAGTATACAATTAACCTCAAGGCTAAATATGAAAACTAATGAAAATTCTATTCCCCAGGTGAGGCTCAAACTCACAACCCCGGCATAGCTCACGAGAACTTTCGTAAAGGTACCGTGCGCTACCCGATTGCGCCACTGGGGAACACGGTCACACGTAGGAGTCTTTCCTTTAGGACTGTTGTCTGCGCAAAACTCCAGTAAACAAACGTTTTCGAGCCAGGCAGTCGCCAGCATTCTGTATACAATGAACCTCACGACTAAATATGAAAACTAATGAAAATTCCATTCCCCAGGTGAGGCTCAAACTCACAACCCCGGCATAGCTCACGAGAACTTTCGTAAAGGTACCGTGCGCTAACCGATTGCGCCACTGGGGAACACGGTCGCACGTAGGAGTCTTTCCTTTAAGACTGTTGTCTACACACAACTCCAGTGAACAAATGTTTTCGAGCCAGGCAGTCGCCAGCTTTGAATATACAATTAACCTCATGACTAAATAGGAAAACTAATAAAAATTTCATTCCCCAGGTGAGGCTCGAACTCTCAACCCACGCATAGCTCACGAGAACTGTCGTATAAGTACCGTGCGCTAACCAATTGCGCCACTGGGGAACACGGTTGCACGTAAGAGGGTTTCCTTTACGAGTGTTGTCTCCACACAACTCCAGTAAACAAATGTTTCCGAGCCAGGCAGTCGCCAGCATTAAGTATACAATTAACCTCAAGGCTAAATATGAAAACTAATGAAAATTCCATTCCCCAGGTGAGGCTCAAACTCACAACCCCGGCATAGCTCACGAGAACTTTCATAAAGGTACCGTGCGCTAACCGATTGCGCCACTGGGGAACACGGTCACACGTAGGAGTCTTTCGTTTAGGACTGTTGTCTGCGCAAAACTCCAGTAAACAAACGTTTTCGAGCCAGGCAGTCGCCAGCGTTCAGTATACAATGAACCTCACGACTTATTATGAAAACTAATGAAAATTTCATTCCCCAGGTGAGGCTAAACTCACAACCCCGGCATAGCTCACGAGAACTTTCGTAAAGGTACCGTGCGCTAACCGATTGCGCCACTGGGGAACACGGTCGCACGTAGGAGTCTTTCCTTTAAGACTGTTGTCTACACACCACTCCAGTAAACAATTGTTTCCGAGCCAGGCAGTCGCCAGCATTGAGTATACAATTAACCTCAAGGCTAAATATGAAAACTAATGAAAATTCCATTCCCCAGGTGAGGCTCAAACTCACAACCCCGGCATAGCTCACGAGAACTTTCGTAAAGGTACCGTGCGCTAACCGATTGCGCCACTGGGGAACACGGTCACACGTAGGAGTCTTTCCTTTAGGACTGTTGTCTGCGCAAAACTCCAGTAAACAAACGCTTTCAAGCCAGGCAGTCGCCAGCATTCAGTATACAATGAACCTCACGACTAAATATGAAAACTAATAAAAATTTCATTCCCCAGGTGAGGCTCGAACTCACAACCCCGGCATAGCTCACGAGAACTGTCGTATAAGTACCGTGCGCTAACCAATTGCGCCACTGGGGAACACGGTCGCACGTAGGAGTCTTTCCTTTAAGACTGTTGTCTACACACAACTCCAGTAAAAAAATGTTTTCGAGCCAGGCAGTCACCAGCATTGAGTATACAATTAACCGCATGACTAAATATGAAAACTAATAAAAATTTCATTCCCCAGGTGAGGCTCGAACTCACAACCCCGGCATAGCTCACGAGAACTGCCGTATAAGTATACTGCGCTAACCAATTTCGCCACTGGGGAACACGGTTGCACGAAAGAGTGTTTCCTTTAGGACTGTTGTCTACACACACCTCCAGTAAACAACTTTTTTCGAGCCAGGCAGTCGCCAGCTTTGAGTATACAATTAACCTCATGACTAAATAGGAAAACTAATAAAAATTTCCCCAGGTGAGGCTCGAACTCTCAACCCACGCATAGCTCACGAGAACTGTCGTATAAGTACCGTGCGCTAACCAATCGCGCCACTGGGGAACACGGTTGCACGTAAGAGGGTTTCCTTTACGACTGTTGTCTCCACACAACTCCAGTAAACAAATGTTTCCGAGCCAGGCAGTCGCCAGCATTAAGTATACAATTAACATCAAGGCTAAATATGAAAACTAATGAAAATTCCATTCCCCAGGTGAGGCTCAAACTCACAACCCCGGCATAGCTCACGAGAACTTTCGTAAAGGTACAGTGCGCTAACCGATTGCGCCACTGGGGAACATGGTCACACGTAGGAGTCTTTCGTTCAGGACTGTTGTCTGCGCAAAACTCCAGTAAACAAACGTTTTCGAGCCAGGCAGTCGCCAGCGTTCAGTATACAATGAACCTCACGACTAAATACGAAAACTAATGAAAATTCCATTCCCCAGGTGAGGCTCAAACTCACAACCCTGGCATAGCTCACGAGAACTTTCGTAAAGGTACCGTGCGCTAACCGATTGCGCCACTGGGGAACATGGTCGCACGTAGGAGTCTTTCCTTTGAGACTGTTGTCTACACACAACTCCAGTAAACAAATGTTTCCGAGCCAGGCAGTCACCAGCATTGAGTATACAATTACCCGATTGACTAAATAAAAAAACTAATAAAAACTTCATTCCCCAGGTGAGGCTCGAACTCACAACTCCGGCATAGCTCACGAGAACTGTCGTATAAGTACCGTGCGCTAAGCAATTGCGCCACTGGGGAACACGGTTTCACGTAAGAGTGTTTCCTTTAGGACTGTTGTTTACACACACCTCCAGTAAACAAATGTTTTCGAGCCAGCAGTCGTCAGCATTCAGTATACAATTACCTCATGACTAAATATAAAATCTAATAAAAATTTGATTCCATAACTGAGTCTCGAACTCACAACCTCGGCATAGCTGACGAGAACTGTCGTATAAGTACCGTGCGCTAACCAATTGCGCCACTGGGGAACACGGTTGCACGTAGGAGTCTTTTTTTTAGCACTGTTGTCTACACACAACTCCAGTAAACAAATGTTTTCGAGCTAGGCAGTCGCCAGCATTGAGTATACAATTAACCCCATGACTAAATATGAAAACTAATAAAAATTTCATTCCCCAGGTGAAGCTCGAACTCACAACCCCGGCATAGCTCACGAGAACTGCCGTATAAGTATAGTGCGCTAACCAATTGCACCACTGGGGAACACGGTTGCACGTAAGAGTGTTTCCTTTAGGACTGTTGTCTACACACACCTCCAGTAAACAACTTTTTTCGAGCCAGGTAGTCGCCAGCTTTGAGTATACAATTAACCTCATGACTAAATAGGAAAACTAATAAAAATTTCCCCAGGTGAGGCTCGAACTCTCAACCCACGCATAGCTCACGAGAACTGTCGTATAAGTACCGTGCGCTAACCAATTGCGCCACTGGGGAACACGGTTGCACGTAAGAGGGTTCCCTTTACGACTGTTGTCTCCACACAACTCCAGTAAACAAATGTTTCCGAGCCAGGCAGTCGCCAGCATTAAGTATACAATTAACCTCAAGGCTAAATATGAAAACTAATGAAAATTCCATTCCCCAGGTGAGGCTCAAACTCACAACCCCGGCATAGCTCACAAGAACTTTCGTAAAGGTACCGTGCGCTACCCGATTGCGCCACTGGGGAACACGGTCACACGTAGGAGTCTTTCCTTTAGGACTGTTGTCTGCGCAAAACTCCAGTAAACAAACGTTTTTGAGCCAGGCAGTCGCGAGCATTCTGTATACAATGAACCTCACGACTAAATATGAAAACTAATGAAAATTTCATTCCCCAGGTGAGGCTAAAACTCACAACCCCGGCATAGCTCACGAGAACTTTCGTAAAGGTACCGTGCGCTAACCGATTGCGCCACTGGGGAACACGGTCGCACGTAGGAGTCTTTCCTTTAAGACTGTTGTCTACACACAACTCCAGTGAACAAATGTTTTCGAGCCAGGCAGTCGCCAGCTTTGAATATACAATTAACCTCATGACTAAATAGGAAAACTAATAAAAATTTCATTCCCCAGGTGAGGCTCGAACTCTCAACCCACGCATAGCTCACGAGAACTGTCGTATAAGTACCGTGCGCTAACCAATTGCGCCACTGGGGAACACGGTTGCACGTAAGAGGGTTTCCTTTACGAGTGTTGTCGCCACACAACTCCAGTAAACAAACGTTTCCGAGCCAGGCAGTCGCCAGCATTAAGTATACAATTAACCTCAAGGCTAAATATGAAAACTAATGAAAATTTCTTTCCCCAGGTGAGGCTCAAACTCACAACCCCGGCATAGCTCACGAGAACTTTCATAAAGGTACCGTGCGCTAACCGATTGCGCCACTGGGGAACACGGTCACACGTAGGAGTCTTTCGTTTAGGACTGTTGTCTGCGCAAAACTCCAGTAAACAAACGTTTTCGAGCCAGGCAGTCGCCAGCGTTCAGTATACAATGAACCTCACGACTAATTATGAAAACTAATGAAAATTTCATTCCCCAGGTGAGGCTAAACGCACAACCCCGGCATAGCTCACGAGAACTTTCGTAAAGGTACCGTGCGCTAACCGATTGCGCCACTGGGGAACACGGTCGCACGTAGGAGTCTTTCCTTTGAGACTGTTGTCTACACACAACTCCAGTAAACAATTGTTTCCGAGCCAGGCAGTCGCCAGCATTGAGTATACAATTAACCTCAAGGCTAAATATGAAAACTAATGAAAATTCCATTCCCCAGGTGAGGCTCAAACTCACAACCCCGGCATAGCTCACGAGAACTTTCGTAAAGGTACCGTGCGCTAACCGATTGCGCCACTGGGGAACACGGTCACACGTAGGAGTTTTTCCTTTAGGACTGTTGTCTGCGCAAAACTCCAGTAAACAAACGTTTTCAAGCCAGGCAGTCGCCAGCATTCAGTATACAATGAACCTCACGACTAAATATGAAAACTAATAAAAATATCATTCCCCAGGTGAGGCTCGAACTCACAACCCCGGCATAGCTCACGAGAACTGTCGTATAAGTACCGTGCGCTAACCAATTGCGCCACTGGGGAACACGGTCGCACGTAGGAGTCTTTCCTTTAAGACTGTTGTCTACACACAACTCCAGTAAAAAATGTTTTCGAGCCAGGCAGTCACCAGCATTGAGTATACAATTAACCGCATGACTAAATATGAAAACTAATAAAAATTTCATTCCCCAGGTGAGGCTCGAACTCACAACCCCGGCATAGCTCACGAGAACTGCCGTATAAGTATACTGCGCTAACCAATTTCGCCACTGGGGAACACGGTTGCACGTAAGAGTGTTTCCTTTAGGACTGTTGTCTACACACACCTCCAGTAAACAACTTTTTTCGAGCCAGGCAGTCGCCAGCTTTGAGTATACAATTAAGCTCATGACTAAATATGAAAACTAATAAAAATTTCCCCAGGTGAGGCTCGAACTCTCAACCCACGCATAGCTCACGAGAACTGTCGTATAAGTACCGTGCGCTAACCAATTGCGCCACTGGGGAACACGGTTGCACGTAAGAGGGTTTCCTTTACGACTGTTGCCTCCACACAACTCCAGTAAACAAATGTTTCCGAGCCAGGCAGTCGCCAGCATTAAATACACAATTAACCTCAAGGCTAAATATGAAAACTAATGAAAATTTCATTCCCCAGGTGAGGCTCAAACTCACAACCCCGGCATAGCTCACGAGAACTTTCGTAAAGGTACCGTGCGCTACCCGATTGCGCCACTGGGGAACACGGTCACACGTAGGAGTCTTTCCTTTAGGATTGTTGTCTGGGCAAAACTCCAGTAAACAAACGTTTTCGAGCCAGGCAGTCGCCAGCGTTCAGTATACAATGAACCTCACGACTTATTATGAAAACTAATGAAAATTTCATTCCCCAGGTGAGGCTAAACTCACAACCCCGGCATAGCTCACGAGAACTTTCGTAAAGGTACCGTGCGCTAACCGATTGCGCCACTGGGGAACACGGTCGCACGTAGGAGTCTTTCCTTTAAGACTGTTGTCTACACACCACTCCAGTAAACAATTGTTTCCGAGCCAGGCAGTCGCCAGCATTGAGTATACAATTAACCTCAAGGCTAAATATGAAAACTAATGAAAATTCCATTCCCCAGGTGAGGCTCAAACTCACAACCCCGGCATAGCTCACGAGAACTTTCGTAAAGGTACCGTGCGCTAACCGATTGCGCCACTGGGGAACACGGTCACACGTAGGAGTCTTTCCTTTAGGACTGTTGTCTGCGCAAAACTCCAGTAAACAAACGCTTTCAAGCCAGGCAGTCGCCAGCATTCAGTATACAATGAACCTCACGACTAAATATGAAAACTAATAAAAATTTCATTCCCCAGGTGAGGCTCGAACTCACAACCCCGGCATAGCTCACGAGAACTGTCGTATAAGTACCGTGCGCTAACCAATTGCGCCACTGGGGAACACGGTCGCACGTAGGAGTCTTTCCTTTAAGACTGTTGTCTACACACAACTCCAGTAAAAAAATGTTTTCGAGCCAGGCAGTCACCAGCATTGAGTATACAATTAACCGCATGACTAAATATGAAAACTAATAAAAATTTCATTCCCCAGGTGAGGCTCGAACTCACAACCCCGGCATAGCTCACGAGAACTGCCGTATAAGTATACTGCGCTAACCAATTTCGCCACTGGGGAACACGGTTGCACGAAAGAGTGTTTCCTTTAGGACTGTTGTCTACACACACCTCCAGTAAACAACTTTTTTCGAGCCAGGCAGTCGCCAGCTTTGAGTATACAATTAACCTCATGACTAAATAGGAAAACTAATAAAAATTTCCCCAGGTGAGGCTCGAACTCTCAACCCACGCATAGCTCACGAGAACTGTCGTATAAGTACCGTGCGCTAACCAATCGCGCCACTGGGGAACACGGTTGCACGTAAGAGGGTTTCCTTTACGACTGTTGTCTCCACACAACTCCAGTAAACAAATGTTTCCGAGCCAGGCAGTCGCCAGCATTAAGTATACAATTAACATCAAGGCTAAATATGAAAACTAATGAAAATTCCATTCCCCAGGTGAGGCTCAAACTCACAACCCCGGCATAGCTCACGAGAACTTTCGTAAAGGTACAGTGCGCTAACCGATTGCGCCACTGGGGAACATGGTCACACGTAGGAGTCTTTCGTTCAGGACTGTTGTCTGCGCAAAACTCCAGTAAACAAACGTTTTCGAGCCAGGCAGTCGCCAGCGTTCAGTATACAATGAACCTCACGACTAAATACGAAAACTAATGAAAATTCCATTCCCCAGGTGAGGCTCAAACTCACAACCCTGGCATAGCTCACGAGAACTTTCGTAAAGGTACCGTGCGCTAACCGATTGCGCCACTGGGGAACATGGTCGCACGTAGGAGTCTTTCCTTTGAGACTGTTGTCTACACACAACTCCAGTAAACAAATGTTTCCGAGCCAGGCAGTCACCAGCATTGAGTATACAATTACCCGATTGACTAAATAAAAAAACTAATAAAAACTTCATTCCCCAGGTGAGGCTCGAACTCACAACTCCGGCATAGCTCACGAGAACTGTCGTATAAGTACCGTGCGCTAAGCAATTGCGCCACTGGGGAACACGGTTTCACGTAAGAGTGTTTCCTTTAGGACTGTTGTTTACACACACCTCCAGTAAACAAATGTTTTCGAGCCAGCAGTCGTCAGCATTCAGTATACAATTACCTCATGACTAAATATAAAATCTAATAAAAATTTGATTCCATAACTGAGTCTCGAACTCACAACCTCGGCATAGCTGACGAGAACTGTCGTATAAGTACCGTGCGCTAACCAATTGCGCCACTGGGGAACACGGTTGCACGTAGGAGTCTTTTTTTTAGCACTGTTGTCTACACACAACTCCAGTAAACAAATGTTTTCGAGCTAGGCAGTCGCCAGCATTGAGTATACAATTAACCCCATGACTAAATATGAAAACTAATAAAAATTTCATTCCCCAGGTGAAGCTCGAACTCACAACCCCGGCATAGCTCACGAGAACTGCCGTATAAGTATAGTGCGCTAACCAATTGCACCACTGGGGAACACGGTTGCACGTAAGAGTGTTTCCTTTAGGACTGTTGTCTACACACACCTCCAGTAAACAACTTTTTTCGAGCCAGGTAGTCGCCAGCTTTGAGTATACAATTAACCTCATGACTAAATAGGAAAACTAATAAAAATTTCCCCAGGTGAGGCTCGAACTCTCAACCCACGCATAGCTCACGAGAACTGTCGTATAAGTACCGTGCACTAACCAATTGCGCCACTGGGGAACACGGTTGCACGTAAGAGGGTTCCCTTTACGACTGTTGTCTCCACACAACTCCAGTAAACAAATGTTTCCGAGCCAGGCAGTCGCCAGCATTAAGTATACAATTAACCTCAAGGCTAAATATGAAAACTAATGAAAATTCCATTCCCCAGGTGAGGCTCAAACTCACAACCCCGGCATAGCTCACAAGAACTTTCGTAAAGGTACCGTGCGCTACCCGATTGCGCCACTGGGGAACACGGTCACACGTAGGAGTCTTTCCTTTAGGACTGTTGTCTGCGCAAAACTCCAGTAAACAAACGTTTTTGAGCCAGGCAGTCGCGAGCATTCTGTATACAATGAACCTCACGACTAAATATGAAAACTAATGAAAATTTCATTCCCCAGGTGAGGCTAAAACTCACAACCCCGGCATAGCTCACGAGAACTTTCGTAAAGGTACCGTGCGCTAACCGATTGCGCCACTGGGGAACACGGTCGCACGTAGGAGTCTTTCCTTTAAGACTGTTGTCTACACACAACTCCAGTGAACAAATGTTTTCGAGCCAGGCAGTCGCCAGCTTTGAATATACAATTAACCTCATGACTAAATAGGAAAACTAATAAAAATTTCATTCCCCAGGTGAGGCTCGAACTCTCAACCCACGCATAGCTCACGAGAACTGTCGTATAAGTACCGTGCGCTAACCAATTGCGCCACTGGGGAACACGGTTGCACGTAAGAGGGTTTCCTTTACGAGTGTTGTCGCCACACAACTCCAGTAAACAAACGTTTCCGAGCCAGGCAGTCGCCAGCATTAAGTATACAATTAACCTCAAGGCTAAATATGAAAACTAATGAAAATTTCTTTCCCCAGGTGAGGCTCAAACTCACAACCCCGGCATAGCTCACGAGAACTTTCATAAAGGTACCGTGCGCTAACCGATTGCGCCACTGGGGAACACGGTCACACGTAGGAGTCTTTCGTTTAGGACTGTTGTCTGCGCAAAACTCCAGTAAACAAACGTTTTCGAGCCAGGCAGTCGCCAGCGTTCAGTATACAATGAACCTCACGACTAATTATGAAAACTAATGAAAATTTCATTCCCCAGGTGAGGCTAAACGCACAACCCCGGCATAGCTCACGAGAACTTTCGTAAAGGTACCGTGCGCTAACCGATTGCGCCACTGGGGAACACGGTCGCACGTAGGAGTCTTTCCTTTGAGACTGTTGTCTACACACAACTCCAGTAAACAATTGTTTCCGAGCCAGGCAGTCGCCAGCATTGAGTATACAATTAACCTCAAGGCTAAATATGAAAACTAATGAAAATTCCATTCCCCAGGTGAGGCTCAAACTCACAACCCCGGCATAGCTCACGAGAACTTTCGTAAAGGTACCGTGCGCTAACCGATTGCGCCACTGGGGAACACGGTCACACGTAGGAGTTTTTCCTTTAGGACTGTTGTCTGCGCAAAACTCCAGTAAACAAACGTTTTCAAGCCAGGCAGTCGCCAGCATTCAGTATACAATGAACCTCACGACTAAATATGAAAACTAATAAAAATATCATTCCCCAGGTGAGGCTCGAACTCACAACCCCGGCATAGCTCACGAGAACTGTCGTATAAGTACCGTGCGCTAACCAATTGCGCCACTGGGGAACACGGTCGCACGTAGGAGTCTTTCCTTTAAGACTGTTGTCTACACACAACTCCAGTAAAAAATGTTTTCGAGCCAGGCAGTCACCAGCATTGAGTATACAATTAACCGCATGACTAAATATGAAAACTAATAAAAATTTCATTCCCCAGGTGAGGCTCGAACTCACAACCCCGGCATAGCTCACGAGAACTGCCGTATAAGTATACTGCGCTAACCAATTTCGCCACTGGGGAACACGGTTGCACGTAAGAGTGTTTCCTTTAGGACTGTTGTCTACACACACCTCCAGTAAACAACTTTTTTCGAGCCAGGCAGTCGCCAGCTTTGAGTATACAATTAAGCTCATGACTAAATATGAAAACTAATAAAAATTTCCCCAGGTGAGGCTCGAACTCTCAACCCACGCATAGCTCACGAGAACTGTCGTATAAGTACCGTGCGCTAACCAATTGCGCCACTGGGGAACACGGTTGCACGTAAGAGGGTTTCCTTTACGACTGTTGCCTCCACACAACTCCAGTAAACAAATGTTTCCGAGCCAGGCAGTCGCCAGCATTAAATACACAATTAACCTCAAGGCTAAATATGAAAACTAATGAAAATTTCATTCCCCAGGTGAGGCTCAAACTCACAACCCCGGCATAGCTCACGAGAACTTTCGTAAAGGTACCGTGCGCTACCCGATTGCGCCACTGGGGAACACGGTCACACGTAGGAGTCTTTCCTTTAGGATTGTTGTCTGGGCAAAACTCCAGTAAACAAACGTTTTCGAGCCAGGCAGTCGCCAGCATTCTGTATACAATGAACCTCACGACTAAATATGAAAACTAATGAAAATTCCATTCCCCAGGTGAGGCTCAAACTCACAACCTCGGCATAGCTCACGAGAACTTTCGTAAAGGTACCGTGCGCTAACCGATTGCGCCACTGGGGAACACGGTCGCACGTAGGAGTCTTTCCTTTAAGACTGTTGTCTACACACAACTCCAGCAAACAAATGTTTTCAAGCCAGGGAGTCGCCAGCATTGAGTATACAATTAACCTCATGACTAAATATGAAAACTAATAAAAATTTCATTCCCCAGGTGAGGCTCGAACTCACAAGCCCGGCATAGCTCACGAGAACTGTCGTATAAGTACCGTGCGCTAACCAATTGCGCCACTGGGGAACGCGGTTGCACGTAAGAGTGTTTCTTTTAGGACTGTTGTCTACACACACCTCAAGTAAACAAATGTTTTCGAGCCAGGCTGTCGCCAGCATTGAGTATACAATTAACCTCATGACTAAATAGGAAAACTAATAAAAATTTCATTCCCCAGGTGAGGTTCGAACTCTCAATCCCCGCATAGCTCAGGAGAACTGTCGTATAAGTACCGTGCGCTAACCAATTGCGCCACTGTGGAACATGGTTGCACGTAGGAGTGTTTCATTTAGGACTGTTGTCTACACACACCTCCAGTAAACAAATGTTTTCGAGCCAGGCAGTCGCCAGCATTGAGTATACAATTAACCTCATGACTAAATATGAAAACTAATAAAAATTTTATTCCCCAGGTGAGGTTCGAACTCACAACCCCGGCATAGCTCACGAGAACTGTCGTATAAATACCGTACGCTAACCAATAGCGCCACTGGGGAACACGGTTGCACGTAAGAGTGTTTTTTTACAACTGTTTTCTACACACTCCTCCAGTAAACAAATGTTTTCGAGCCAGACAGTCACCAGAATTGAGTATACAATTAACCTCATGACAAAATATGAAAACTAATAAAAATGTCATTCCCCAGGTGGGGCTCGAACTCAAAACCCCGGGATAGCTCACGAGAACTGTCGTATAAGTACCGTGCGCTACCCAAATTCCGCCACTGGGGAACACGGTTGCACGTAAGAGTGTTTCCTTTAGGACTGTTGTCTACACACAACTCCAGTAAACAAATGTTTTCGGGCGAGGCATTCGCCAGCATTGAGTATACAATTAACCTCATGACTAAATATGAAAACTAATGAAAATTTCATTCCCCAGGTGAGGCTCGAACTCACAACCCCGGCATAACTCACGAGAACTGTCGTATAAATTCAGCGCTAACCAATTGCGCCACTGGGGAACACGGTTGCACGTAAAAGTGTTTCCTTTAGGACTGTTGTCTACACACAACTCCAGTAAACAAATTTTTCGGGCCAGGCAGTCGCCAGCATTGAGTATACAATTACCTCATGGCTAAATATGAAAACTAATAAAAATTTCACTCCCCAAGCGAGGCTCAAACTCACAACTCCGGCATAGCTCACGAGAACTGTCGTGTAAGTACCGTGCGCTAACCAATTGCGCCACTGGGGAACACGGTCGCACGTAGGAGTCTTTCCTTTAGGACTGTTGTCTGCGCAAAACTCCAGTAAAATTTTTTCGAGCCAGGCTGTCGCCAGCATTGAGTATACATTCAACCTCATGACTAAATATGAAAACTAATAAAAATTTCATTCCACAGGTGAGTCTCGAACTCACAACCTCGGCATAGCTGACGAGAACTGTCGTATAAGTACCGTGCGCTAACCAATTGCGCCACTGGGGAACACGGTCGCACGTAGGAGTCTTTTCTTTAGGACTGTTGTCTACACACAACTCCAGTAAACAAACGTTTTCGAGCTAGGCAGTCGCCAGCATTGAGTATAAAATTAACCTCATGTATAAATATGAAAACTAACAAAAATTTCATTCCCCATGTGAGGCTCAAACTCACAACCCCGCCATAGCTCACGAGAACTGTCGTATAAGTACCGTGCGCTAACCAATTGCGCCACTCGGGAACAGGGTTGCACGTAAAAGTTTCCATTAGGACTGTTGTCTACACACACCTCCAGTAAGCAAATGTTTACGAGTCAGGCAGTCGCCAGCATTGAGTATACAATTAACCTCATGACTAATAATGAAAACTAATAAAAATTTCATTCCCCAGGTGAGGCTCGAACTCACAACCCCGGCATAGCTCACGAGAACTGTCGTATAAGTACCGTGCGCTAACCAATTGCGCCACTGGGAAACACGGTTGCACGTAAGAGTGTTTCCTTTAGGACTGTTGCCTACACACACCTACAGTAAACAAATGTTTTCGAGCCAGGCAGTCGCCAGCATTGAGTATACAATTAACCTCATGACTAAATATGAAAACTAATAAAAATTTCATTCCCCAGGTGAGGCTTGAACTCACAACCCCGGCATAGCTCACGAGAACTGTCGTATAAGTACTGTGCGCTAACCAATTGCGCCACTGGGGAACACGGTTGCACATAAGAGTGTTTCCTTTAGGACTGTTGTCTACACACAACTCCAGTAAATAAATGTTTTCGGGCCAGGCTGTCGCCAGCATTGAGTATACAATTAACCTCATGACTAAATATGAAAACTAATAAAAATTTCATTCCCCAGGTGAGGCTCGAAATCAAAACCTCGGCATAGCTTACGAGAACTGTCGTGTAAGTACCGTGCGCTAACCAATTGCGCCACTGGGGAACACGGTCACACGTAGGAGTCTTTCCTTTAGGACTGTTGTCTGCGCAAAACTCCAGTAAAATTTTTTCGAGCCAGGCAGTCGCCAGCATTGAGTATACATTCAACCTCATGACTAAATATGAAAACTAATAAAAATTTCATTCCCCAGGTGAGGCTCGAACTCACAACCCCGGCATAGCTCACGAGAACTGTCGTATAAGTACTGTGCGCTAACCAATTGCGCCACTAGGGAACACGGTTGCACATAAGAGTGTTTCCTTTAGGACTGTTGTCTACACACAACTCCAGTAAATAAATGTTTTCGGGCCAGGCTGTCGCCAGCATTGAGTATACAATTAACCTCATGACTAAATATGAAAACTAATAAAAATTTCATTCCCCAGGTGAGCCTCGAAATCAAAACCCCGGCATAGCTCACGAGAACTGTCGTGTAAGTACCGTGCGCTAACCAATTGCGCCACTGGGGAACACGGTCGCACGTAAGAGTCTTACCTTTAGGACTGTTGTCTGCGCAAAACTCCAGTAAAATTTTTTCGAGCCAGGCAGTCGCCAGCATTGAGTATACATTCAACCTCATGACTAAATATGAAAACTAATAAAAATTTCATTCCACAGGTGAGTCTCGAACTCACAACCTCGGCATAGCTGACGAGAACTGTCGTATAAGTACCGTGCGCTAACCAATTGCGCCACTGGGGAACAGGGTCGCACGTAGGAGTCTTTTCTTTAGCACTGTTGTCTACACACAACTCCAGTAAACAAATGTTTTCGAGCTAGGCAGTCGCCAGCATTGAGTATACAATTAACACTCATGACTAAATATGAAAACTAATAAAAATTTCATTCCCCAGGTGAGGCTCGAACTCACAACCTCGGCATCGCTCACGAGAACTGCCGTATAAGTATACTGCGCTAACCAATTTCGCCACTGGGGAACACGGTTGCACGTAAGAGTGTTTCCTTTAGGACTGTTGTCTATACACACCTCCAGTAAACAACTTTTTTCGAGCCAGGCAGTCGCCAGCTTTGAGTATACAATTAACCTCATGACTAAATATGAAATCTAATAAAAATTTAATTCCATAGGTGAGGCTCGAACTCACAACCCCGGCATAGCTCACGAGAACTGTCGTATAAGTATCGTGCGCTAACCAATTGCGCCACTCGGGAACAGGGTTGCACGTAAAAGTTTCCATTAGGACTGTTGTCTACACACACCTCCAGTAAGCAAATGTTTACGAGTCAGGCAGTCGCCAGCATTGAGTATACAATTAACCTCATGACTAATAATGAAAACTAATAAAAATTTCATTCCCCAGGTGAGGCTCGAACTCACAACCCCGGCATAGCTCACGAGAACTGTCGTATAAGTACCGTGCGCTAACCAATTGCGCCACTGGGAAACACGGTTGCACGTAAGAGTGTTTCCTTTAGGACTGTTGCCTACACACACCTACAGTAAACAAATGTTTTCGAGCCAGGCAGTCGCCAGCATTGAGTATACAATTAACCTCATGACTAAATATGAAAACTAATAAAAATTTCATTCCCCAGGTGAGGCTTGAACTCACAACCCCGGCATAGCTCACGAGAACTGTCGTATAAGTACTGTGCGCTAACCAATTGCGCCACTGGGGAACACGGTTGCACATAAGAGTGTTTCCTTTAGGACTGTTGTCTACACACAACTCCAGTAAATAAATGTTTTCGGGCCAGGCTGTCGCCAGCATTGAGTATACAATTAACCTCATGACTAAATATGAAAACTAATAAAAATTTCATTCCCCAGGTGAGGCTCGAAATCAAAACCTCGGCATAGCTTACGAGAACTGTCGTGTAAGTACCGTGCGCTAACCAATTGCGCCACTGGGGAACACGGTCACACGTAGGAGTCTTTCCTTTAGGACTGTTGTCTGCGCAAAACTCCAGTAAAATTTTTTCGAGCCAGGCAGTCGCCAGCATTGAGTATACATTCAACCTCATGACTAAATATGAAAACTAATAAAAATTTCATTCCCCAGGTGAGGCTCGAACTCACAACCCCGGCATAGCTCACGAGAACTGTCGTATAAGTACTGTGCGCTAACCAATTGCGCCACTAGGGAACACGGTTGCACATAAGAGTGTTTCCTTTAGGACTGTTGTCTACACACAACTCCAGTAAATAAATGTTTTCGGGCCAGGCTGTCGCCAGCATTGAGTATACAATTAACCTCATGACTAAATATGAAAACTAATAAAAATTTCATTCCCCAGGTGAGCCTCGAAATCAAAACCCCGGCATAGCTCACGAGAACTGTCGTGTAAGTACCGTGCGCTAACCAATTGCGCCACTGGGGAACACGGTCGCACGTAAGAGTCTTACCTTTAGGACTGTTGTCTGCGCAAAACTCCAGTAAAATTTTTTCGAGCCAGGCAGTCGCCAGCATTGAGTATACATTCAACCTCATGACTAAATATGAAAACTAATAAAAATTTCATTCCACAGGTGAGTCTCGAACTCACAACCTCGGCATAGCTGACGAGAACTGTCGTATAAGTACCGTGCGCTAACCAATTGCGCCACTGGGGAACAGGGTCGCACGTAGGAGTCTTTTCTTTAGCACTGTTGTCTACACACAACTCCAGTAAACAAATGTTTTCGAGCTAGGCAGTCGCCAGCATTGAGTATACAATTAACACTCATGACTAAATATGAAAACTAATAAAAATTTCATTCCCCAGGTGAGGCTCGAACTCACAACCTCGGCATCGCTCACGAGAACTGCCGTATAAGTATACTGCGCTAACCAATTTCGCCACTGGGGAACACGGTTGCACGTAAGAGTGTTTCCTTTAGGACTGTTGTCTATACACACCTCCAGTAAACAACTTTTTTCGAGCCAGGCAGTCGCCAGCTTTGAGTATACAATTAACCTCATGACTAAATATGAAATCTAATAAAAATTTAATTCCATAGGTGAGGCTCGAACTCACAACCCCGGCATAGCTCACGAGAACTGTCGTATAAGTACCGGGTGCTAACTAATTGCGCCACTGGGGAACACTGTCGCACGTAGGAGTCTTTCCTTTAGGACTGTTGTCTACACACAACTCCAGTAAACAAATGTTTTCAAGCCAGGCAGTCGCCAGCATTGAGTACACAATTAACCTCATGACTAAATATGAAAACTAATATAAATTTCATTCCCCAGGTGAGGCTCGAACTCACAAGCCCGGCATAGCTCACGAGAACTGTCGTATAAGTACCGTGCGCAAACCAATTGCGCCACTGGGGAACGCGGTTGCACGTAAGAGTGTTTCTTTTAGGACTGTTGTCTACACACACCTCAAGTAAACAAATGTTTTCGAGCCAGGCAGTCGCCAGCATTGAGTATACAATTAACCTCATGACTAAATAGAAAAACTAATAAAAATTTCATTCCCCAGGTGAGGTTCGAACTCTCAATCCCCGCATAGCTCAGGAGAACTGTCGTATAAGCACCGTGCGCTAACCAATTGCGCCACTGTGGAACATGGTTGCACGTAGGAGTGTTTCATTTAGGACTGTTGTCTACACACACCTCCAGTAAACAAATGTTTTCGAGCCAGGCAGTCGCCAGCATTGAGTATACAATAAACCTCATGACTAAATATGAAAACTAATAAAAATTTTATTCCCCAGGTGAGGTTCGAACTCACAACCCCGGCATAGCTCACGAGAACTGTCGTATAAGTACCGTGCGCTAACCAATAGCGCCACTGGGGAACACGGTTGCACGTCAGAGTGTTTTTTTACAACTGTTTTCTACACACTCCTCCAGTAAACAAATGTTTTCGAGCCAGAGAGTCGCCAGAATTGAGTATACAATTAACCTCATGACAAAATATGAAAACTAATAAAAATGTCATTCCCCAGGTGGGGCTCGAACTCAAAACCCCGGGATAGCTCACGAGAACTGTCGTATAAGTACCGTGCGCTACCCAAATTCGGCCACTGGGGAACACGGTTGCACGTAAGAGTCTTTCCTTTAAGACTGTTGTCTACACACAACTCCAGTAAACAAATGTTTTCGAGCCAGGCAGTCGTCAGCATTTAGTATACAATTAACCTCAAGACTAAATATGAAAACTAATGAAAATTTCATTCCCCAGGTGAGGCTCGAACTCACAACCCCGGCATAGCTCACGAGAACTGTCCTATAAATTCAGCGCTAACCAATTGCGCCACTGGGGAACACGGTTGCACGTAAAAGTGTTTCCTTTAGGACTGTTGTCTACACACAACTCCAGTAAAGAAATGTTTTCGAGCCAGGCAGTCGCCAGCATCGAGTATACAATTACCTCATGGCTAAATATGAAAACTAATAAAAATTTCACTCCCCAGACGAGGCTCAAACTCACAACCCCGGCATAGCTCACGAGAACTGTCGTGTAAGTACCGTGCGCTAACCAATTGCGCCACTGGGGAACACGGTCGCACGTAGGAGTCTTTCCTTTAGAACTGTTGTCTGCGCAAAACTCAAGTAAAATTTTTTCGAGCCAGGCAGCCGCCAGCATTGAGTATACATTCAACCTCAAGACTAAATAGGAAAACTAATAAAAATTTCATTCCATATGTGAGTCTCGAACTCACAACCTCGGCATAGCTGACGAGAACTGTCGTATAAGTACCGTGCGCTAACCTATTGCGCCACTGGGGAACACGGTCGCACGTAGGAGTATTTTTTTACAACTGTTTTCTACACACTCCTCCAGTAAACAAATGTTTTCGAGCCAGACAGTCGCCAGCATTGAGTATACAATTAACCTCATGAAAAAATATGAAAACTAATAAAAATGTCATTTCCCAGGTGGGGCTCGAACTCAAAACCCCGGGATAGCTCACGAGAACTGTCGTATAAGTACCGTGCGCTAACCGATTGCGCCACTGGGGAACACGGTTGCACGTAAGAGGGTTTCCTTTACGACTGTTGTCTCCACACAACTCCAGTAAACAAATGTTTCCGAGCCAGCAGTCGTCAGCATTTAGTATACAATTAACCTCATGACTAAATATGAAAACTAATGAAAATTTCATTCCCCAGGTGAGGCTCGAACTCACAACCCCGGCATAGCTCACGAGAACTGTCCTATAAATTCAGCGCTAAACAATTGCGCCACTGGGGAACACGGTTGCACGTAAAAGTGTTTCCTTTAGGACTGTTGTCTACACACAACTCCAGTAAACAAATGTTTCCGAGCCAGCAGTCGTCAGCATTTAGTATACAATTAACCTCATGACTAAATATGAAAACTAATGAAAATTTCATTCCCCAGGTGAGGTTCGAACTCACAACCCCGGCATAGCTCACGAGAACAGCCGTATAAGTATAGTGCGCTAACCAATTGCGCCACTGGGGAACACGGTTGCACGTAAGAGTATTTTTTACAACTGTTTTCTACACACTCCTCCAGTAAACAAATGTTTTCGAGCCAGACAGTCGCCAGCATTGAGTATACAATTACCTCATGGCTAAATATGAAAACTAATAAAAATTTCACTCCCCAGGCGAGGCTCAAACTCACAACCCCGGCATAGCTCACGAGAACTGTCGTGTAAGTACCGTGCGCTAACCAATTGCGCCACTGGGGAACAAGGTCGCACGTAGGAGTCTTTCCTTTAGGACTGTTGTCTGCGCAAAACTCCAGTAAAATTTTTTCGAGCCAGGCAGTCGCCCGCATTGAGTATACATTCAACCTCATGACTAAATATGAAAACTAATAAAAATTTCATTCCACAGGTGAGTCTCGAACTAGCAACCTCGGCATAGCTGACGAGAACTGTCGTATAAGTACCGTGTGCTAACCCATTGCGCCACTGGTGAACACGGTCGCACGTAGGAGTCTTTTCTTTAGGACTGTTGTCTACACACAACTCCAGTAAACAAACGTTTTCGAGCTAGGCAGTCGCCAGCATTGAGTATACAATTAACCTCATGTATAAATATGAAAACTAATAAAAATTTCATTCCCCATGTGAGGCTCGAACTCACAACCCCGCCATAGCTCACGAGAACTGTCGTATAAGTACCGTGCGCTAACCAATTGCGCCACTGGGGAACACGGTTGCACGTAAGAGTGTTTCCTTTAGGACTATTGTCTACACACACCTCCAGTAAACAAATGTTTTCGAGCCAGGCAGTCGCCAGCATTGAGTATACAATTAACCTCATGACTAATAATGAAAACTAATAAAAATTTCATTCCCCAGGTGAGGCTCGAACTCACAACCCCGGCATAGCTCACGAGAACTGTCGTATAAGTACCGTGCGCTAACCAATTGCGCCACTCGGGAACACGGTTGCACGTAAAAGTGTTTCCTTTAGGACTGTTGTCTACACACACCTCCAGTAAGCAAATGTTTTCGAGTCAGGCAGTCGCCAGCATTGAGTATACAATTAACCTCATGACTAATAATGAAAACTAATAAAAATTTCATTCCCCAGGTGAGGCTCGAACTCACAACCCCGGCATAGCTCACGAGAACTGTCGTATAAGTACCCTGCGCTAACCAATTGCGCCACTGGGGAACACGGTTGCACGTAAAAGTGTTTCCTTTAGGACTGTTGCCTACACACACCTACAGTAAACAAATGTTTTCGAGCCAGGCAGTCGCCAGCATTGAGTATACAATTAACCTCAAGACTAAATATGAAAACTAATAAAAATTTCATTCCCCAGGTGAGGCTTGAACTCACAACCCCAGCATAGCTCACGAGAACTGTCGTATAAGTACTGTGCGCTAACCAATTGCGCCACTGGGGAACACGGTTGCACGTAAAAGTGTTTCCTTTAGGACTGTTGTCTACACACACCTCCCGTAAACAACTTTTTTCGAGCCAGGCAGTCGCCAGCTTTGAGTATACAATTAACCTCATGACTAAATAGGAAAACTAATAAAAATTTCCCCAGGTGAGGCTCGAACTCTCAACCCACGCATAGCTCACGAGAACTGTCGTATAAGTACCGTGCGCTAACCAATTACGCCACTGGGGAACACGGTTGCACGTAAGAGGGTTTCCTTTACGACTGTTGTCTCCACACAACTCCAGTAAACAAATTTTTTCGAGCCAGGCAGTCGCCAGCATTAAGTATACCATTACCTCAAGGCTAAATATGAAAACTAATGAAAATTCCCTTCCCCAGGTGAGGCTCAAACTCACAACCCCGGCATAGCTCACGAGAACTTTCGTAAAGGTACCGTGCACTAACCGATTGCGCCACTGGGGAACACGGTCACACGTAGGAGTCTTTCCTTTAGGACTGTTGTCTACACACAACTCCAGTAAACAAATGTTTTCGAGCCAGGCAGTCGTCAGCATTTAGTATACAATTAACCTCATGACTAAATAAGAAATCTAATAAAAATTTAATTCCATAGGTGAGGCTCGAACTCACAACCCCGGCATAGCTCACGAGAACTGTCCTATAAATATAAGCGCTAACCAATTGCGCCACTGGGGAACACGGTTGCACGTAAAAGTGTTTCCTTTAGGACTTTTGTCTACACACAACTCCAGTAAAGAAATGTTTTCGGGCGAGGCAGTCGCCAGCATTGAGTATACAATTACCTCATGGCTAAATATGAAAACTAATAAAAATTTCACTCCCCAGACGAGGCTCAAACTCACAACCCCGGCATAGCTCACGAGAACTGTCGTGTAAGTACCGTGCGCTAACCAATTGCGCCACTGGGGAACACGGTCGCACGTAGGAGTCTTTCCTTTAGAACTGTTGTCTGCGCAAAACTCAAGTAAAATTTTTTCGAGCCAGGCAGCCGCCAGCATTGAGTATACATTCAACCTCAAGACTAAATATGAAATCTAATAAAAATTTCATTCCATAAGTGAGTCTCGAACTCACAACCTCGGCATAGCTGACGAGAACTGTCGTATAAGTACCGTGCGCTAACCAATTGCGCCACTGGGGAACACGGTCGCACGTAGGAGTCTTTTCTTTAGCACTGTTGTCTACACACAACTCCAGTAAACAAATGTTTTCAAGCTAGGCAGTCGCCAGCATTGAGTATACAATTAACCTCATGACTAAATATGAAAACTAATAAAAATTTCATTCCCCAGGTGAGGCTCTAACTCACAACCCCGGCATAGCTCACGAGAACAGCCGTATAAGTATAGTGCGCTAACCAATTGCGCCACTGGGGAACACGGTTGCACGTAAGAGGGTTTCCTTTACGACTGTTGTCTGCGCAAAACTCAAGTAAACAAACGTTTTCGAGCCAGGCAGTCGCCAGCATTCTGTATACAATGAACCTCACGACTAAATATGAAAACTAATGAAAACTCCATTCTTCAGGTGAGGCTCAAACTCACAACCCCGGCATAGCTCACGAGAACTTTCGTAAAGGTACCGTGCGCTAACCGATTGCGCCACTGGGGAACACGGTCGCACGTAGCAGTCTTTCCTTTAAGACTGTTGTCTACACACAACTCCAGTGAACAAATGTTTTCGAGCCAGGCAGTCGCCAGCTTTGAGTATACAATTAACCTCATGACTAAATAGGAAAACTAATAAAAATTTCATTCCCCAGGTGAGGCTCGAACTCTCAACCCACGCATAGCTCACGAGAACTGTCGTATAAGTACCGTGCGCTAACCAATTGCGCCACTGGGGAACACGGTTGCACGTAAGAGGGTTTCCTTTACGACTGTTGTCTCCACACAACTCCAGTAAACAAATGTTTCCGAGCCAGGCAGTCGCCAGCATTGAGTATACAATTAACCTCAAGGCTAAATATGAAAACTAATGAAAATTCCATTCCCCAGGTGAGGCTCAAACTCACAACCCCGGCATAGCTCACGAGAACTTTCGTAAAGGTACCGTGCGCTAACCGATTGCGCCACTGGGGAACACGGTCACACGTAGGAGTCTTTCCTTTAGGACTGTTGTCTGCGCAAAACTCCAGTAAACAAACGTTTTCGAGCCAGGCAGTCGCCAGCATTCAGTATACAATGAACCTCACGACTAAATATGAAAACTAATAAAAATTTCATTCCCCAGGTGAGGCTCGAACTCACAACCCCGGCATAGCTCACGAGAACTGTCGTATAAGTACCGTGCGCTAACCAATTGCGCGACTGGGGAACACGGTCGCACGTAGGAGTCTTTCCTTTAAGACTGTTGTCTACACACAACTCCAGTAAACAAATGTTTTCGAGCCAGGCAGTCACCAGCATTGAGTATACAATTAACCGCATGACTAAATATGAAAACTAATAAAAATTTCATTCCCCAGGTGAGGCTCGAACTCACAACCCCGGCATAGCTCACGAGAACTGTCGTATAAGTACCGTGCGCTAACCAATTGCGCCATTGGGGAACACAGTCGCACGTAGGAGTCTTTTCTTTAGCACTGTTGTCTACACACAACTCCAGTAAACAAATGTTTTCAAGCTAGGCAGTCGCCAGCATTTAGTATACAATAACCCTCATGACTAAATATGAAAACTAATAAAAATTTCATTCCCCAGGTGATGCTCGAACTCACAACCCCGGCATAGCTCACGAGAACTGCCGTATAAGTATAGTGCGCTAACCTATTGCGCCACTGGGGAACACGGTTGCACGTAAAAGTGTTTCCTTTAGGACTGTTGTCTACACACACCTCGAGTAAACAACTTTTTTCGAGCCAGGCAGTCGCCAGCTTTGAGTATACAATTAACCTCATGACTAAATAGGAAAACTAATAAAAATTTCCCCAGGTGAGGCTCGAACTCTCAACCCACGCATAGCTCACGAAAACTGTCGTATAAGTACCGTGCGCTAACCAATTGCGCCACTGGGGAACACGGTTGCACGTAATAGGGTTTCCTTTACGACTGTTGTCTCCACACAACTCCAGTAAACAAATGTTTCCGAGCCAGGCAGTCGCCAGCATTAAGTATACAATTAACCTCAAGGCTAAATATGAAAACTAATGAAAATTCCATTCCCCAGGTGAGGCTCAAACTCACAACCCCGGCATAGCTCACGAGAACTTTCGTAAAGGTACCGTGCGCTACCCGATTGCGCCACTGGGGAACACGGTCACACGTAGGAGTCTTTCCTTTAGGACTGTTGTCTGCGCAAAATTCCAGTAAACAAACGTTTTCGAGCCAGGCAGTCGCCAGCATTCTGTATACAATGAACCTCACGACTAAATATGAAAACTAATGAAAATTCCATTCCCCAGGTGAGGCTCAAACTCACAACCCCGGCATAGCTCACGAGAACTTTCGTAAAGGTACCGTGCGCTAACCGATTGCGCCACTGGGGAACACGGTCGCACGTAGGAGTCTTTCCTTTAAGACTGTTGTCTACACACAACTCCAGTGAACAAATGTTTTCGAGCCAGGCAGTCGTCAGCATTTAGTATACAATTAACCTCATGACTAAATATGAAATCTAATAAAAATTTAATTCCCCAGGTGAGGCTCGAACTCACAAGCCCAGCATAGCTCACGAGAACTGTCGTATAAGTACCGTGCGCTAACCAATTGCGCCACTGGGGAAGGCGGTTTTACGTAAGAGTGTTTCTTTTAGGACTGTTGTCTACACACACCTCCAGTAAACAAATGTTTTCGAGCCAGGCAGTCGCCAGCATTGAGTATACAATTAACCTCATGACTAAATAGGAAAACTAATAAAAATTTCATTCCCCAGGTGAGGTTCGAACTCTCAATCCCCGCATAGCTCAGGAGAACTGTCGTATAAGTACCGTGCGCTAACCAATTGCGCCACTGTGGAACATGGTTGCACGTAAGAGTGTTTCCTTTAGGACTGTTGTCTACACACACCTCCAGTAAACAAATGTTTTCGAGCCAGGCAGTCGCCAGCATTGAGTATACAATTAACCTCATGACTAAATATGAAAACTAATAAAAATTTTATTCCCCAGGTGAGGTTCAAACTCACAACCCCGGCATAGCTCACGAGAACTGTCGTATAAGTACCGTGCGCTAACCAATAGCGCCACTGGGGAACACGGTTGCACGTAAGAGTGTTTTTTACAACTGTTTTCTACACACTCCTCCAGTAAACAAATGTTTTCGAGACAGACAGTCGCCAGCATTGAGTATACAATTAACCTCATGACAAAATATGAAAACTAATAAAAATGTCATTTCCCAGGTGGGGCTCGAACTCAAAACCCCGGGATAGCTCACGAGAACTGTCGTATAAGTAACGTGCGCTACCCAAATTCCGTCACTGGGGAACACGGTTGCACGTAAGAGTGTTTCCTTTAGGACTGTTGTCTACACACAACTCCAGTAAACAAATGTTTTCGGGCGAGGCATTCGCCAGCATTTAGTATACAATTAACCTCATGACTAAATATGAAAACTAATGAAAATTTCATTCCCCAGGTGAGGCTCGAACTCACAACCCCGGCATAGCTCACGAGAACTGTCCTATAAATTCAGCGCTAAACAATTGCGCCACTGGAGAACACGGTTGCACGTAAAAGTGTTTCCTTTAGGACTGTTGTCTACACACAACTCCAGTAAACAAATGTTTTCAGGCCAGGCAGTCGCCAGCATTGAGTATACAATTACCTCATGGCTAAATATGAAAACTAATAAAAATTTCACTCCCCAGGCGAGGCTCAAACTCACAAGCTCAGCATAGCTCACGAGAACTGTCGTATAAGTACCGTGCGCTAACCAATTGCGCCACTGGGGAACGCGGTTGCACGTAAGAGTGTTTCTTTTAGGACTGTTGTCTACACACACCTCCAGTAAACAAATGTTTTCGAGCCAGGCAGTCGCCAGCATTGAGTATACAATTAACCTCATGACTAAATAGGAAAACTAATAAAAATTTCATTCCCCAGGTGAGGTTCGAACTCTCAATCCCCGCATAGCACAGGAGAACTGTCGTATAAGTACCGTGCGCTAACCAATTGCGCCACTGTGGAACATGGTTGCACGTAAGAGTGTTTCCTTTAGGACTGTTGTCTACACACACCTCCAGTAAACCAAAGTTTTCGAGCCAGGCAGTCGCCAGCATTGAGTATACAATTAACCTCATGACTAAATATGAAAACTAATAAAAATTTTATTCCCCAGGTGAGGTTCGAACTCACAACCCCGGCATAGCTCACGAGAACTTTCGTAAAGGTACCGTGCGCTACCCGATTGCGCCACTGGGGAACACGGTCACACGTAGGAGTCTTTCCTTTAGGACTGTTGTCTGCGCAAAACTCCAGTAAACAAACGTTTTCGAGCCAGGCAGTCGCCAGCATTCTGTATACAATGAACCTCACGACTAAATATGAAAACTAATGAAAATTCCATTCCCCAGGTGAGGCTCAAACTCACAACCCCGGCATAGCTCACGAGAACTTTCGTAAAGGTACCGTGCGCTAACCGATTGCGCCACTGGGGAACACGGTCGCACGTAGGAGTCTTTCCTTTAAGACTGTTGTCTACACACAACTCCAGTGAACAAATGTTTTCGAGCCAGGCAGTCGTCAGCATTTAGTATACAATTAACCTCATGACTAAATATGAAATCTAATAAAAATTTAATTCCATAGGTGAGGCTCGAACTCACAACCCCGGCATAGCTCACGAGAACTGTCGTATAAGTACCGGGTGCTAACTAATCGCGCCACTGGGGAACACGGTCGCACGTAGGAGTCTTTCCTTCAGGACTGTTGTCTACACACAACTCCAGTAAACAAATGTTTTCGAGCCAGGCAGTCGCCAGCATTGAGTATACAATTAACCTCATGACTAAATATGAAAACTAATAAAAATTTCATTCCCCAGGTGAGGCTCGAACTCACAAGCCCAGCATAGCTCACGAGAACTGTCGTATAAGTACCGTGCGCTAACCAATTGCGCCACTGGGGAACGCGGTTGCACGTAAGAGTGTTTCTTTTAGGACTGTTGTCTACACACACCTCCAGTAAACAAATGTTTTCGAGCCAGGCAGTCGCCAGCATTGAGTATACAATTAACCTCATGACTAAATAGGAAAACTAATAAAAATTTCATTCCCCAGGTGAGGTTCGAACTCTCAATCCCCGCATAGCTCAAGAGAACTGTCGTATAAGTACCGTGCGCTAACCAATTGCGCCACTGTGGAACATGGTTGCACGTAAGAGTGTTTCCTTTAGGACTGTTGTCTACACACACCTCCAGTAAACAAATGTTTTCGAGCCAGGCAGTCGCCAGCATTGAGTATACAATTAACCTCATGACTAAATATGAAAACTAATAAAAATTTTATTCCCCAGATGAGGTTCAAACTCACAACCCCGGCATAGCTCACGAGAACTGTCGTATAAGTACCGTGCACTAACCAATAGCGCCACTGGGGAACACGGTTGCACGTAAGAGTGTTTTTTACAACTGTTTTCTACACACTCCTCCAGTAAACAAATGTTTTCGAGCCAGACAGTCGCCAGCATTGAGTATACAATTAACCTCATGACAAAATATGAAAACTAATAAAAATGTCATTTCCCAGGTGGGGCTCGAACTCAAAACCCCGGGATAGCTCACGAGAACTGTCGTATAAGTAACGTGCGCTACCCAAATTCCGCCACTGGGGAACACGGTTGCACGTAAGAGTGTTTCCTTTAGGACTGTTGTGTACACACAACTCCAGTAAACAAATGTTTTCGGGCGAGGCATTCGCCAGCATTGAGTATACAATTAACCTCATGACTAAATATGAAAACTAATGAAAATTTCATTCCCCAGGTGAGGCTCGAACTCACAACCCCGGCATAGCTCACGAGAACTGTCCTATAAATTCAGCGCTAAACAATTGCGCCACTGGAGAACACGGTTGCACGTAAAAGTGTTTCCTTTAGGACTGTTGTCTACACACAACTCCAGTAAACAAATGTTTTCAGGCCAGGCAGTCGCCAGCATTGAGTATACAATTACCTCATGGCTAAATATGAAAACTAATAAAAATTTCACTCCCCAGGCGAGGCTCAAACTCACAAGCTCGGCATAGCTCACGAGAACTGTCGTATAAGTACCGTGCGCTAACCAATTGCGCCACTGGGGAACGCGGTTGCACGTAAGAGTGTTTCTTTTAGGACTGTTGTCTACACACACCTCCAGTAAACAAATGTTTTCGAGCCAGGCAGTCGCCAGCATTGAGTATACAATTAACCTCATGACTAAATAGGAAAACTAATAAAAATTTCATTCCCCAGGTGAGGTTCGAACTCTCAATCCCCGCATAGCACAGGAGAACTGTCGTATAAGTACCGTGCGCTAACCAATTGCGCCACTGTGGAACATGGTTGCACGTAAGAGTGTTTCCTTTAGGACTGTTGTCTACACACACCTCCAGTAAACCAATGTTTTCGAGCCAGGCAGGCGCCAGCATTGAGTATACAATTAACCTCATGACTAAATATGAAAACTAATAAAAATTTTATTCCCCAGGTGAGGTTCGAACTCACAACCCCGGCATAGCTCACGAGAACTGTCGTATAAGTACCGTGCGCTAACCAATAGCGCCACAGGGGAACACGGTTGCACGTAAGAGTATTTTTTTACAACTGTTTTCTACACACTCCTCCAGTAAACAAATGTTTTCGAGCCAGACAGTCGCCAGCATTGAGTATAGAATTAACCTCATGACAAAATATGAAAACTAATAAAAATGTCATTTCCCAGGTGGGGCTCGAACTCAAAATTCCGGGATAGCTCACGAGAACTGTCGTATAAGTACCGTGCGCTACCCAAATTCCGCCACTGGGGAACACGGTTGCACGTAAGAGTGTTTCCTTTAGGACTGTTGTCTACACACAACTCCAGTAAACAAATGTTTTCGGGCGAGGCATTCGCCAGCATTGAGTATACAATTAACCTCATGACTAAATATGAAAACTAATGAAAATTTCATTCCCCAGGTGAGGCTCGAACTCACAACCCCGGCATAGCTCACGAGAACTGTCCTATAAATTCAGCGCTAAACAATTGCGCCACTGGGGAACACGGTTGCACGTAAAAGTGTTTCCTTTAGGACTGTTGTCTACACACAACTCCAGTAAACAAATGTTTTCGGGCCAGGCAGTCGCCAGCATTGAGTATACAATTACCTCATGGCTAAATATGAAAACTAATAAAAACTTCATTCCCCAGGTGAGGCTCGAACTCACAACCCCGGCATAGCTCACGAGAACTGTCGTATAAGTACCGTGCGCTAACCAATTGCGCCACTGGGGAACACAGTTGCACGTAAAAGTGTTTCCTTTAGGACTGTGTCCTACACACACCTACAGTAAACAAATGTTTTCGAGCCAGGCAGTCGCCAGCATTGAGTATACAATTAACCTCAAGACTAAATATGAAAACTAATAAAAATTTCATTCCCCAGGTGAGGCTTGAACTCACAACCCCAGCATAGCTCACGAGAACTGTCGTATAAGTACTGTGCGCTAACCAATTGCGCCACTGGGGAACACGGTCACATAAGAGTGTTTCCTTTAGGACTGTTGTCTACACACAACTCCAGTAAATAAATGTTTTCGGGCCAGGCTGTCGCCAGCATTGAGTATACAATTAACCTCATGACTAAATATGAAAACTAATAAAAATTTCATTCCCCAGGTGAGGCTCGAAATCACAACACCGGCATAGCTCACGAGAACTGTCGTGTAAGTACCGTGCGCTAACCAATTGCGCCACTGGGGAACACGGTCGCACGTAGGAGTCTTTCCTTTAGGACTGTTGTCTGCGCAAAACTCCAGTAAAATTTTTTCGAGTCAGGCAGTCGCCAGCATTGAGTATACATTCAACCTCATGACTAAATATGAAAACTAATAAAAATTTCATTCCACAGGTGAGTCTCGAACTCACAACCTCGGCATAGCTGACGAGAACTGTCGTATAGGTACCGTGCGCTAACCAATTGCGCCACTGGGGAACACGGTCGCACGTAGTAGTCTTTTCTTTAGGACTGTTGTCTACACACAACTCCAGTAAACAAACGTTTTCGAGCCAGGCAGTCGCCAGCATTGAGTATACAATTACCTCATGGCTAAATATGAAAACTAATAAAAATTTCATTTCCCAGGTGAGGCTCGAACTCACAACCCCGGCATTGCTGACGAGAACTGTCGTATAAGTACCGTGTGCTAACCCATTGCGCCACTGGTGAACACGGTCGCACGTAGGAGTCTTTTCTTTAGGACTGTTGTCTACACACAACTCCAGTAAACAAACGTTTTCGAGCTAGGCAGTCGCCAGCATTGAGTATACAATTAACCTCATGTATAAATATGAAAACTAATAAAAATTTCATTCCCCATGTGAGGCTCGAACTCACAACCCCGCCATAGCTCACGAGAACTGTCGTATAAGTACCGTGCGCTAACCAATTGCGCCACTGGGGAACACGGTTGCACGTAAGAGTGTTTCCTTTAGGACTATTGTCTACACACACCTCCAGTAAACAAATGTTTTCGAGCCAGGCAGTCGCCAGCATTGAGTATACAATTAACCTCATGACTAATAATGAAAACTAATAAAAATTTCATTCCCCAGGTGAGGCTCGAACTCACAACCCCGGCATAGCTCACGAGAACTGTCGTATAAGTACCGTGCGCTAACCAATTGCGCCACTCGGGAACACGGTTGCACGTAAAAGTGTTTCCTTTAGGACTGTTGTCTACACACACCTCCAGTAAGCAAATGTTTTCGAGTCAGGCAGTCGCCAGCATTGAGTATACAATTAACCTCATGACTAATAATGAAAACTAATAAAAATTTCATTCCCCAGGTGAGGCTCGAACTCACAACCCCGGCATAGCTCACGAGAACTGTCGTATAAGTACCCTGCGCTAACCAATTGCGCCACTGGGGAACACGGTTGCACGTAAAAGTGTTTCCTTTAGGACTGTTGTCTACACACAACTCCAGTAAACAAATGTTTTCGAGCTAGGCAGTCGCCAGCATTGAGTATACAATTAACCTCATGACTAAATATGAAAACTAATAAAAATTTCATTCCCCAGGTGAGGCTCGAACTCACAACCCCGGCATAGCTCACGAGAACTGCCGTATAAGTACAGTGCGCTAACCAATTGCGCCACTGGGGAACGCGGTTGCACGTAAGAGTGTTTCCTTTAGGACTGTTGTCAACACACAACTCCAGTAAACAAATGTTTTCGAGCTAGGCAGTCGCCAGCATTGAGTATACAATTAACCTCATGACTAAATATGAAAACTAATAAAAATTTCATTTCCCAGGTGAGGCTCGAACTCACAACCCTGGCATTGCTCACGAGAACTGCCGTATAAGTACAGTGCGCTAACCAATTGCGCCACTGGGGAACACGGTTGCACGTAAGAGTGTTTCCTTTAGGACTGTTGTCTACACACACCTCCCGTAAACAACTTTTTTCGAGCCAGGCAGTCGCCAGCTTTGAGTATACAAATAACCTCATGACTAAATAGGAAAACTAATAAAAATTTCCCCAGGTGAGGCTGGAACTCTCAACTCACGCATAGCTCACGAGAACTGTCGTATAAGTACCGTGCGCTAACCAATTACGCCACTGGGGAACACGGTTGCACGTAAGAGGGTTTCCTTTACGACTGTTGTCTCCACACAACTCCAGTAAACAAATTTTTTCGAGCCAGGCAGTCGCCAGCATTAAGTATACCATTACCTCAAGGCTAAATATGAAAACTAATGAAAATTCCCTTCCCCAGGTGAGGCTCAAACTCACAACCCCGGCATAGCTCACGAGAACTTTCGTAAAGGTACCGTGCACTAACCGATTGCGCCACTGGGGAACACGGTCACACGTAGGAGTCTTTCCTTTAGGACTGTTGTCTACACACAACTCCAGTAAACAAATGTTTTCGAGCCAGGCAGTCGTCAGCATTTAGTATACAATTAACCTCATGACTAAATAAGAAATCTAATAAAAATTTATTTCATAGGTGAGGCTCGAACTCACAACCCCGGCATAGCTCACGAGAACTGTCCTATAAATTCAGCGCTAACCAATTGCGCCACTGGGGAACACGGTTGCACGTAAAAGTGTTTCCTTTAGGACTGTTGTCTACACACAACTCCAGTAAAGAAATGTTTTCGGGCCAGGCAGTCGCCAGCATTGAGTATACAATTACCTCATGGCTAAATTTGAAAACTAATAAAAATTTCACTCCCCAGACGAGGCTCAAACTCACAACCCCGGCATAGCTCACGAGAACTGTCGTGTAAGTACCGTGCGCTAACCAATTGCGCCACTGGGGAACACGGTCGCACGTAGGAGTCTTTCCTTTAGAACTGTTGTCTGCGCAAAACTCAAGTAAAATTTTTTCGAGCCAGGCAGCCGCCAGCATTGAGTATACATTCAACCTCAAGACTAAATATGAAATCTAATAAAAATTTCATTCCATAAGTGAGTCTCGAACTCACAACCTCGGCATAGCTGACGAAAACTGTCGTATAAGTACCGTGCGCTAACCAATCGCGCCACTGGGGAACACGGTCGCACGTAGGAGTCTTTTCTTTAGCACTGTTGTCTACACACAACTCCAGTAAACAAATGTTTTCAAGCTAGGCAGTCGCCAGCATTGAGTATACAATTAACCTCATGACTAAATATGAAAACTAATAAAAATTTCATTCCCCAGGTGAGGCTCTAACTCACAACCCCTGGCATAGCTCACGAGAACAGCCGTATAAGTATAGTGCGCTAACCAATTGCGCCACTGGGGAACACGGTTGCACGTAAGAGGGTTTCCTTTACGACTGTTGTCTGCGCAAAACTCAAGTAAACAAACGTTTTCGAGCCAGGCAGTCGCCAGCATTCTGTATACAATGAACCTCACGACTAAATATGAAAACTAATGAAAACTCCATTCTTCAGGTGAGGCTCAAACTCACAACCCCGGCATAGCTCACGAGAACTTTCGTAAAGGTACCGTGCGCTAACCGATTGCGCCACTGGGGAACACGGTCGCACGTAGGAGTCTTTCCTTTAAGACTGTTGTCTACACACAACTCCAGTGAACAAATGTTTTCGAGCCAGGCAGTCGCCAGCTTTGAGTATACAATTAACCTCATGACTAAATAGGAAAACTAATAAAAATTTCATTCCCCAGGTGAGGCTCGAACTCTCAACCCACGCATAGCTCACGAGAACTGTCGTATAAGTACCGTGCGCTAACCAATTGCGCCACTGGGGAACACGGTTGCACGTAAGAGGGTTTCCTTTACGACTGTTGTCTCCACACAACTCCAGTAAACAAATGTTTCCGAGCCAGGCAGTCGCCAGCATTGAGTATACAATTAACCTCAAGGCTAAATATGAAAACTAATGAAAATTCCATTCCCCAGGGGAGGCTCAAACTCACAACCCCGGCATAGCTCACGAGAACTTTCGTAAAGGTACCGTGCGCTAACCGATTGCGCCACTGGGGAACACGGTCACACGTAGGAGTCTTTCCTTTAGGACTGTTGTCTGCGCAAAACTCCAGTAAACAAACGTTTTCGAGCCAGGCAGTCGCCAGCATTCAGTATACAATGAACCTCACGACTAAATATGAAAACTAATAAAAATTTCATTCCCCAGGTGAGGCTCGAACTCACAAACCCGGCATAGCTCACGAGAACTGTCGTATAAGTACCGTGCGCTAAACAATTGCGCGACTGGGGAACACGGTCGCACGTAGGAGTCTTTCCTTTAAGACTGTTGTCTACACACAACTCCAGTAAACAAATGTTTTCGAGCCAGGCAGTCACCAGCATTGAGTATACAATTAACCGCATGACTAAATATGAAAACTAATAAAAATTTCATTCCCCAGGTGAGGCTCGAACTCACAACCCCGGCATAGCTCACGAGAACTGTCGTATAAGTACCGTGCGCTAACCAATTGCGCCACTGGGGAACACGGTTTCACGTAAGAGTGTTTCCTTTAGGACAGTTGTCTACACACACCTCCAGTAAACAAATGTTTTCGAGCCAGCAGTCGTCAGCATTTAGTATACAATTAACCTCATGACTAAATATGAAATCTAATAAAAATTTGATTTCATAAGTGAGTCTCGAACTCACAACCTCGGCATAGCTCACGAGAACTGTCGTATAAGTACCGTGCGCTAACCAATTGCGCCATTGGGGAACACGGTCGCACGTAGGAGTCTTTTCTTTAGCACTGTTGTCTACACACAACTCCAGTAAACAAATGTTTTCGAGCTAGGCAGTCGCCAGCATTTAGTATACAATTAACCTCATGACTAAATATGAAAACTAATAAAAATTTCATTCCCCAGGTGATGCTCGAACTCACAACCCCGGCATAGCTCACGAGAACTGCCGTATAAGTATAGTGCGCTAACCAATTGCGCCACTGGGGAACACGGTTGCACGTAAAAGTGTTTCCTTTAGGACTGTTGTCTACACACACCTCGAGTAAACAACTTTTTTCGAGCCAGGCAGTCGCCAGCTTTGAGTATACAATTAACCTCATGACTAAATAGGAAAACTAATAAAAATTTCCCCAGGTGAGGCTCGAACTCTCAACCCACGCATAGCTCACGAAAATTGTCGTATAAGTACCGTGCGCTAACCAATTGCGCCACTGAGGAACACGGTTGCACGTAAGAGGGTTTCCTTTAGGACTGTTGTCTGCGCAAAACTCCAGTAAACAAACGTTTTCGAGCCAGGCAGTCGCCAGCATTAAGTATACAATTAACCTCAAGGCTAAATATGAAAACTAATGAAAATTCCATTCCCCAGGTGAGGCTCAAACTCACAACCCCGGCATAGCTCACGAGAACTTTCGTAAAGGTACCGTGCGCTACCCGATTGCGCCACTGGGGAACACGGTCACACGTAGGAGTCTTTCCTTTAAGACTGTTGTCTACACACAACTCCAGTGAACAAATGTTTTCGAGCCAGGCAGTCGTCAGCATTTAGTATACAATTAACCTCATGACTAGATATGAAATCTAATAAAAATTTAATTCCATAGGTGAGGCTCGAACTCACAAGCCCAGCATAGCTCACGAGAACTGTCGTATAAGTACCGTGCGCTAACCAATTGCGCCACTGGGGAACGCGGTTGCACGTAAGAGTGTTTCTTTTAGGACTGTTGTCTACACACACCTCCAGTAAACAAATGTTTTCGAGCCAGGCAGTCGCCAGCATTGAGTATACAATTAACCTCATGACTAAATAGGAAAACTAATAAAAATTTCATTCCCCAGGTGAGGTTCGAACTCTCAATCCCCGCATAGCTCAGGAGAACTGTCGTATAAGTACCGTGCGCTAACCAATTGCGCCACTGTGGAACATGGTTGCACGTAAGAGTGTTTCCTTTAGGACTGTTGTCTACACACACCTCCAGTAAACAAATGTTTTCGAGCCAGGCAGTCGCCAGCATTGAGTATACAATTAACCTCATGACTAAATATGAAAACTAATAAAAATTTTATTCCCCAGGTGAAGTTCAAACTCACAACCCCGGCATAGCTCACGAGAACTGTCGTGTAAATACCGTGCGCTAACCAATAGCGCCACTGGGGAACACGGTTGCACGTAAGAGTGTTTTTTACAACTGTTTTCTACACACTCCTCCAGTAAACAAATGTTTTCGAGCCAGACAGTCGCCAGCATTGAGTATACAATTAACTTCATGACAAAATATGAAAACTAATAAAAATGTCATTTCCCAGGTGGGGCTCGAACTCAAAACCCCGGGATAGCTCACGAGAACTGTCGTATAAGTAACGTGCGCTACCCAAATTCCGCCACTGGGGAACACGGTTGCACGTAAGAGTGTTTCCTTTAGGACTGTTGTCTACACACAACTCCAGTAAACAAATGTTTTCGGGCGAGGCATTTGCCAGCATTGAGTATACAATTAACCTCATGACTAAATATGAAAACTAATGAAAATTTCATTCCCCAGGTGAGGCTCGAACTCACAACCCCGGCATAGCTCACGAGAACTGTCCTATAAATTCAGCGCTAAACAATTGCGCCACTGGAGAACACGGTTGCACGTAAAAGTGTTTCCTTTAGGACTGTTGTCTACACACAACTCCAGTAAACAAATGTTTTCAGGCCAGGCAGTCGCCAGCATTGAGTATAAAATTACCTCATGGCTAAATATGAAAACTAATAAAAATTTCACTCCCCAGGCGAGGCTCAAACTCACAAGCCCGGCATAGCTCACGAGAACTGTCGTATAAGTACCGTGCGCTAACCAATTGCGCCACTGGGGAACGCGGTTGCACGTAAGAGTGTTTCTTTTAGGACTGTTGTCTACACACACCTCCAGTAAACAAATGTTTTCGAGCCAGGCAGTCGCCAGCATTGAGTATACAATTAACCTCATGACTAAATAGGAAAACTAATAAAAATTTCATTCCCCAGGTGAGGTTCGAACTCTCAATCCCCGCATAGCACAGGAGAACTGTCGTATAAGTACCGTGCGCTAACCAATTGCGCCACTGTGGAACATGGTTGCACGTAAGAGTGTTTCCTTTAGGACTGTTGTCTACACACACCTCCAGTAAACCAATGTTTTCGAGCCAGGCAGTCGCCAGCATTGAGTATACAATTAACCTCATGACTAAATATGAAAACTAATAAAAATTTTATTCCCCAGGTGAGGTTCGAACTCACAACCCCGGCATAGCTCACGAGAACTGTCGTATAAGTACCGTGCGCTAACCAATAGCGCCACTGGGGAACACGGTTGCACGTAAGAGTATTTTTTTACAACTGTTTTCTACACACTCCTCCAGTAAACAAATGTTTTCGAGCCAGACAGACGCCAGCATTGAGTATAGAATTAACCTCATGACAAAATATGAAAACTAATAAAAATGTCATTTCCCAGGTGGGGCTCGAACTCAAAATCCCGGGATAGCTCACGAGAACTGTCGTATAAGTACCGTGCGCTACCCAAATTCCGCCACTGGGGAACACGGTTGCACGTAAGAGTGTTTCCTTTAGGACTGTTGTCTACACATAACTCCAGTAAACAAATGTTTTCGGGCGAGGCATTCGCCAGCATTGAGTATACAATTAACCTCATGACTAAATATGAAAACTAATGAAAATTTCATTCCCCAGGTGAGGCTCGAACTCACAACCCCGGCATAGCTCACGAGAACTGTCCTATAAATTCAGCGCTAAACAATTGCGCCACTGGGGAACACGGTTGCACGTAAAAGTGTTTCCTTTAGGACTGTTGTCTACACACAACTCCAGTAAACAAATGTTTTCGGGGCCAGGCAGTCGCCAGCATTGAGTATACAATTACCTCATGGCTAAATATGAAAACTAATAAAAACTTCACTCCCCAGGCGAGGCTCAAACTCACAACCCCGGCATAGCTCACGAGAACTGTCGTGTAAGTACCGTGCGCTAACCAATTGCGCCACTGGGGAACAAGGTCGCACGTAGGAGTCTTTCCTTTAGGACTGTTGTCTGCGCAAAACTTCAGTAAAATTTTTTCGAGCCAGGCAGTCGCCAGCATTGAGTATACGTTCAACCTCATGACTAAATATGAAAACTAATAAAAATTTCATTCCACAGGTGAGTCTCGAACTAGCAACCTCGGCATAGCTGACGAGAACTGTCGTATAAGTACCGTGTGCTAACCAATTGCGCCACTGGGGAACACGGTCGCACGTAGGAGTCTTTTCTTTAGGACTGTTGTCTACACACAACTCCAGTAAACAAACGTTTTCGAGCTAGGCAGTCGCCAGCATTGAGTATACAATTAACCTGATGTATAAATATGAAAACTAATAAAAATTTCATTCCCCATGTGAGGCTCGAACTCACAACCCCGGCATAGCTCACGAGAACTGTCGTATAAGTACCGTGCGCTAACCAATAGCGCCACTGGGGAACACGGTTGCACGTAAGAGTATTTTTTTACAACTGTTTTCTACACACTCCTCCAGTAAACAAATGTTTTCGAGCCAGACAGTCGCCAGCATTGAGTATACAATTAACCTCATGACAAAATATGAAAACTAATAAAAATGTCATTTCCCAGGTGGGGCTCGAACTCAAAACCCCGGGATAGCTCACGAGAACTGTCGTATAAGTACCGTGCGCTACCCAAATTCCGCCACTGGGGAACACGGTTGCACGTAAGAGTGTTTCCTTTAGGACGGTTGTCTACACACAACTCCAGTAAACAAATGTTTTCGGGCGAGGCATTCGCCAGCATTGAGTATACAATTAACCTCATGACTAAATATGAAAACTAATGAAAATTTCATTCCCCAGGTGAGGCTCGAACTCACAACCCCGGCATAGCTCACGAGAACTGTCCTATAAATTCAGCGCTAAACAATTGCGCCACTGGGGAACACGGTTGCACGTAAAAGTGTTTCCTTTAGGACTGTTGTCTACACACAACTCCAGTAAACAAATGATTTCGGGCCAGGCAGTCGCCAGCATTGAGTATACAATTACCTCATGGCTAAATATGAAAACTAATAAAAATTTCACTCCCCAGGCGAGGCTCAAACTCACAACCCCGGCATAGCTCACGAGAACTGTCGTGTAAGTACCGTGCGCTAACCAATTGCGCCACTGGGGAACAAGGTCGCACGTAGGAGTCTTTCCTTTAGGACTGTTGTCTGCGCAAAACTTCAGTAAAATTTTTTCGAGCCAGGCAGTCGCCAGCATTGAGTATACATTCAACCTCATGACTAAATATGAAAACTAATAAAAATTTCATTCCACAGGTGAGTTTCGAACTAGCAACCTCGGCATAGCTGACGAGAACTGTCGTATAAGTACCGTGTGCTAACCAATTGCGCCACTGGGGAACAAGGTCGCACGTAGGAGTCTTTTCTTTAGGACTGTTGTCTACACACAACTCCAGTAAACAAACGTTTTCGAGCTAGGCAGTCGCCAGCATTGAGTATACAATTAACCTCATGTATAAATATGAAAACTAATAAAAATTTCATTCCCCATGTGAGGCTCGAACTCACAACCCCGCCATAGCTCACGAGAACTGTCGTATAAGTACCGTGCGCTAACCAATTGCGCCACTGGGGAACACGGTTGCACGTAAGAGTGTTTCCTTTAGGACTATTGTCTACACACACCTCAAGTAAACAAATGTTTTCGAGCCAGGCAGTCGCCAGCATTGAGTATACAATTAACCTCATGACTAGTAATGAAAACTAATAAAAATTTCATTCCCCAGGTGAGGCTCGAACTCACAACCCCGGCATAGCTCACGAGAACTGTCGTATAAGTACCGTGCGCTAACCAATTGCGCCACTCGGGAACACGGTTGCACGTAAAAGTGTTTCCTTTAGGACTGTTGTCTACACACACCTCCAGTAAGCAAATGTTTTCGAGTCAGGCAGTCGCCAGCATTGAGTATACAATTAACCTCATGACTAATAATGAAAACTAATAAAATTTTCATTCCCCAGGTGAGGCTCGAACTCACAACCCCGGCATAGCTCACGAGAACTGTCGTATAAGTACCGTGCGCTAACCAATTGCGCCACTGGGGAACACAGTTGCACGTAAAAGTGTTTCCTTTAGGACTGTTGCCTACACACACCTACAGTAAACAAATGTTTTCGAGCCAGGCAGTCGCCAGCATTGAGTATACAATTAACCTCAAGACTAAATATGAAAACTAATAAAAATTTCATTCCCCAGGTGAGGCTTGAACTCACAACCCCAGCATAGCTCACGAGAACTGTCGTATAAGTACTGTGCGCTAACCAATTGCGCCACTGGGGAACACGGTCACATAAGAGTGTTTCCTTTAGGACTGTTGTCTACACACAACTCCAGTAAATAAATGTTTTCGGGCCAGGCTGTCGCCAGCATTGAGTATACAATTAACCTCATGACTAAATATGAAAACTAATAAAAATTTCATTCCCCAGGTGAGGCTCGAAATCACAACACCGGCATAGCTCACGAGAACTGTCGTGTAAGTACTGTGCGCTAACCAATTGCGCCACTGGGGAACACGGTCGCACGTAGGAGTATTTCCTTTAGGACTGTTGTCTGCGCAAAACTCCAGTAAAATTTTTTCGAGTCAGGCAGTCGCCAGCATTGAGTATACATTCAACCTCATGACTAAATATGAAAACTAATAAAAATTTCATTCCACAGGTGAGTCTCGAACTCACAACCTCGGCATAGCTGACGAGAACTGTCGTATAGGTACCGTGCGCTAACCAATTGCGCCACTGGGGAACACGGTCGCACGTAGTAGTCTTTTCTTTAGGACTGTTGTCTACACACAACTCCAGTAAACAAACGTTTTCGAGCCAGGCAGTCACCAGCATTGAGTATACAATTAACCTCATGACTAATATTGAAAACTAATAAAAATTTCATTCCTCAGGTGAGGCTCGAACTCACAACCCCGGCATAGCTCACGAGAACTGTCGTATAAGTACCGTGCGCTAACCAATTGCGCCACTCGGGAACACGGTTGCACGTAAAAGTGTTTCCTTTAGGACTGTTGTCTACACACACCTCCAGTAAGCAAATGTTTTCGAGTCAGGCAGTCGCCAGCATTGAGTATACAATTAACCTCATGACTAATAATGAAAACTAATAAAAATTTCATTCCCCAGGTGAGGCTCGAACTCACAACCTCGGCATAGCTCACGAGAACTGTCGTATAAGTACCGTGCGCTAACCAATTGCGCCACTGGGGAACACGGTTGCACGTAAGTGTGTTTCCTTTAGGACTGTTGCCTACATGCACCTACAGTAAACAAATGTTTTCGAGCCAGGCAGTCGCCAGCATTGAGTATACAATTAACCTCATGACTAAATATGAAAACTAAAAAAAATTTCATTCCCCAGAAGAGGCTCGAACTCACAACCCTGGCATAGCTCACGAGAACTGTCGTATAAGTGCCGTGCGCTAACCAATTGCGCCACTGGGGAACACGGTTGCACATAAGAGTGTTTCCTTTAGGACTGTTGTCTACACACAACTCCAGTAAATAAATGTTTTCGGGCCAGGCTGTCGCCAGCATTGAGTATACAATTAACCTCATGACTAAATATGAAAACTAATAAAAATTTCATTCCCCAGGTGAGGCTCGAAATCACAACCCCGGCATAGCTCACGAGAACTGTCGTATAAGTACCGTGCGCTAACCAATTGCGCCACTGGCGAACACGGTTGCACGTAAGAGTGCTTCCTTTAGGACTGTTGTCTACACACACCTCCAGTAAACAAATGTTTTCGAGCCAGGCGGTCGCCAGAATTTAGTATACAATTAACCTCATGACTAAATATGAAATCTAATAAAAATTTGATTCTATAGGTGAGGCTCGAACTCGCAACCCCGGCATGGCTCACGAGAACTGTCGTATAAGTACCGTGCGCTAACCAATTGCGCCACTGGGGAACACGGTTTCACGTAAGAGTGTTTCCTTTAGGACTGTTGTCTACACACACCTCCAGTAAACAAATGTTTTCGAGCCAGCAGTCGTCAGCATTTAGTATACAATTAACCTCATGACTAAATATGAAATCTAATAAAAATTTGATTTCATAAGTGAGTCTCGAACTCACAACCCCGGCATAGCTCACGAGAACTGTCCTATAAATTCAGCGCTAACCAATTGCGCCACTGGGGAACACGGTTGCACGTAAAAGTGTTTCCTTTAGGACTGTTGTCTACACACAACTCCAGTAAACAAATGTTTTCGGGCCAGGCAGTCACCAGCATTGAGTATACAATTACCTCATGGCTAAATAGGAAATCTAATAAACATTTCCCCATGTGAGGCTCGAACTCTCAACCCACGCATAGCTCACGAGAACTGTCGTATAAGTACCGTGCGCTAACCAATTGCGCCACTGGGGAACACGGTTGCACGTAAGAGGGTTTCCTTTACGACTGTTGTCTCCACACAACTCCAGTAAACAAATTTTTTCGAGCCAGGCAGTCGCCAGCATTAAGTATACAATTACCCTCAAGGCTAAATATGAAAACTAATGAAAATTCCATTCCCCAGGTGAGGCTCAAACTCACAACCCCGGCATAGCTCACGAGAACTTTCGTAAAGGTACCGTGCACTAACCGATTGCGCCACTGGGGAACACGGTCACACGTAGGAGTCTTTCCTTTAGGACTGTTGTCTGCGCAAAACTCCAGTAGACAAACGTTTTCGAGCCAGGCAGTCGCCAGCATTCTGTATACAATGACCCTCACGACTAAATATGAAAACTAATGAAAATTCCATTCCCCAGGTGAGGCTCAAATTCACAACCCCGGCATAGCTCACGAGAACTTTCGTAAAGGTACCGTGCGCTAACCGATTGCGCCACTGGGGAACACGGTCGCACGTAGGAGTCTTTCCTTTAAGACTGTTGTCTACACACAACTCCAGTAAACAAATGTTTTCGAGCCAGGCAGTCGTCAGCATTTAGTATACAATTAACCTCATGACTAAATATGAAATCTAATAAAAATTTAATTCCATAGGTGAGGCTCGAACTCACAACCCCGGCATAGCTCACGAGAACTGTCCTATAAATTCAGCGCTAACCAATTGCGCCACTGGGGAACACGGTTGCACGTAAAAGTGTTTCCTTTAGGACTGTTGTCTACACACAACTCCAGTAAACAAATGTTTTCGGGCCAGGCAGTCACCAGCATTGAGTATACAATTACCTCATGGCTAAATATGAAAACTAATAAAACTTTCACTCCCCAGACGAGGCTCAAACTCACAACCCCGGCATAGCTCACGAGAACTGTCGTGTAAGTACCGTGCGCTAACCAATTGCGCCACTGGGGAACACGGTCGCACGTAGGAGTCTTTCCTTTAGAACTGTTGTCTGCGCAAAACTCAAGTAAAATTTTTTCGAGCCAGGCAGTCGCCAGCATTGAGTATACTTTCAACCTCATGACTAAATACGAAAACTAATAAAAATTTCATTCCACAGGTGAGTCTCGAACTCACAACCTCGGCATAGCTGACGAGAACTGTCGTATAAGTACCGTGCGCTAACCAATTGCGCCACTGGGGAACACGGTCACACGTAGGAGTCTTTTCTTTAGGACTGTTGTCTACACACAACTCCAGTAAACAAACGTTTTCGAGCTAGGCAGTCACCAGCATTGAGTATACAATTAACCTCATGTATAAATTTGAAAACTAATAAAAAATTCATTCCCCAGGTGAGGCTCGAACTCACAACCCCGGCATAGCTCACGAGAACTGTCGTATAAGTACCGTGCGTTAACCAATTGCGCCACTGGGGAACACGGTTGCACGTAAGAGTGTTTCCTTTAGGACTGTTACCTACACACACCTACAGTAAACAAATGTTTTCGAGCCAGGCAGTCGCCAGCATTGAGTATACAATTAACCTCATGACTAAATATGAAAAATAATAAAAATTTCATTCGCCAGGTGAGGCTCGAACTCACAATCCCGGCATAGCTCACGAGAACTGTCGTATAAGTACCGTGCGCTAACCAATTGCGCCACTGGGGAACACGGTTGCACGTATGAGTGTTTCCTTTAGGACTGTTGTCTACACACACCTCCAGTAAACAAATGTTTTCGAGCCAGGCGGTCGCCAAAATTTAGTATACAATTAACGTCATGACTAAATATGAAAGCTAATAAAAATTTGATTCTATAGGTGAGGCTCGAACTCACAACCCCGGCATAGCTCACGAGAACTGTCGTATAAGTACCGTGCATTAACCAATTGCGCCACTGGGGAACGCGGTTGCACGTAAGAGTGTTTCCTTTAGGACTGTTGCCTACACCCACCTACAGTAAACAAATGTTTTCGAGCCAGGCAGTCGCCAGCATTGAGTATACAATTAACCGCATGACTAAATATGAAAACTAATAAAAATTTCATTCCCCAGGTGAGGCTCGAACTCTCAACCCCCGCATAGCTCACGAGAACTGTCGTATAAGTACCGTGCGCTAACCAATTACGCCACTGGGGAACACGGTCGCACGTAGGAGTCTTTCCTTTAGGACTGTTGTGTACACACAACTCCAGTAAACAAATGTTTTCGAGCCAGGCAGTCGCCAGCATTGAGTATACAATTAACCTCATGACTAATAATGAAAACGAATAAAAATTTCATTCCCCAGGTGAGGCTCGAACTCAACACCCCGGCATAGCTCACGAGAACTGTCGTATAAGTACCGTGCGCTAACCAATTGCGCCACTGGGGAACACAGTTGCACGTAAGAGTGTTTCCTTTAGGACTGTTGCCTAGACACACCTACAGTAAACAAATGTTTTCGAGCCAGGCAGTCGCCAGCGTTGAGTATACAATTAACCTCATGACTAAATATGAAAACTAATAAAAATTTCATTCCCCAGGTGAGGCTCGAAATCACAACCCCGGCATAGCTCACGAGAACTGTCGTATAAGTACCGTGCACTAACCAATTGCGCCACTGGGGAACGCGGTTGCACGTAAGAGTGTTTCCTTTAGGACTGTTGTCTACACACACCTCCAGTAAACAAATGTTTTCGAGCCAGGCAGTCGCCAGCATTGAGTATACTATTAACCTCATGACTAAATAGGAAAACTAATAAAAATTTCATTCCCCAGGTGAGGCTCGAACTCTCAACCCGCGCATAGCTCACGAGAACTGTCGTATAAGTACCGTGCGCTAACCAATTGCGCTACTGGGGAACACGGTTGCACGTAAGAGGGTTTCCTTTACGACTGTTGTCTCCACACAACTTCAGTAAACAAATGTTTCCGAGCCAGGCAGTCGCCAGCATATAGTATACAATTAACCTCAAGGCTAAATATGAAAACTAATGAAAATTCCATTCCCCAGGTGAGGCTCAAAATCACAACCCCGGCATAGCTCACGAGAACTTTCGTAAAGGTACCGTGTGCTAACCGATTGCGCCACTGGGGAACGCGGTTGCACGTAAGAGTGTTTCCTTTAGGACTGTTGTCTACACACACCTCCAATAAACAAATGTTTTCGAACCAGGCAGTCGCCAGCATTGAGTATACAAAAAACCTCATGACTAATAATGAAAACTAATAAAAATTTCATTCCCCAGGTGAGGCTCGAACTCACAACCCCGGCATAGCTCACGAGAACTGTCGTATAAGTACCGTGCGCTAACCAATTGCGCCAATGGGGAACACGGTTGCACGTAAGAGTGTTTCCTTTAGGACTGTTGCCTACACACAGCTACAGTAAACAAATGTTTTCGAGCCAGGCAGTCGCCAGCATTGAGTATACAATTAACCTCAAGACTAAATATGAAAACTAATAAAAATTTCATTCCCCAGGTGAGGCTTGAACTCTCAACCCCCGCATAGCTCACGAGAACTGTCGTATAAGTACCGTGCGCTAACCAATTGTGCCACTCGGGAACACGGTTGCACGTAAAAGTGTTTCCTTTAGGACTGTTGTCTACACACACCTCCAGTAGTCGCCAGCATTGAGTATACAATTAACCTCATGACTAATTATGAAAACTAATAAAAATTTCATTCCCCAGGTGAGGCTCGAACTCACAACCCCGGCATAGCTTACGAGAACTGTCGTATAAGTACCGTGCGCTAACCAATTGCGCCACTGGGGAACACGGTCGCACGTAGGAGTCTTTTCTTTAGGACTGTTGTCTACACACAACTCCAGTAAACAAATGTTTTCGAGCTAGGCAGTCGCCAGCATTAAGTATACAATTAACCTCATGTAAAAATATGAAAACTAATAAAAACTTCATTCCCCAGGTGAGGCTCGAACTCACAACCCCGGCATAGCTCACGAGAACTGTCGTATACGTACCGTGCGCTAACTATTTGCGCCACTGGGGAACACGTTTGCACGTAAGAGGGTTTCCTTTACGACTGTTGTCTCCACACAACTCCAGTAAACAAATGTTTCCGAGCCAGGCAGTTGCCAGCATTGAGTATATAATTAACCTCATGACTAAATAGGAAAACCAATCAAAATTTCATTCCCCGGGTGAGGCTCGAACTCTCAACCCCCGCATAGCTCACGAGAACTGTCGTATAAGTACCGTGCGCTAACCAGTTACGCCACTCGGGAACACGGTCGCACATAGGAGTCTTTCCTTTAGGACTGTTGTGTACATACAACTCCAGTAAACAAATGTTTTCGAGCCAGGCAGTCGCCAGAATTTAGTATACAATTAACCTCATGACTAAATATGAAATCTAATAAAAATTTCATTCTATAGGTGAGGCTCGAACTCACAACCCCGGCATAGCTCACGAGAACTGTCGTATAAGTACCGTGCACTAACCAATTGCGCCACTGGGGAACGCGGTTGCACGTAAGAGTGTTTCCTTTAGGACTGTTGTCTACACACACCTCCAGTAAACAAATGTTTTCGAGCCAGGCAGTCGCCAGCATTGAGTATACAATTAACCTCATGACTAAATAGGAAAACTAATAAAAATTTCATTCCCCAGGGGAGGCTCGAAGTCACAACCCCGGCATAGCTCACGAGAACTGTCGTATAAGTACCGTTCGCTAACCAATTGCGCCACTGGGGAACACGGTTGCATGTAAGAGTGTTTTTTTTAGGACTGTTGTCTACACACACCTCCAGTAAACAAATGTTTTCGAGCCAGGCAGTCGCCAGCATTGAGTATATAATTAACCTCATGACTAAATAGGAAAACCAATCAAAATTTCATTCCCCGGGTGAGGCTCGAACTCTCAACCCCCGCATAGCTCACGAGAACTGTCGTATAAGTACCGTGCGCTAACCAGTTACGCCACTCGGGAACACGGTCGCACATAGGAGTCTTTCCTTGAGGACTGTTGTGTACATACAACTCCAGTAAACAAATGTTTTCGAGCCAGGCAGTCGCAAGCATTGAGTATAGAATATACCTCATGACTAAATATGAAAACTAATAAACATTTCATTCCCCAGGTGAGGCTCGAACTCACAACTCCGGCATAGCTCACGAGAACTGTCGTATAAGTACCGTGCGCTAACCGATTGCTCCACTGGGGAACACGGTTGCACGTAAGAGTGTTTCCTTTAGGACTGTTGTCTACACACAACTCCAGTAAACAAATGTTTTGGGGCCAGGCTGTCGCCAGCATTGAGTATACAATTAACCTCATGACTAAATATGAAAACTAATAAAAATTTCATTCCCCAGGTGAGGCTCGAAATCACAACCCCGGCATAGCTCACGAGAACTGTCATATAAGTACCGTGCGCTAACCAATTGCGCCACTGGGGAACACGGTTGCACGTAAGAGTGTTTCCTTTAGAACTGTTGTCTACACACACCTCCAGTAAACAAATGTTTTCGAGCCAGGCAGTCGCCAGAATTTAGTATACAATTAACCTCATGACTAAATATGAAATCTAATAAAAATTTGATTCTATAGGTGAGGCTCGAACTCACAACCCCGGCATGGCTCACGAGAACTGTCGTATAAGTACCGTGCACTAACCAATTGCGCCACTGGGGAACGCGGTTGCACGTAAGACTGTTTCGTTTAGGACTGTTGTCTACACACACCTCCAGTAAACAAATGTTTTCGAGCCAGGCAGTCGCCAGCATTGAGTATACAATTGACCTCATGACTAAATAGGAAAACTAATAAAAGTTTCGTTCCCCAGGTGAGGCTCGAACTCTCAACCAGCGCATAGCTCACGAGAACTGTCGTATAAGTACCGTGCGCTAACTATTTGCGCCACTGGGGAACACGTTTGCACGTAAGAGGGTTTCCTTTACGACTGTTGTCTCCACACAACTCCAGTAAACAAATGTTTCCGAGCCAGGCAGTTGCCAGCATTGAGTATACAATTACCCTCAAGGCTAATTATGAAAACTAATGAACATTCCATTCCCCAGGTGAGGCTCAAACTCACAACCCGCGCATAGCTCACGAGAACTGTCGTATAAGTACCGTGGAAAACCAATTGCGCCACTGGGGAACACGGTTGCACGTAAGAGTGTTTCCTTTAGGACTGTTGTCTACACACACCTCCAGTAAACAAATGTTTTCGAGCCAGGCAGTCGCCAGCATTGAGTATACAATTAACCTTATGACTAAATAGGAAAACTAATAAAAATTTCATTCCCCAGGTGAGGCTCGAAGTCACAACCCCGGCATAGCTCACGAGAACTGTCGTATAAGTACCGTTCGCTAACCAATTGCGCCACTGGGGAACACGGTTGCATGTAAGAGTGTTTTTTTAGGACTGTTGTCTACACACACCTCCAGTAAACAAATGTTTTCGAGCCAGGCAGTCGCCAGCATTGAGTATATAATTAACCTCATGACTAAATAGGAAAACCAATCAAAATTTCATTCCCCGGGTGAGGCTCGAACTCACAACCTCGGCATAGCTCACGAGAACTGTCGTATAAGTACCGTGCGCTAACCAATTGCGCCACTGGGGAACACGGTTGCACGTAAGTGTGTTTCCTTTAGGACTGTTGCCTACATGCACCTACAGTAAACAAATGTTTTCGAGCCAGGCAGTCGCCAGCATTGAGTATACAATTAACCTCATGACTAAATATGAAAACTAAAAAAAATTTCATTCCCCAGAAGAGGCTCGAACTCACAACCCTGGCATAGCTCACGAGAACTGTCGTATAAGTGCCGTGCGCTAACCAATTGCGCCACTGGGGAACACGGTTGCACATAAGAGTGTTTCCTTTAGGACTGTTGTCTACACACAACTCCAGTAAATAAATGTTTTCGGGCCAGGCTGTCGCCAGCATTGAGTATACAATTAACCTCATGACTAAATATGAAAACTAATAAAAATTTCATTCCCCAGGTGAGGCTCGAAATCACAACCCCGGCATAGCTCACGAGAACTGTCGTATAAGTACCGTGCGCTAACCAATTGCGCCACTGGCGAACACGGTTGCACGTAAGAGTGCTTCCTTTAGGACTGTTGTCTACACACACCTCCAGTAAACAAATGTTTTCGAGCCAGGCGGTCGCCAGAATTTAGTATACAATTAACCTCATGACTAAATATGAAATCTAATAAAAATTTGATTCTATAGGTGAGGCTAGAACTCGCAACCCCGGCATGGCTCACGAGAACTGTCGTATAAGTACCGTGCGCTAACCAATTGCGCCACTGGGGAACACGGTTTCACGTAAGAGTGTTTCCTTTAGGACTGTTGTCTACACACACCTCCAGTAAACAAATGTTTTCGAGCCAGCAGTCGTCAGCATTTAGTATACAATTAACCTCATGACTAAATATGAAATCTAATAAAAATTTGATTTCATAAGTGAGTCTCGAACTCACAACCCCGGCATAGCTCACGAGAACTGTCCTATAAATTCAGCGCTAACCAATTGCGCCACTGGGGAACACGGTTGCACGTAAAAGTGTTTCCTTTAGGACTGTTGTCTACACACAACTCCAGTAAACAAATGTTTTCGGGCCAGGCAGTCACCAGCATTGAGTATACAATTACCTCATGGCTAAATAGGAAATCTAATAAACATTTCCCCATGTGAGGCTCGAACTCTCAACCCACGCATAGCTCACGAGAACTGTCGTATAAGTACCGTGCGCTAACCAATTGCGCCACTGGGGAACACGGTTGCACGTAAGAGGGTTTCCTTTACGACTGTTGTCTCCACACAACTCCAGTAAACAAATTTTTTCGAGCCAGGCAGTCGCCAGCATTAAGTATACAATTACCCTCAAGGCTAAATATGAAAACTAATGAAAATTCCATTCCCCAGGTGAGGCTCAAACTCACAACCCCGGCATAGCTCACGAGAACTTTCGTAAAGGTACCGTGCACTAACCGATTGCGCCACTGGGGAACACGGTCACACGTAGGAGTCTTTCCTTTAGGACTGTTGTCTGCGCAAAACTCCAGTAGACAAACGTTTTCGAGCCAGGCAGTCGCCAGCATTCTGTATACAATGACCCTCACGACTAAATATGAAAACTAATGAAAATTCCATTCCCCAGGTGAGGCTCAAATTCACAACCCCGGCATAGCTCACGAGAACTTTCGTAAAGGTACCGTGCGCTAACCGATTGCGCCACTGGGGAACACGGTCGCACGTAGGAGTCTTTCCTTTAAGACTGTTGTCTACACACAACTCCAGTAAACAAATGTTTTCGAGCCAGGCAGTCGTCAGCATTTAGTATACAATTAACCTCATGACTAAATATGAAATCTAATAAAAATTTAATTCCATAGGTGAGGCTCGAACTCACAACCCCGGCATAGGTCACGAGAACTGTCCTATAAATTCAGCGCTAACCAATTGCGCCACTGGGGAACACGGTTGCACGTAAAAGTGTTTCCTTTAGGACTGTTGTCTACACACAACTCCAGTAAACAAATGTTTTCGGGCCAGGCAGTCACCAGCATTGAGTATACAATTACCTCATGGCTAAATATGAAAACTAATAAAACTTTCACTCCCCAGACGAGGCTCAAACTCACAACCCCGGCATAGCTCACGAGAACTGTCGTGTAAGTACCGTGCGCTAACCAATTGCGCCACTGGGGAACACGGTCGCACGTAGGAGTCTTTCCTTTAGAACTGTTGTCTGCGCAAAACTCAAGTAAAATTTTTTCGAGCCAGGCAGTCGCCAGCATTGAGTATACTTTCAACCTCATGACTAAATACGAAAACTAATAAAAATTTCATTCCACAGGTGAGTCTCGAACTCACAACCTCGGCATAGCTGACGAGAACTGTCGTATAAGTACCGTGCGCTAACCAATTGCGCCACTAGGGAACACGGTCACACGTAGGAGTCTTTTCTTTAGGACTGTTGTCTACACACAACTCCAGTAAACAAACGTTTTCGAGCTAGGCAGTCACCAGCATTGAGTATACAATTAACCTCAAGTATAAATTTGAAAACTAATAAAAAATTCATTCCCCAGGTGAGGCTCGAACTCACAACCCCGGCATAGCTCACGAGAACTGTCGTATAAGTACCGTGCGTTAACCAATTGCGCCACTGGGGAACACGGTTGCACGTAAGAGTGTTTCCTTTAGGACTGTTACCTACACACACCTACAGTAAACAAATGTTTTCGAGCCAGGCAGTCGCCAGCATTGAGTATACAATTAACCTCATGACTAAATATGAAAACTAATAAAAATTTCATTCGCCAGGTGAGGCTCGAACTCACAATCCCGGCATAGCTCACGAGAACTGTCGTATAAGTACCGTGCGCTAACCAATTGCGCCACTGGGGAACACGGTTGCACGTATGAGTGTTTCCTTTAGGACTGTTGTCTACACACACCTCCAGTAAACAAATGTTTTCGAGCCAGGCGGTCGCCAAAATTTAGTATACAATTAACGTCATGACTAAATATGAAAGCTAATAAAAATTTGATTCTATAGGTGAGGCTCGAACTCACAACCCCGGCATAGCTCACGAGAACTGTCGTATAAGTACCGTGCATTAACCAATTGCGCCACTGGGGAACGCGGTTGCACGTAAGAGTGTTTCCTTTAGGACTGTTGCCTACACCCACCTACAGTAAACAAATGTTTTCGAGCCAGGCAGTCGCCAGCATTGAGTATACAATTAACCGCATGACTAAATATGAAAACTAATAAAAATTTCATTCCCCAGGTGAGGCTCGAACTCTCAACCCCCGCATAGCTCACGAGAACTGTCGTATAAGTACCGTGCGCTAACCAATTACGCCACTGGGGAACACGGTCGCACGTAGGAGTCTTTCCTTTAGGACTGTTGTGTACACACAACTCCAGTAAACAAATGTTTTCGAGCCAGGCAGTCGCCAGCATTGAGTATACAATTAACCTCATGACTAATAATGAAAACGAATAAAAATTTCATTCCCCAGGTGAGGCTCGAACTCAACACCCCGGCATAGCTCACGAGAACTGTCGTATAAGTACCGTGCGCTAACCAATTGCGCCACTGGGGAACACAGTTGCACGTAAGAGTGTTTCCTTTAGGACTGTTGTCTACACACACCTCCAGTAAACAAATGTTTTCGAGCGAGGCAGTCGCCAGCATTGAGTATACTATTAACCTCATGACTAAATAGGAAAACTAATAAAAATTTCATTCCCCAGGTGAGGCTCGAACTCTCAACCCGCGCATAGCTCACGAGAACTGTCGTATAAGTACCGTGCGCTAACCAATTGCGCTACTGGGGAACACGGTTGCACGTAAGAGGGTTTCCTTTACGACTGTTGTCTCCACACAACTTCAGTAAACAAATGTTTCCGAGCCAGGCAGTCGCCAGCATATAGTATACAATTAACCTCAAGGCTAAATATGAAAACTAATGAAAATTCCATTCCCCAGGTGAGGCTCAAAATCACAACCCCGGCATAGCTCACGAGAACTTTCGTAAAGGTACCGTGTGCTAACCGATTGCGCCACTGGGGAACGCGGTTGCACGTAAGAGTGTTTCCTTTAGGACTGTTGTCTACACACACCTCCAATAAACAAATGTTTTCGAGCCAGGCAGTCGCCAGCATTGAGTATACAAAAAACCTCATGACTAATAATGAAAACTAATAAAAATTTCATTCCCCAGGTGAGGCTCGAACTCACAACCCCGGCATAGCTCACGAGAACAGTCGTATAAGTACCGTGCGCTAACCAATTGCGCCAATGGGGAACACGGTTGCACGTAAGAGTGTTTCCTTTAGGACTGTTGCCTACACACAGCTACAGTAAACAAATGTTTTCGAGCCAGGCAGTCGCCAGCATTGAGTATACAATTAACCTCAAGACTATATATGAAAACTAATAAAAATTTCATTCCCCAGGTGAGGCTTGAACTCTCAACCCCCGCATAGCTCACGAGAACTGTCGTATAAGTACCGTGCGCTAACCAATTGTGCCACTCGGGAACACGGTTGCACGTAAAAGTGTTTCCTTTAGGACTGTTGTCTACACACACCTCCAGTAGTCGCCAGCATTGAGTATACAATTAACCTCATGACTAATTATGAAAACTAATAAAAATTTCATTCCCCAGGTGAGGCTCGAACTCACAACCCCGGCATAGCTTACGAGAACTGTCGTATAAGTACCGTGCGCTAACCAATTGCGCCACTGGGGAACACGGTCGCACGTAGGAGTCTTTTCTTTAGGACTGTTGTCTACACACAACTCCAGTAAACAAATGTTTTCGAGCTAGGCAGTCGCCAGCATTAAGTATACAATTAACCTCATGTAAAAATATGAAAACTAATAAAAACTTCATTCCCCAGGTGAGGCTCGAACTCACAACCCCGGCATAGCTCACGAGAACTGTCGTATACGTACCGTGCGCTAACTATTTGCGCCACTGGGGAACACGTTTGCACGTAAGAGGGTTTCCTTTACGACTGTTGTCTCCACACAACTCCAGTAAACAAATGTTTCCGAGCCAGGCAGTTGCCAGCATTGAGTATATAATTAACCTCATGACTAAATAGGAAAACCAATCAAAATTTCATTCCCCGGGTGAGGCTCGAACTCTCAACCCCCGCATAGCTCACGAGAACTGTCGTATAAGTACCGTGCGCTAACCAGTTACGCCACTCGGGAACACGGTCGCACATAGGAGTCTTTCCTTTAGGACTGTTGTGTACATACAACTCCAGTAAACAAATGTTTTCGAGCCAGGCAGTCGCCAGAATTTAGTATACAATTAACCTCATGACTAAATATGAAATCTAATAAAAATTTCATTCTATAGGTGAGGCTCGAACTCACAACCCCGGCATAGCTCACGAGAACTGTCGTATAAGTACCGTGCTCTAACCAATTGCGCCACTGGGGAACGCGGTTGCACGTAAGAGTGTTTCCTTTAGGACTGTTGTCTACACACACCTCCAGTAAACAAATGTTTTCGAGCCAGGCAGTCGCCAGCATTGAGTATACAATTAACCTCATGACTAAATAGGAAAACTAATAAAAATTTCATTCCCCAGGTGAGGCTCGAAGTCACAACCCCGGCATAGCTCACGAGAACTGTCGTATAAGTACCGTTCGCTAACCAATTGCGCCACTGGGGAACACGGTTGCATGTAAGAGTGTTTTTTTTAGGACTGTTGTCTACACACACCTCCAGTAAACAAATGTTTTCGAGCCAGGCAGTCGCCAGCATTGAGTATATAATTAACCTCATGACTAAATAGGAAAACCAATCAAAATTTCATTCCCCGGGTGAGGCTCGAACTCTCAACCCCCGCATAGCTCACGAGAACTGTCGTATAAGTACCGTGCGCTAACCAGTTACGCCACTCGGGAACACGGTCGCACATAGGAGTCTTTCCTTTAGGACTGTTGTGTACATACAACTCCAGTAAACAAATGTTTTCGAGCCAGGCAGTCGCAAGCATTGAGTATAGAATATACCTCATGACTAAATATGAAAACTAATAAAAATTTCATTCCCCAGGTGAGGCTCGAACTCACAACTCCGGCATAGCTCACGAGAACTGTCGTATAAGTACCGTGCGCTAACCGATTGCTCCACTGGGGAACACGGTTGCACGTAAGAGTGTTTCCTTTAGGACTGTTGTCTACACACAACTCCAGTAAACAAATGTTTTGGGGCCAGGCTGTCGCCAGCATTGAGTATACAATTAACCTCATGACTAAATATGAAAACTAATAAAAATTTCATTCCCCAGGTGAGGCTCGAAATCACAACCCCGGCATAGCTCACGAGAACTGTCATATAAGTACCGTGCGCTAACCAATTGCGCCACTGGGGAACACGGTTGCACGTAAGAGTGTTTCCTTTAGAACTGTTGTCTACACACACCTCCAGTAAACAAATGTTTTCGAGCCAGGCAGTCGCCAGAATTTAGTATACAATTAACCTCATGACTAAATATGAAATCTAATAAAAATTTGATTCTATAGGTGAGGCTCGAACTCACAACCCCGGCATGGCTCACGAGAACTGTCGTATAAGTACCGTGCACTAACCAATTGCGCCACTGGGGAACGCGGTTGCACGTAAGACTGTTTCGTTTAGGACTGTTGTCTACACACACCTCCAGTAAACAAATGTTTTCGAGCCAGGCAGTCGCCAGCATTGAGTATACAATTGACCTCATGACTAAATAGGAAAACTAATAAAAGTTTCGTTCCCCAGGTGAGGCTCGAACTCTCAACCAGCGCATAGCTCACGAGAACTGTCGTATAATTACCGTGCGCTAACTATTTGCGCCACTGGGGAACACGTTTGCACGTAAGAGGGTTTCCTTTACGACTGTTGTCTCCACACAACTCCAGTAAACAAATGTTTCCGAGCCAGGCAGTTGCCAGCATTGAGTATACAATTACCCTCAAGGCTAATTATGAAAACTAATGAACATTCCATTCCCCAGGTGAGGCTCAAACTCACAACCCGCGCATAGCTCACGAGAACTGTCGTATAAGTACCGTGGAAAACCAATTGCGCCACTGGGGAACACGGTTGCACGTAAGAGTGTTTCCTTTAGGACTGTTGTCTACACACACCTCCAGTAAACAAATGTTTTCGAGCCAGGCAGTCGCCAGCATTGAGTATACAATTTATCTCATGACTAAATATGAAAACTAATAAAAATTTCACTCCCCAGGTGAGGCTCGAACTCACAACCCCGGCATAGCTCACGAGAACAGTCGTATAAGTACCGTGCGCTAACCAATTGCGCCACTGGGGAACATGGTTGCACATAAGAGTGTTTCCTTTAGGACTGTTGTCTACACACAACTCCAGTAAACAAATGTTTTCGGGCCAAGCTGTCCCCAGCATTGAGTATACAATTAACCTCATGACTAATTATGAAAACTAATAAAAATTTCATTCCCCAGGTGAGGCTCGAAATCACAACCCCGGCATAGCTCACGAGAACTGTCGTATAAGTACCGTGCGCTAACCAATTGTGCCACTGGGGAACACGGTTGCACGTAAGAGTGTTTCCTTTAGGACTGTTGTCTACACACACCTCCAGTAAACAAATGTTTTCGAGCCAGGCAGTCGCCAGAATTTAGTATACAATTAACCTCATGACTAAATATGAAATCTAATAAAAATTTGATTCTATAGGTGAGGCTCCAACTCACAACCCCGGCATAGCTCACGAGAACTGTCGTATAAGTGCCGTGCTCTAACCAATTGCGCCACTGGGGAACGCGGTTGCACGTAAGAGTGTTTCGTTTAGGACTGTTGTCTACACACACCTCCAGTAAACAAATGTTTTCGAGCCAGGCAGTCGCCAGCATTGAGTATACAATTAACCTCATGACTAAATAGGAAAACTAATAAAAATTCCATTCCCCAGGTGAGGCTCGAACTCTCAACCCGCCCATAGCTCACGAGAACTGTCGTATAAGTACCGTGCGCTAACCAATTGCGCCACTGGGGAACACGTTTGCACGTAGGAGTCTTTCCTTTAGGACTCTTGTCTGCGCAAAACTCCAGTAAACAAACGTTTTCGAGCCAGGCAGTCGCCAGCATTCAGTATACAATGAACTTGACGACTAAATATGAAAACTAACAAAAATTTCATTCCCCAGGTGAGGCTCGAACTCACAACCCCGGCATAGCTCACGAGAACTGTCGTATAAGTACCGTGCGCTAACCAATTGCGCCACTGGGGAAGACGGTCGCACGTAGGAGTCTTTCCTTTAGGACTGTTGTGTACACACAACTCCAGTAAACAAATGTTTTCAGGCTAGGCTGTCACCAGCATTAAGTATACAATTACCTCATGGCTAAATATGAAAACTAATAAAAATTTCACTCCCCAGGCGAAGCTCAAACTCACAACCCCGGCATAGCTCACGAGAACTTTCGTAAAGGTACCGTGCGCTAACCGATTGCGCCACTGGGGAACACGGTCACACGTAGGAGTCTTTCCTTTAGGACTGTTGTCTACACACAACTCCAGTAAACAAATGTTTTCGAGCCAGGCAGTCACCAGCATTGAGTATACAATTAAACGCATGACTAAATAGGAAAACTGATAAAAATTTCATTCCCCGGGTGAGGCTCGAACTCTCAACCCCCGCATAGCTCACGAGAACTGTCGTATAAGTACCGTGCGCTAACCAATTACGCCACTGGGGAACAAGGTCGTACGTAGGAGTCTTTCCTTTAGGACTGTTGTGTACACACAACTCCAGTAAACAAATGTTTTCGAGCCAGGCAGTCGCCAGCATAGAGTATACAATATACCTCATGTATAAATATGAAAACTAATAAAAATTTCATTCCCCAGGTGAGGCTCGAACTCACAACCCGGGCATAGCTCACGAGAACTGTCGTATAAGTACCGTGCGCTAACCAGTTACGCCACTCGGGAACACGGTCGCACATAGGAGTCTTTCCTTTAGGACTGTTGTGTACATACAACTCCAGTAAACAAATGTTTTCGAGCCAGGCAGTCGCAAGCATTGAGTATAGAATATACCTCATGACTAAATATGAAAACTAATAAAAATTTCATTCCCCAGGTGAGGCTCGAACTCACAACTCCGGCATAGCTCACGAGAACTGTCGTATAAGTACCGTGCGCTAACCGATTGCTCCACTGGGGAACACGGTTGCACGTAAGAGTGTTTCCTTTAGGACTGTTGTCTACACACAACTCCAGTAAACAAATGTTTTGGGGCCAGGCTGTCGCCAGCATTGAGTATACAATTAACCTCATGACTAAATATGAAAACTAATAAAAATTTCATTCCCCAGGTGAGGCTCGAAATCACAACCCCGGCATAGCTCACGAGAACTGTCATATAAGTACCGTGCGCTAACCAATTGCGCCACTGGGGAACACGGTTGCACGTAAGAGTGTTTCCTTTAGAACTGTTGTCTACACACACCTCCAGTAAACAAATGTTTTCGAGCCAGGCAGTCGCCAGAATTTAGTATACAATTAACCTCATGACTAAATATGAAATCTAATAAAAATTTGATTCTATAGGTGAGGCTCGAACTCACAACCCCGGCATGGCTCACGAGAACTGTCGTATAAGTACCGTGCACTAACCAATTGCGCCACTGGGGAACGCGGTTGCACGTAAGACTGTTTCGTTTAGGACTGTTGTCTACACACACCTCCAGTAAACAAATGTTTTCGAGCCAGGCAGTCGCCAGCATTGAGTATACAATTGACCTCATGACTAAATAGGAAAACTAATAAAAGTTTCGTTCCCCAGGTGAGGCTCGAACTCTCAACCAGCGCATAGCTCACGAGAACTGTCGTATAATTACCGTGCGCTAACTATTTGCGCCACTGGGGAACACGTTTGCACGTAAGAGGGTTTCCTTTACGACTGTTGTCTCCACACAACTCCAGTAAACAAATGTTTCCGAGCCAGGCAGTTGCCAGCATTGAGTATACAATTACCCTCAAGGCTAATTATGAAAACTAATGAACATTCCATTCCCCAGGTGAGGCTCAAACTCACAACCCGCGCATAGCTCACGAGAACTGTCGTATAAGTACCGTGGAAAACCAATTGCGCCACTGGGGAACACGGTTGCACGTAAGAGTGTTTCCTTTAGGACTGTTGTCTACACACACCTCCAGTAAACAAATGTTTTCGAGCCAGGCAGTCGCCAGCATTGAGTATACAATTTATCTCATGACTAAATATGAAAACTAATAAAAATTTCACTCCCCAGGTGAGGCTCGAACTCACAACCCCGGCATAGCTCACGAGAACAGTCGTATAAGTACCGTGCGCTAACCAATTGCGCCACTGGGGAACATGGTTGCACATAAGAGTGTTTCCTTTAGGACTGTTGTCTACACACAACTCCAGTAAACAAATGTTTTCGGGCCAAGCTGTCCCCAGCATTGAGTATACAATTAACCTCATGACTAATTATGAAAACTAATAAAAATTTCATTCCCCAGGTGAGGCTCGAAATCACAACCCCGGCATAGCTCACGAGAACTGTCGTATAAGTACCGTGCGCTAACCAATTGTGCCACTGGGGAACACGGTTGCACGTAAGAGTGTTTCCTTTAGGACTGTTGTCTACACACACCTCCAGTAAACAAATGTTTTCGAGCCAGGCAGTCGCCAGAATTTAGTATACAATTAACCTCATGACTAAATATGAAATCTAATAAAAATTTGATTCTATAGGTGAGGCTCCAACTCACAACCCCGGCATAGCTCACGAGAACTGTCGTATAAGTGCCGTGCTCTAACCAATTGCGCCACTGGGGAACGCGGTTGCACGTAAGAGTGTTTCGTTTAGGACTGTTGTCTACACACACCTCCAGTAAACAAATGTTTTCGAGCCAGGCAGTCGCCAGCATTGAGTATACAATATACCTCATGTATAAATATGAAAACTAATAAAAATTTCATTCCCCAGGTGAGGCTCGAACTCACAACCCGGGCATAGCTCACGAGAACTGTCGTATAAGTACCGTGCGCTAACCGATTGCGCCACTGGGGAACACGGTCACAAGTAGGAGTCTTTCCTTTAGGACTGTTGTCTACACACAACTCCAGTAAACAAATGTTTTCGAGCCAGGCAGTCACCAGCATTGAGTATACAATTAAACGCATGACTAAATAGGAAAACTGATAAAAATTTCATTCCCCGGGTGAGGCTCGAACTCTCAACCCCCGCATAGCTCACGAGAACTGTCGTATAAGTACCGTGCGCTAACCAATTACGCCACTGGGGAACAAGGTCGTACGTAGGAGTCTTTCCTTTAGGACTGTTGTGTACACACAACTCCAGTAAACAAATGTTTTCGAGCCAGGCAGTCGCCAGCATTGAGTATACAATATACCTCATGTATAAATATGAAAACTAATAAAAATTTCATTCCCCAGGTGAGGCTCGAACTCACAACCCGGGCATAGCTCACGAGAACTGTCGTATAAGTACCGTGCGCTAACCAATTGCGCCACTGTGGAACATGGTTGCACGTAAGAGTGTTTCCTTTAGGACTGTTGTCTACACACACCTCCAGTAAACAAATGTTTTCGAGCCAGGCAGTCGCCAGCATTGAGTATACAATTAACCTCATGACTAAATATGAAAACTAATAAAAATTTTATTCCCCAGGTGAGGCTCGAACTCACAACCCCGGCATAGCTCACGAGAACTGTCGTATAAGTACCGTGCGCTAACTAATAGCGCCACTGGGGAACACGGTTGCACGTAAGAGTGTTTCCTTTACAACTGTTGTCTACACACTCCTCCAGTAAACAAATGTTTTCGAGCCAGGCAGTCGCCAGCATTGAGTATACAATTAACCTCATGACTAAATATGAAAACCAATAAAAATGTTATTCCCCAGGTGGGGCTACGAACTCACAACCCCGGGATAGCTAACGAGAACTGTCGTATAAGTACCGTGCGCTAACCAATTGCGCCACTGGAGAACACGGTTGCACGTAAGAGTGTTTCCTTTAGGACTGTTGTCTCCACACAACTCTAGTAAACAAATGTTTTCGAGCCAGGCAGTCGCCAGCATTGAGTATACAATTAACCTCATGACTAAATAGGAAAACTAATGAAAATTTCATTCCCCAGGTGAGGCTCGAACTCACAACCCCAGCATGGCTCACGAGAACTGTCCTATAAATACAGCGCTAACCAATTGCGCCACTGGGGAACACGGTTGCTTGTAAAAATGTTTCCTTTAGGACTGTTGTCTACACACAACTCCAGTAAACAAATGTTTTCAGGCTAGGCAGTTGCCAGCATTGAGTATACAATTACCTCATGGCTAAATATGAAAATTAATAAAAATTTCACTCCCCAGGCGAGGCTCAAACTCACAACCCCGGCATAGCTCACAAGAACTGTCGTGTAAGTACCGTGCGCTAACCAATTGCGCCACTGCGGAACACGGTCGCACGTAGGAGTCTTTCCTTTAGGACTGTTGTCTGCGCAAAACTCCAGTAAACAAATTTTTTCGAGCCAGGCAGTCGCCAGCATTGAGTATACAATTAACCTCATGACTAAATATGAAAACTAATAAGAATTTCATTCTACAGGCGAGTCTCGAACTCACAACCTCGGCATAGCTGACGAGAACTGTCGTATAAGTACCGTGCGCTAACCAATTGCGCCACTGGGGAACACGGTCGCACGTAGGAGTCTTTTCTTTAGGACTGTTGTCTACACACAACTCCAGTAAACAAATGTTTTCGAGCTAGGCAGTCACCAGCATTAGGTATACAATTAACCTCATGTAAAAATATGAAAACTGATAAAAGCTTCATTCCCCAGGTGAGGCTCGAACTCACAACCCCGGCATAGCTCACGAGAACTGTCGTATACGTACCGTGCGCTAACCAATTGCGCCACTGGGGAACACGGTTGCACGTAAGAGTGTTTCCTTTAGGACTGTTGTCTGCACACACCTCCAGTAAACAAATGTTTTCGAGCCAGGCAGTCGCCAGCATTAAGTATACAATTAACCTCATGACTAATAATGAAAACTAATAAAAATTTCATTCCCCAGGTGAGGCTCGAACTCACAACCCCGGCATAGCTCACGAGAACTGTCGTATAAGTACAGTGCGCTAACCAATTGCGCCACTGGGGAACACGGTTGCACGTAAGAGTGTTACCTTTAGGACTGTTGTCTACACACACCTCCAGTAAACAAATGTATCGAGCCAGGTAGTCGCCAGCATTGAGTATACAATTAACCCCATGACTAATAATGAAAACTAATAAAAATTTCATTCCCCAGGTGAGGCTCGAACTCACAACCCCGGCATAGCTCACTAGAACTGTCGTATAAGTACCGTGCGCTCACCAATTGCGCCACTGCGAACACGGTTTCACGTAAGAGTGTTTCCTTTAGGACTGTTGTCGACACACACCTCCAGTAAGCAAATGTTTCGAGCCAGGCAGTCGCCAGCATTGAGTATACAATTAACCTCATGACTAATAATGAAAACTAATAAAAATTTCATTTCCCAGGTGAGGCTCGAACTCACAACCCCGGCATAGCTCACGAGAACTGTCGTATAAGTACCGTGCGCTAACCAATTTCGCCACTGCGAACACGGTTTCACGTAAGAGTGTTTCCTTTAGGACTGTTGTCTACACACACCTCCAGTAAACAAATGTTTTCGAGCCAGGCAGTCGCCAGCATTGAGTATACAATTAACCTCATGACTAATAATGAAAACTAATAAAAATTTCATTCCCCAGGTGAGGCTCGAAATCACAACCCCGGCATAGCTCACGAGAACTGTCGTATAAGTACCGTGCGCTAACCAATTGCGCCACTGGGGAACACGGTTGCACGTAAGAGTGTTTCCTTTAGGACTGTTCTCTACACACACCTCCAGTAAACAAATGTTTTCGAGCCAGGCAGTCGCCAGCATTGAGTATACAATTAACCTCATGACTAAATATGAAAACCAATAAAATTTTCATTCCCCAGGTGAGGCTCGAACTCACAACGTTGCATAGCTCACGAGAACTGTCGTATAAGTACCGTGCGCTAACCAATTGCGCCACTGGGGAACACGGTTTCACGTTAGAGTGTTTCCTTTACGACTGTTGTCTACACACACCTCCAGTAAACAAATGTTTTCGAGCCAGGCAGTCGCCAGCATTGCGTATACAGTTGACCTTATGACTAAATATGAAAACTAATAAAAATTTCATTACCCAGGTGATGCTCGAACTCACAACCCCGGGATAGCTCACGAGAACTGTCGTATAAGTATGGTGCGCTAACCAATTGCGCCACTGGGGAACACGGTTGCACGTAAGAGTGTTTCCTTTAGGACTGTTGTCTACACACACCTCCAGTAAACAAATGTTTTCGAGCCAGGCAGTCGCCAGCATTGAGTATACAATTAACCTCATGACTAAATATGAAAACTGATAAAAATTTCATTCCCCAGGTGAGGCTCGAACTCACAACCCCGGCATAGCTCACGAGAACTGTCGTATACGTACCGTGCGCTAACCAATTGCGCCACTGGGGAACACGGTTGCACGTAAAAGTGTTTCCTTTAGGATTGTTGTCTACACACACCTCCAGTAAGCAAATGTTTTCGAGCCAGGCAGTCGCCAGCATTGAGTATACAATTAACCTCATGACTAAATATGAAAACTAATAAAAATTTCAATCCCCAGGTGAGGCTTGAACTCACAACCCCGGCATAGCTCACGAGAACTGTCGTATAAGTACCGTGCGCTAACCACTTGCACCACTGTGGAACATGGTTGCACGTAAGAGTGTTTCCTTTAGGACTGTTGTCTACACACACCTCCAGTAAACAAATGTTTTCGAGCCAGGCAGTCGCCAGCATTGAGTATACAATTAACCTCAAGACTAAATATGAAAACTAATAAAAATTTAATTCCCCTGGTGAGGCTCGAACTCACAACCCCGGCATAGCTCACGAGAACTGTCGTATAAGTACCGTGCGCTAACTAATGGCGCCACTGGGGAACACGGTTGCACGTAAGGGTGTTTCCTTTACAACTGTTGTCTACACACTCCTCCAGTAAACAAATGTTTTCGAGCCAGGCAGTCGCCAGTATTCAGTATACAATTAACCTCATGACTAAATATGAAAACCAATAAAAATGTTATTCCCCAGGTGGGGCTACGAACTCACAACCCCGGGATAGCTCACGAGAACTGTCGTATAAGTACCGTGCGCAAACCAATTGCGCCACTGGAGAACACGGTTGCACGTAAGAGTGTTTCCTTTAGGACTGTTGTCTCCACACAATTCTAGTAAACAAATGTTTTCGAGCCAGGCAGTCGCCAGCATTGAGTATACAATTACCTCATGTAAAATTATGAAAACTAATAAAAACTTCATTCCCCAGGTGAGGCTCGAACTCACAACCCCGGCATAGCTCACGAGAACTGTCGTATACGTACCGTGCGCTAACCAATTGCGCCACTGGGGAACACGGTTGCACGTAAAAGTGTTTCCTTTAGGACTGTTGTCTACACACACCTCCAGTAAGCAAATGTTTTCCAGCCAGGCAGTCGCCAGCATTGAGTATACAATTAACCTCATGACTAATAATGAAAACTAATAAAAATTTCATTTCCCAGGTGAGGCTCGAACTCACAACCCCGGCATAGCTCACGAGAACTGTCGTATAAGTACCGTGCGCTAACCAATTACGCCACTGCGAACACGGTTTCACGTAATAGTGTTTCCTTTAGGACTGTTGTCTACACACACCTCCAGTAAACAAATGTTTTCGAGCCAGGCAGTCGCCAGCATTGAGTATACAATTAACCTCATGACTAATATTGAAAACTAATAAAAATTTCATTCCCCAGGTGAGGCTCGAACTCACAACCCCGGCATAGCTCACGAGAACTGTCGTATAAGTACCGTGCGCTAACTAATAGCGCCACTGGGGAACACGGTTGCACGTAAGAGTGTTTCCTTTACAACTGTTGTCTACACACTCCTCCAGTAAACAAATGTTTTCGAGCCAGGCAGTCGCCAGCATTGAGTATACAATTAACCTCATGACTAAATATGAAAACCAATAAAAATGTTATTCCCCAGGTGGGGCTACGAACTCACAACCCCGGGATAGCTAACGAGAACTGTCGTATAAGTACCGTGCGCTAACCAATTGCGCCACTGGAGAACACGGTTGCACGTAAGAGTGTTTCCTTTAGGACTGTTGTCTCCACACAACTCTAGTAAACAAATGTTTTCGAGCCAGGCAGTCGCCAGCATTGAGTATACAATTACCTCATGTAAAATTATGAAAACTAATAAAAACTTCATTCCCCAGGTGAGGCTCGAACTCACAACCCCGGCATAGCTCACGAGAACTGTCGTATACGTACCGTGCGCTAACCAATTGCGCCACTGGGGAACACGGTTGCTTGTAAAAGTGTTTCCTTTAGGACTGTTGTCTACACACAACTCCAGTAAACAAATGTTTTCAGGCTAGGCAGTTGCCAGCATTGAGTATACAATTACCTCATGGCTAAATATGAAAACTAATAAAAATTTCACTCCCCAGGCGAGGCTCAAACTCACAACCCTGGCATAGCTCACAAGAACTGTCGTGTAAGTACCGTGCGCTAACCAATTGCGCCACTGCGGAACACGGTCGCACGTAGGAGTCTTTCCTTTAGGACTGTTGTCTGCGCAAAACTCCAGTAAACAAATTTTTTCGAGCCAGGCAGTCGCCAGCATTGAGTATACAATTAACCTCATGACTAAATATGAAAACTAATAAAAATTTCATTCCACAGGCGAGTCTCGAACTCACAACCTCGGCATAGCTGACGAGAACTGTCGTATAAGTACCGTGCGCTAACCAATTGCGCCACTGGGGAACACGGTCGCACGTAGGAGTCTTTTCTTTAGGACTGTTGTCTACACACAACTCCAGTAAACAAATGTTTTCGAGCTAGGCAGTCGCCAGCATTAAGTATACAATTAACCTCATGTAAAAATATGAAAACTAATAAAAACTTCATTCCCCAGGTGAGGCTCGAACTCACAACCCCGGCATAGCTCACGAGAACTGTCGTATACGTACCGTGCGCTAACCAATTGCGCCACTGGGGAACACGGTTGCACGTAAGAGTGTTTCCTTTAGGACTGTTGTCTGCACACACCTCCAGTAAGCAAATGTTTCGAGCCAGGCAGTCGCCAGCATTGAGTATACAATTAACCTCATGACTAATAATGAAAACTAATAAAAATTTCATTTCCCAGGTGAGGCTCGAACTCACAACCCCGGCATAGCTCACGAGAACTGTCGTATAAGTACCGTGCGCTAACCAATTGCGCCACTGCGAACACGGTTTCACGTAAGAGTGTTTCCTTTAGGACTGTTGTCTACACACACCTCCAGTAAACAAATGTTTTCGAGCCAGGCAGTCGCCAGCATTGAGTATACAATTAACCTCATGACTAATAATGAAAACTAATAAAAATTTCATTCCCCAGGTGAGGCTCGAAATCACAACCCCGGCATAGCTCACGAGAACTGTCGCATAAGTACCGTGCGCTAACCAATTGCGCCACTGGGGAACACGGTTGCACGTAAGAGTGTTTCCTTTAGGACTGTTCTCTACACACACCTCCAGTAAACAAATGTTTTCGAGCCAGGCAGTCGCCAGCATTGAGTATACAATTAACCTCATGACTAAATATGAAAACCAATAAAATTTTCATTCCCCAGGTGAGGCTCGAACTCACAACGTTGCATAGCTCACGAGAACTGTCGCATAAGTACCGTGCGCTAACCAATTGCGCCACTGGGGAACACGGTTTCACGTTAGAGTGTTTCCTTTACGACTGTTGTCTACACACACCTCCATTAAACAAATGTTTTCGAGCCAGGCAGTCGCCAGCATTGCGTATACAGTTGACCTTATGACTAAATATGAAAACTAATAAAAATTTCATTCCCCAGGTGAGGCTCGAACTCACAACCCCGGGATAGCTCACGAGAACTGTCGTATAAGTATGGTGCGCTAACCAATTGCGCCACTGGGGAACACGCTTGCACGTAAGAGTGTTTCCTTTAGGACTGTTGTCTACACACACCTCCAGTAAACAAATGTTTTCGAGCCAGGCAGTCGCCAGCATTGAGTATACAATTAACCTCATGACTAAATATGAAAACTGATAAAAATTTCATTCCCCAGGTGAGTCTCGAACTCACAACCCCGGCATAGCTGACGAGAACTGTTGTATAGGTACCGTGCGCTAACCGATTGCACCACTGGGGAACACGGTCGCACGTAGGAGCCTTTTCTTTAGGACTGTTGTCTCCACACAACTCCAGTAAACAATAGTTTTCGAGCTAGGCAGTCGCCAGCATTGAGTATACAATTAACCTCATGGCTAAATATGAAAACTAATAAAAATTTCACTCCCCAGGTGAGGCTCAAACTCACAACCCCGGCATAGCTCACGAGAACTGTCGTATAAGTATGGTGCGCTAACCAATTGCGCCACTGGGGAACACGGTTGCACATAGGAGTCTTTCCTTGAGGACTGTTGTCTGCGCAAGACTCCAGTAAACAAATGTTTTCGAGCCAGGCAGTCGCCAGCATTGAGTATTGTGGTGTACACGTATCCCGAAGGAGTACGGCCACCAGCGTGGGTCCGGTCTCAGCGAGCCGCAGGGCACGCATTAACCGTCGCCGTGGCGGGAAACACGATACTGCTCAAGTCGCAACACTTTATTGTGGCAACACCAAACGCAGTACAGCCCGTTGCAAAAAAGGCGCGGCGGGAAAGCAAGTAGGCTTATCCACGCCACGGGCACAAAGTACTACACAGGGGTGCCACGAGCACGTCTCCGCGGTAAAGCCGATCCACGGAGACACCGGAGCAAAGGCCCGGTTGCTCGAGCGAGGGCAAAGGCGCTCGCGTTGGCTTCGAAGGGAGACGGGTCGGCGTAGCGAGGCCACGCACTAGGACACCGTACCGCCCTTCGGCCGTGCGTACGCAGCGGGGCAAACAGCGGGTGAGCGTTCGCCTTGGGCGCGAGGCGCCGTCAGCGAAGTCCGACGAGCCCCCGACTGACGGGAGTCGACGGACGAAAAGATAGCGTGGCTCACCGTTTGCTGTCCCGGAGAGTATCTGACCGCTCCCGACGCAGCGCGCGAAAACCTCTCTTGGGAGTCCCCGCGCGCGGCGCCACCGCCAACATCCGCTACCGGGTGAGGGAGTTAAACGTCACTCCGCTCTCCCACCACGGCAGACAGCGAAGGAGGGCAGACATGTCGGGACATGAGAACGGCAGAAAAGGCGGGAAAGCCCGCTGCCTCGTCCGGCAGAAAGGCGGGAAAGCCCGCGTAAAGGCAGCGGGCCAGCCTCAATTCCCACATCCCCCTCTCCTAAATTTGCCCTTTACCGGTCTGCAAAAGGCAGCCGGGCGTTACTCATGCAGTTAAAAAAAAATGACACCGCTATGAGCAACACAGTGGCCTCTCCCGACCCAGTTGCTGCAGCACAAACTACAATGAAACGCTTTAAAGGAAAAACATAAGCTTTATGTTCAAGAAAAAAAGGAAGGGGAAAGAAAAAACGAGTAGCGAAAGTACAATACATGACCGAACACGGGTAACACAAAAACACACACACACACAAAGTCAAATAAAGTCGTCATCAAAAGTGACAAGAAAGTCTGTGCTGGTGTCGCCGTTACCGCCCGGCGCATATGCGTCAGTGGACGGAATCCCTGGGTCAACGAGGGCCGCGAAGCCCGGGTTCTTCCGCATTCTCTCTCGGCAGAGAGCAGCCAAGTCTTCGTCGGGGAGCGCCGTGGGTGGCACGGACGAGGCCGGCGTAGACTTCTTACACCCGGAGGCTCGCGCCGCCTGGGCTCTTCCCGCGTGGAGGCTTCCCCGAAAATGGCTCTCTGCGTAAATGTTGACCCCGCACAGCGAGCACTCACGCACCCCAGGTGGGTCTGGCAGCCGGGCACCTCGCGCGAGCACGTCGCGCTCCGTGATGGTGTGGCCGCGGAACGGCAATGGCACCTTATCACTGGCAGTCTCACGTCGTACTCGCCGCTGTGCCTTCCACGGCAAATCGCTTACAAACCACCCGGGCGCATCTTGGTTTTCTTGGCACGTCCAAGTGGCCACGCTACGTGCTTGCCTCTTCGCGCATGGAGGCGCCGGGGCCGCGGGCTCGGGTGGTTTGCGCGCCCGCCGCGTTCCCGCCTTCTGCCGGCGGGCAGGCGATCTCGACTTTGCCGGAACTGCAGACATGCCGGAAGGAGGAACGGGAAGACACCACTTGTGGCCAGGGTCGTCGACTGCACACTGAGGGGCCGCACTGTTGGCGCGCAGACTCGCAGCCGTGGTGACCAACCCGCCCCCGATTTGTCAGCGATCAAACTCCACTCACAGCGCGCACCAACACTTACGTCACTTCACATCACGCCCTCTTCCCAATCACGGCACCACAACACCCGCCACTGACACTGATTCGTCGTTTCGTTGGTCCCCCTTCACCCCCACATCGCGCTCGCCAGTGGAGACAGTTCAGCGCACGGCGTGGAGAGCAAAAAAAAAAGGAAAAAAAAATAACACGAGGGGAAAGAGAAAAAAAAGAAAGAAAAACGCACGCATTCGTGCAGAAGAGGCGCGTTCTTAGAGCGATGGATGCAAAAAAACAAAAAAAAAACTAACACATGAACGCTAGACAGGAATGAAGACAAAAAATGAAACACTTGCAGCAACTGGCGGGGGCCGGCTTCTTTCCGATCAGTGGACTGAAAGAAGCCAGCCTACAGAGACCAAACTGTAAAACTGAGGGCCTTCGGTTGCGGAGAAGTCCGCCGTCCGGCGCGAGATCACAAAGGTGACCGCTTCCTCAGATTATACCGGCGCGGGGTCCGAATGCGATCCGCCGCTCCGGGTGTGCCTCGTTGCTGGCGCGAAGTGCCGCAGGGCTCTTGCGCGAGCTCGTCAGACCGTGATACAAAGGGTTTCAGGTCTGCGATATGGGCACGGCTGAGTTTTTCCCGTCTGGGGATCTTTCAGCAAGTACGCGAGTGGAGTGCAAGCTTTCTCCACTCGGTACGGACCAAGCCACTTAGGAGCGAGCGAGGTTGAGAACCCCTTACTGGCATCGCTAAGGGCGTGGTTGCGCTTCAGGACAAGATCGCCCACCTCAAAAACTAGGTCGCGATGCTTGCGGTCATATTGGGCCTTCTGCTGAGCCCTGGCCGACGCCACACTTTGCCTTGCTTTGCAGAAAGCTCGACAAAGCCTGTCCCGAAGTGCCGACGCGTAAGCAGAGCAGTCTGCCGGCGCCTCCTCGTCCTCGAGCTGGCATTGGGCGACGCTGGTCACCGGATTTGCCAACTCCCTTCCAAAATTTAAGAAGGCGGGCGAGAAACCAGTTGAGCGACTCTCGGATGTTCGAATAGCGAACGCGAGCTCACTCAAATGGTCTGCCCAGTCCCTTTGACTTTCGGCAAAGGCCGCCAACATCGGTTTGAGCGTACGATTGACGCGCTCCGTCAAATTGGACTGGGGATGGTAGGGTGAAGTGGTGCAGTGATCAATTCCGAGGGAACGGCACGTGACACCAAACACCCGAGCGGTGAAATACGAAGCATTGTCAGTGATGAGCCTTTCCGGGAAGCCGAACCGGCAAAACACTTCCTGCAGCTTCTCAAGCACCGCTCGCGCTGTCACCTTCCGAAGTGGGAAAAGTTCCACCCATTTCGAAAAGTGATCAGCGACTACCATCAGGTGAATGAACCCCTGCTTACTTCTGGGAAATGGTCCCATTAGATCGCAGGTGGCCACTTGCCACGGACGCTCACTGACAATCGGTTTCATCAGACCGGGCGGTTTGCCACCCCTTGATTTCACCGTTTGACAGACGCGGCAAGAACGGCAGTAGCGAAAAATGTCTCGCTTCATGCCGGGCCAGGTCACAACGCGGCTCAGTTTTGCAAAAACCTTCGAGCCACTCAGGTGACCAGCCATGGGTTCGTCGTGAGAGGATCGCAACAGTGCGGCTCTCAGACTTTTGGGCATAACCACCTTAAACGGGTCTATGGACTCGTCGTCAGTGGCTATATACTTCAGCAGGAGCCCGTCATGGTCCAGCAAATATGAATCCGCCGGGGACTCAGCGACACACGCTGGTTCGAGCCCCCTATTCGCGCCCGCTGCAGGGCAAGCAGCGTCACGGCGCTCCGTCTCGTCGAGACAGTCGTTATCGGCGCCCGCTGCAGGACAAGCAGCGTCACGGCGCTCCATCTCTCTGAGACCGTCGCACATTTCGCGACAAAACGGGTCACTTTGCTGGGCCTTCAGAAGCTCTTCTCTGCTGAAAGCGATGCCCATTCTCCCAAAATGGGGGAGTCTGGTATCGCGCCCACTCAGGACCGCAGCAACAACCGCTTGAGTCGGCGTTACGGGTTCGCTCTCGGCCTCGTGGCCTTCGGAAAGCTCCCCCACTCGGCCGCTTCGCGGTGCGCCGCTTACCTGGTTAGCATCCAAGGTTTGTCCGCATGGGGACTCACCCTTCACGCCGAACGGCGGCGAAGCTGCTGTTTCGCCCCCGACGCTTGCAAGTGCTAAGGCACCGCTAGCGGCGGTCGCACCGGGATCAAGGTCCTCGGCCGACAGTGGGGCACGAGATAGCGCGTCAGCTACCACGTTGGTGCTCCCCTTTCGATACTGCACCGAAAAGTCATAGTGCTGTATCAGGAGAGCCCAGCGCGCCAGCCTGCCGGCAGGCTCACGGAGCCGCATCAGCCAGCTGAGCGCACTGTGATCCGTTTGCACTACGAATTTCGTCCCATCAAGATAGACGTCAAACTTCCGCAGTGCAAACACGATGGCGAGGCACTCCTTTTCGGTCACGGAATAATTTTTCTCCGCAGAGACCAAGGAGCGGCTGGCAAAGGCCAACGGCTGCAACACGCCATCGTATTCCTGTAGGAGAACAGCTCCTAAACCCAGATCGCTCGCATCAGTCTGTACAACGAACGGTCTGGTCAGGTCGGGGAGCTTGAGCTGCGCTGTCTCCGCTATGGCGTTAGACAGTCGGCAAAACGCCTCCTGCTGCTCAAGTCCCCATTGCCACTCGGCAGACTTACCCAAGAGTTTGCTCAAGGGCGCCTGCAGTCGGGCACAGGACGGAATGAAGGAACGGTAAAAGTTGACCATTCCTAGAAAGCGGCGAAGGCCACGTACGTCCTTGGGCACGGGAAATTCGAGAATAGCTCGAAGTTTCTCCCGATCCGGCTCTATGGAGCCTTCGCCCAGCGTAAACCCGAGCAACTGAACACGGGTCTGCGCTAATTGGACCTTAGCGGGGTTAAGTGTCATCCCGGCGGTCCTCACCCTCTCGAGTACATCGGCAACATGGGCCAAGTGCTCTTCGAAGGTTCGTGAATAAATCACGATGTCGTCGAGGTAGCACATGCAGTATGACCACTTTGCTTCCCCGAGGACGCGGTCCATGAGTCTTTGAAACGTCGCAGGAGCATTGCAAAGACCAAAGGGCATACGAGTAAACTCGAACAACCCTCTGTGGGACGTGAACGCAGTTTTACACTGGTCACGGGTACCCATCCGGACCTGTAGATAACCTTTAGAGGCGTCAAGCGTGGTAAAGTACCGTGCATCACCCAGGTTATCTACGATGGAGTTTATCGTGGGGAGCGGATAGGCATCCTTACGAGTCACTCCATTCAGACGGCGATAGTCGACGCACAGGCGATGACTGCCATCTTTCTTAGGCACCAGCACAATTGGAGACGCCCAGGAGCTAGACGAGCGGCGAATAATGCCAGCCGCAAGCATATCATCTAGCAACCCATCGATAATCTGCCTTTTGGCGAGACTGACGGGCCTGGGGTTACACTTCAAAGGAAGCGCGTCACCAGTTTCGATCACGTGGCTCACAAAATCGGTGCAGCCAGGTTGATCGGTGAAGAGCTCGTCGTACTGACGTAACAGTGTCGACAGACGAGCCTTCTGTGCTTCATCCAACTGAGTCGCGCAGGCGACCAAAGGATGTAGTGCCTCTTCGTGTCGTGCCGGTCGATCCAAGCAGGGGTTTCGAGCCGACGAGCGCGGAACGCCAGGGTACGACCCCGGAGTTGGCGCACGACACGGTTCGTGCCGCGACTCTCGTTCCCAAAGGGGACTGTGAGAGGGCAAATGCGGTGAGCGGGGGCTTGGCCCCGAACTCTGCGCAGGGCACGTTTCCGACGCTTCTGCCGCAAAGGCGACGGTAAGCGCCGGCGGGCTGATGAACGGCTTGAGTTGGCAAAATGGGCCATCACGATAGCCGCCATTCGCAATGTCCACAACGATACCGGTTTTAAGGAGAAAGTCCCGACCGAGAATCACTGGAACATTGAGCCCTGGAAGATGAATAAGACGGCAGCGTCTCATTCGATCTCCCCATCGGACAGTCAACCTTGCAGCGCCCGCCGAATGGGCCACGCCTTTCGCAAGGGTGAATGTCGTTCGGCTGTCCCGCAAGCGCACCGAGTGCTTCTGCAAGTGGGACAACACCTGTTCGCCAAACAACGAGGCGCTAGCGCCCGTGTCCAGCAAAGCCGAAAATTCACGGCCGGCAATGGTGACCGGAATGAACGGCGCGTGCGTATCGGCAAGAAAAGTGCTTGCCCTGCACGCAGAGGGAAGAAGCAAAGGTTGGGTCGGTCGTGCATTCACGAACGACCCGGAAGCCCGTTTCCCTGCCTCGCAGGAGGCCTGGATCCGGTGCATTCCCTTGCTATGTGCCCTCTTTCACGGCAGCGGTAACAGCGCACTCCATCACGGTCTGTATTCCCAGACGGAGCAGCTTCGAGCTGTCGTGATCGGCTCGCTACGTTATCGTAGGATACGTTTCTGCGAGCCGCACCTCCCACATTACGTTGGGTCGAAAAGCGTCCCTGCGTGGAGGTTTCAGGTGGAGCAGCGCAGGCTGCCCACCTTTCATGCGTAAAGGGGTCAAGAGCGCGATCGCTCAACTCCCACGCACAGCCGGTTGCAGCCGCAAAGGCGGCGCGGAGAGGCTGTTGCCGTTGGGGAAGGGTCATGGCCCCTCTCCAAGCGCAGCGCGGCTCAAGGGCGTCGCTGGCTGGCGGCGGCGGGCGATAGGCACGCGCGGCGAGAATGTCGCCTTGGATGCGCTTCGCCTCGGCGGCCAACGCTTCCAAATCACTGAAGCGGCCGCCGCGCAGGTAAGCCGAAAAAGTCGGATGTGCCTGCCGTATCACCCGTTCGACGCGTTCCTCGTTCGAGGCTCGGGGCTCAGCGATAGAAATAAGTTCATCCATCGCCCGTACATACTCCTGTAAAGACTCGTCAGGAGCTTGTGTACGGAGCTCGAGCTCTCGCCGCATCCTACTTTCGTAGTCAGCGGGTAGGAATTCGCGCAAAAAGACCGCACGAAATTCCTCGAGGTTTGCTGCACGGTAACCGGAAAGCCGATACCATCGCGCCGCCGTGTCAGTCAGTGCAGCTGGAACAACACGTTCGAGCACCACCTTATCATCCAAACCCATCGCTCTCTGATAACGTGACAGAGAGTCGAGGTAATCTCGGGCGGTGAGCTGATCACCGTATCCGCTGTAGGTTGGCACAGGCAACATAACAGCGGGGTGACCGCTTTTCGGAACAGCCGAAAGCGTTTGCACAGCTCCCGAGAGTGCTTGGATCATCTGCACGGCGTTTTGCAGCAAAGTCTGCGTCGTCGCACCGGCTTCGTAGGAAACCGTTGGTGCGTTAGCGGCGCGGTCGAGCGAAGGCGAGCAGTCGCCCAGCTCGATCAGTGGGGCGGTTTCAAACAGACCACCGCCCGGCGCGCCATTCCCAGAGCAAAATAGGCTCCTTGTGGGATATGCCTGTTGTCGAACCAAAGGCGCACTTGGTGCGGCTACCATCGACAATTCAGGCGCCTGCGCAGCGTGCGGTCGAAGTGTCGGTTGCACGGCTGATAGCGGGCAAAAGTCGGCGAGGGCCCCGTCAATTCCGCAGGGAACCGACTGCGAGCGCTGTGCCGACGAACTGCCATGCATGCCAAAGGGCGCATTAGCAGTCGGAGGCGCTTGTGCGTAACGTTCGGGTAGGGCAAGAGGCCCATTCCGAAGCGACGCGCCATCTCCAAAGGGAGCGGCTAGGCGCCTCGTGTCGTCACCGCAATAGGGGGTGCCGACACGGACGGGTGCAGAAGGGTTCCCGTTCATAGAGGCAATGGCCTCCGTGTGCAACGCGGCATCCGCTAAAAGGGACAGCGGACAAAAGTCCCGCGAAGCAGCCATGTTGCGACGAGCCCGAATCGCGCAGGCGAACTGACTCGCTAAGAGCAATCAAAAGCTAGAGCTTTTGATACCGCGTTGGGCGCCAGTGTGGTGTACACGTATCCCGAAGGAGTACGGCCACCAGCGTGGGTCCGGTCTCAGCGAGCCGCAGGGCACGCGTTAACCGTCGCCGTGGCGGGAAACACGATACTGCTCAAGTCGCAACACTTTATTGTGGCAACACCAAACGCAGTACAGCCCGTTGCAAAAAAGGCGCGGCGGAAAGCAAGTAGGCTTATCCACGCCACGGGCACAAAGTACTACACAGGGGTGCCACGAGCACGTCTCCGCGGTAAAGCCGATCCACGGAGACACCGGAGCAAAGGCCCGGTTGCTCGAGCGAGGGCAAAGGCGCTCGCGTTGGCTTCGAAGGGAGACGGGTCGGCGTAGCGAGGCCACGCACTAGGACACCGTACCGCCCTTCGGCCGTGCGTACGCAGCGGGGCAAACAGCGGGTGAGCGTTCGCCTTGGGCGCGAGGCGCCGTCAGCGAAGTCCGACGAGCCCCCGACTGACGGGAGTCGACGGACGAAAAGATAGCGTGGCTCACCGTTTGCTGTCCCGGAGAGTATCTGACCGCTCCCGACGCAGCGCGCGAAAACCTCTCTTGGGAGTCCCCGCGCGCGGCGCCACCGCCAACATCCGCTACCGGGTGAGGGAGTTAAACGTCACTCCGCTCTCCAACCACGGCAGACAGCGAAGGAGGGCAGACATGTCGGGACATGAGAACGGCAGAAAAGGCGGGAAAGCCCGCTGCCTCGTCCGGCAGAAAGGCGGGAAAGCCCGCGTAAAGGCAGCGGGCCAGCCTCAATTCCCACAGTATACAATTAACCTCATGACTAAATATGAAACCTAATAAAAATTTCATTCCACAAGTGAGTCTCGAACTCACAACCCCGGCATAGCTGACGAGAACTGTTGTATAAGTACCGTGCGCTAACCGATTGCGCCACTGGGGAACACGGTCGCACGTAGGAGTCTTTTCTTTAGGACTGTTGTCTCCACACAACTCCAGAAAACAATAGTTTTCGAGCTAGGCAGTCGCCAGCATTGAGTATACAATTATCCTCATGGCTCAATATGAAAACTAATAAAAATTTCACTCCCCAGGTGAGGCTCAAACTCACAAACCCGGCATAGCTCACGAGAACTGTCGTATAAGTACCGTGCGCTAACTAATTGCGCCACTGGGGAACACGGTCGCACGTAGGAGTCTTTTCTTTAGGACTGTTGTCTACACACAACTCCAGTAAACAAATGTTTTCGAGCCAGGCAGTCGCCAGCATTGAGTATACAAATAACCTCATGACTAAATATGAAAACTAATTAAAATTTCATTCCACAGGTGAGTCTCGAACTCACAACCCCGGCATAGCTGACGAGAACTGTCGTATAAGTACCGTGCGCTAACCAATTGCGCCACTGGGGAACACGCTCGCACGTAGGAGTCTTTTCTTTAGGACTGTTGCCTACACACAACTCCAGTAAACAAATGTTTTCGAGCTAGGCAGTCGCCAGCATTGAGTATACAATTAACCTCATGACTAAATATGAAAACTAATAAAAATTTCAATCCCCAGGGGAGGCTCGAACTCACAACCCCGGCATAGCTCACGAGAACTGTCGTATAAGTACCGTGCGCTAACCAATTGCGCCACTGGGGAACACGGTTGCACTTAAGAGTGTTTCCTTTAGGACTGTTCTCTACACACAACTCCAGTAAACAAATGTTTTCGGGCCAAGCTGTCGCCAGCATTGAGTATACAATTAACCTCATGACTAAATATGAAAACTAATAAATATTTCATTCCCCAGGTGAGGCTTGAACTCAAAACCCCGGCATAGCTCACGAGAACTGTCGTATAAGTACCGTGCGCTAACCAATTGCGCCACTGGGGAACATGGTTGCACGTAAGAGTGTTTCCTTTAGGACTGTTGTCTACACACACCTCCAGTAAACAAATGTTTTCGAGTCAGGCTGTAGTCAGCATTTAGTATACAATTAACCTCATGACTAAATATGAAATCTAATAAAAATTTGATTCCATAGGTGAGGGACGAACTCACAACCCCGGCATAGCTCACGAAAACTGTCGTATAAGTACCGTGCACAAACCAATTGCGCCACTGGAGAACGCGGTTGCACGTAAGAGTGTTTCCTTTAGGACTGTTGTCTACACACACCTCCGGTAAACAAATGTTTTCGAGCCAGGCAGTCGCCAGCAATGAGTATACAATTAACCTCATGTAAAAATATGAAAACTGATAAAAACTTCATTCCCCAGGTGAGGCTCGAACTCACAACCCCGGCATAGCTCACGAGAACTGTCATATAAGTACCGTGCGCTAACCAATTGCGCCACTGGGGAACACGGTTGCTTGTAAAAGTGTTTCCTTTAGGACTGTTGTCTACACACAACTCCAGTAAACAAATGTTTTCAGGCTAGGCAGTTGCCAGCATTGAGTATACAATTACCTCATGGCTAAATATGAAAACTAATAAAAGTTTCACTCCCCAGGCGAGGCTCAAACTCACAACCCCGGCATAGCTCACAAGAACCGTCGTGTAAGTACCGTGCGCTAACCAATTGCGCCACTACGGAACACGGTCGCACGAAGGAGTCTTTCCTTTAGGACTGTTGTCTGCGCAAAACTCCAGTAAACAAATTTTTTCGAGCCAGGCAGTCGCCAGCATTGAGTATACAATTAACCTCATGACTAAATATGAAAACTAATAAAAATTTCATTCCACAGGCGAGTCTCGAACTCACAACCTCGGCATAGCTCACAAGAACTGTCGTGTAAGTACCGTGCGCTAACCAATTGCGCCGCTGCGGAACACGGTCGCACGTAAGAGTCTTTCCTTTAGGACTGTTGTCTGCGCAAAACTCCAGTAAACAAATTTTTTCGAGCCAGGCAGTCGCCAGCATTGAGTATACAATTAACCTCATGACTAAATATGAAAACTAATAAAAATTTCATTCCACAGGCGAGTCTCGAACTCACAACCTCGGCATAGCTGACGAGAACTGTCGTATAAGTACCGTGCGCTAACCAATGGCGCCACTGGGGAACACGTTTGCACGTAAGAGTGTTTCCTTTAGGACTGTTGTCTACACACACCTCCAGTAAACAAATGTTTTCGAGCCAGGCAGTCGCCAGCATTGAGTATACAATTAACCTCATGACTAAATATGAAAACTGATAAAAATTTCATTCCCCAGGTGAGGCTCGAACTCACAACCCCGGCATAGCTCACGAGAACTGTCGTATACGTACCGTGCGCTAACCAATTGCGCCACTGGGGAACACGGTTGCACGTAAAAGTGTTTCCTTTAGGACTGTTGTCTACACACACCTCCAGTAAGCAAATGTTTTCGAGCCAGGCAGTCGCCAGCATTGAGTATACAATTAACCTCATGACTAAATATGAAAACTAATAAAAATTTCAATCCCCAGGTGAGGCTTGAACTCACAACCCCGGCATAGCTCACGAGAACTGTCGTATAAGTACCGTGCGCTAACCACTTGCACCACTGTGGAACATGGTTGCACGTAAGAGTGTTTCCTTTAGGACTGTTGTCTACACACACCTCCAGTAAACAAATGTTTTCGAGCCAGGCAGTCGCCAGCATTGAGTATACAATTAACCTCATGACTAAATATGAAAACTAATAAAAATTTTATTCCCCAGGTGAGGCTCGAACTCACAACCCCGGCATAGCTCACGAGAACTGTCGTATAAGTACCGTGCGCTAACTAATGGCGCCACTGGGGAACACGGTTGCACGTAAGGGTGTTTCCTTTACAACTGTTGTCTACACACTCCTCCAGTAAACAAATGTTTTCGAGCCAGGCAGTCGCCAGTATTCAGTATACAATTAACCTCATGACTAAATATGAAAACCAATAAAAATGTTATTCCCCAGGTGGGGCGACGAACTCACAACCCCGGGATAGCTCACGAGAACTGTCGTATAAGTACCGTGCGCAAACCAATTGCGCCACTGGAGAACACGGTTGCACGTAAGAGTGTTTCCTTTAGGACTGTTGTCTCCACACAATTCTAGTAAACAAATGTTTTCGAGCCAGGCAGTCGCCAGCATTGAGTATACAATTACCTCATGTAAAATTATGAAAACTAATAAAAATGTTATTCCCCAGGTGGGGCTACGAACTCACAACCCCGGGATAGCTAACGAGAACTGTCGTATAAGTACCGTGCGCTAACCAATTGCGCCACTGGAGAACACGGTTGCACGTAAGAGTGTTTCCTTTAGGACTGTTGTCTCCACACAACTCTAGTAAACAAATGTTTTCGAGCCAGGCAGTCGCCAGCATTGAGTATACAATTACCTCATGTAAAATTATGAAAACTAATAAAAACTTCATTCCCCAGGTGAGGCTCGAACTCACAACCCCGGCATAGCTCACGAGAACTGTCGTATACGTACCGTGCGCTAACCAATTGCGCCACTGGGGAACACGGTTGCTTGTAAAAGTGTTTCCTTTAGGACTGTTGTCTACACACAACTCCAGTAAACAAATGTTTTCAGGCTAGGCAGTTGCCAGCATTGAGTATACAATTACCTCATGGCTAAATATGAAAACTAATAAAAATTTCACTCCCCAGGCGAGGCTCAAACTCACAACCCTGGCATAGCTCACAAGAACTGTCGTGTAAGTACCGTGCGCTAACCAATTGCGCCACTGCGGAACACGGTCGCACGTAGGAGTCTTTCCTTTAGGACTGTTGTCTGCGCAAAACTCCAGTAAACAAATTTTTTCGAGCCAGGCAGTCGCCAGCATTGAGTATACAATTAACCTCATGACTAAATATGAAAACTAATAAAAATTTCATTCCACAGGCGAGTCTCGAACTCACAACCTCGGCATAGCTGACGAGAACTGTCGTATAAGTACCGTGCGCTAACCAATTGCGCCACTGGGGAACACGGTCGCACGTAGGAGTCTTTTCTTTAGGACTGTTGTCTACACACAACTCCAGTAAACAAATGTTTTCGAGCTAGGCAGTCGCCAGCATTAAGTATACAATTAACCTCATGTAAAAATATGAAAACTAATAAAAACTTCATTCCCCAGGTGAGGCTCGAACTCACAACCCCGGCATAGCTCACGAGAACTGTCGTATACGTACCGTGCGCTAACCAATTGCGCCACTGGGGAACACGGTTGCACGTAAGAGTGTTTCGTTTAGGACTGTTGTCTGCACACACCTCCAGTAAACAAATGTTTTCGAGCCAGGCAGTCGCCAGCATTAAGTATACAATTAACCTCATGACTAATAATGAAAACTAATAAAAATTTCATTCCCCAGGTGAGGCTCGAACTCACAACCCCGGCATAGCTCACGAGAACTGTCGTATAAGTACCGTGCGCTAACCAATTGCGCCACTGGGGAACACGGTTGCACGTAATAGTGTTACCTTTAGGACTGTTGTCTACACACACCTCCAGTAAACAAATGTATCGAGCCAGGTAGTCGCCAGCATTGAGTATACAATTAACCCCATGACTAATAATGAAAACTAATAAAAATTTCATTCCCCAGGTGAGGCTCGAACTCACAACCCCGGCATAGCTCACTAGAACTGTCGTATAAGTACCGTGCGCTAACCAACTGCGCCACTGGGGAACACGGTTGCACGTAAAAGTGTTTCCTTTAGGACTGTTGTCTACACACACCTCCAGTAAGCAAATGTTTCGAGCCAGGCAGTCGCCAGCATTGAGTATACAATTAACCTCATGACTAATAATGAAAACTAATAAAAATTTCATTTCCCAGGTGAGGCTCGAACTCACAACCCCGGCATAGCTCACGAGAACTGTCGTATAAGTACCGTGCGCTAACCAATTGCGCCACTGCGAACACGGTTTCACGTAAGAGTGTTTCCTTTAGGACTGTTGTCTACACACACCTCCAGTAAACAAATGTTTTCGAGCCAGGCAGTCGCCAGCATTGAGTATACAATTAACCTCATGACTAATAATGAAAACTAATAAAAATTTCATTCCCCAGGTGAGGCTCGAAATCACAACCCCGGCATAGCTCACGAGAACTGTCGCATAAGTACCGTGCGCTAACCAATTGCGCCACTGGGGAACACGGTTGCACGTAAGAGTGTTTCCTTTAGGACTGTTCTCTACACACACCTCCAGTAAACAAATGTTTTCGAGCCAGGCAGTCGCCAGCATTGAGTATACAATTAACCTCATGACTAAATATGAAAACCAATAAAATTTTCATTCCCCAGGTGAGGCTCGAACTCACAACGTTGCATAGCTCACGAGAACTGTCGCATAAGTACCGTGCGCTAACCAATTGCGCCACTGGGGAACACGGTTTCACGTTAGAGTGTTCCTTTACGACTGTTGTCTACACACACCTCCATTAAACAAATGTTTTCGAGCCAGGCAGTCGCCAGCATTGCGTATACAGTTGACCTTATGACTAAATATGAAAACTAATAAAAATTTCATTCCCCAGGTGAGGCTCGAACTCACAACCCCGGGATAGCTCACGAGAACTGTCGTATAAGTATGGTGCGCTAACCAATTGCGCCACTGGGGAACACGGTTGCACGTAAGAGTGTTTCCTTTAGGACTGTTGTCTACACACACCTCCAGTAAACAAATGTTTTCGAGCCAGGCAGTCGCCAGCATTGAGTATACAATTAACCTCATGACTAAATATGAAAACTGATAAAAATTTCATTCCCCAGGTGAGTCTCGAACTCACAACCCCGGCATAGCTGACGAGAACTGTTGTATAGGTACTGTGCGCTAACCGATTGCACCACTGGGGAACACGGTCGCACGTAGGAGCCTTTTCTTTAGGACTGTTGTCTCCACACAACTCCAGTAAACAATAGTTTTCGAGCTAGGCAGTCGCCAGCATTGAGTATACAATTAACCTCATGGCTAAATATGAAAACTAATAAAAATTTCACTCCCCAGGTGAGGCTCAAACTCACAACCCCGGCATAGCTCACGAGAACTGTCGTATAAGTATGGTGCGCTAACCAATTGCGCCACTGGGGAACACGGTTGCACATAGGAGTCTTTCCTTGAGGACTGTTGTCTGCGCAAGACTCCAGTAAACAAATGTTTTCGAGCCAGGCAGTCGCCAGCATTGAGTATACAATTAACCTCATGACTAAATATGAAACCTAATAAAAATTTCATTCCACAAGTGAGTCTCGAACTCACAACCCCGGCATAGCTGACGAGAACTGTTGTATAAGTACCGTGCGCTAACCGATTGCGCCACTGGGGAACACGGTCGCACGTAGGAGTCTTTTCTTTAGGACTGTTGTCTCCACACAACTCCAGAAAACAATAGTTTTCGAGCTAGGCAGTCGCCAGCATTGAGTATACAATTATCCTCATGGCTCAATATGAAAACTAATAAAAATTTCACTCCCCAGGTGAGGCTCAAACTCACAAACCCGGCATAGCTCACGAGAACTGTCGTATAAGTACCGTGCGCTAACTAATTGCGCCACTGGGGAACACGGTCGCACGTAGGAGTCTTTTCTTTAGGACTGTTGTCTACACACAACTCCAGTAAACAAATGTTTTCGAGCCAGGCAGTCGCCAGCATTGAGTATACAAATAACCTCATGACTAAATATGAAAACTAATAAAAATTTCATTCCACAGGTGAGTCTCGAACTCACAACCCCGGCATAGCTGACGAGAACTGTCGTATAAGTACCGTGCGCTAACCAATTGCGCCACTGGGGAACACGGTCGCACGTAGGAGTCTTTTCTTTAGGACTGTTGCCTACACACAACTCCAGTAAACAAATGTTTTCGAGCTAGGCAGTCGCCAGCATTGAGTATACAATTAACCTCATGACTAAATATGAAAACTAATAAAAATTTCAATCCCCAGGGGAGGCTCGAACTCACAACCCCGGCATAGCTCACGAGAACTGTCGTATAAGTACCGTGCGCTAACCAATTGCGCCACTGGGGAACACGGTTGCACTTAAGAGTGTTTCCTTTAGGACTGTTCTCTACACACAACTCCAGTAAACAAATGTTTTCGGGCCAAGCTGTCGCCAGCATTGAGTATACAATTAACCTCATGACTAAATATGAAAAATAATAAATATTTCATTCCCCAGGTGAGGCTTGAACTCAAAACCCCGGCATAGCTCACGAGAACTGTCGTATAAGTACCGTGCGCTAACCAATTGCGCCACTGGGGAACATGGTTGCACGTAAGAGTGTTTTCTTTAGGACTGTTGTCTACACACACCTCCAGTAAACAAATGTTTTCGAGTCAGGCTGTAGTCAGCATTTAGTATACAATTAACCTCATGACTAAATATGAAATCTAATAAAAATGTGATTCCATAGGTGAGGGACGAACTCACAACCCCGGCATAGCTCACGAAAACTGTCGTATAAGTACCGTGTGCTAACTAATTGCGCCACTGGGGAACACGGTCGCACGTAGGAGTCTTTCCTTTAGGACTGTTGTCTACACACAACTCCAGTAAACAAATGTTTTCGAGCCAGGCAGTCGCCAGCATTGAGTATACAATTAACCTCATGACTAAATATGAAAACTAATAAAAATTTCATTCCCCAGGTGAGGCTCGAACTCACAACCCCGGCATAGCTCACGAGAACTGTCGTATAAGTACCGTGCGCTAACCAATTGCGCCACTGGAGAACGCGGTTGCACGTAAGAGTGTTTCCTTTAGGACTGTTGTCTACACACAACTCCAGTAAACAAATGTTTTCGAGCCAGGCAGTCGCCAGCATTGAGTATACAATTAACCTCATGACTAAATATGAAAACTAATAAAAATTTCATTCCCCAGGTGAGGCTCGAACTCACAACCCCGGCATAGCTCACGAGAACTGTCGTATAAGTACCGTGCACTAACCAATTGCGCCACTGGAGAACGCGGTTGCACGTAAGAGTGTTTCCTTTAGGACTGTTGTCTACACACACCTCCGGTAAACAAATGTTTTCGAGCCAGGCAGTCGCCAGCATTGAGTATACAATTAACCTCATGTAAAAATATGAAAACTGATAAAAACTTCATTCCCCAGGTGAGGCTCGAACTCACAACCCCGGCATAGCTCACGAGAACTGTCGTATAAGTACCGTGCGCTAACCAATTGCGCCACTGGGGAACACGGTTGCTTGTAAAAGTGTTTCCTTTAGGATTGTTGTCTACACACAACTCCAGTAAACAAATGTTTTCAGGCTAGGCAGTTGCCAGCATTGAGTATACAATTACCTCAAGGCTAAATATGAAAACTAATAAAAATTTCACTCCCCAGGCGAGGCTCAAACTCACAACCCCGGCATAGCTCACAAGAACCGTCGTGTAAGTACCGTGCGCTAACCAATTGCGCCACTGCGGAACACGGTCGCACGAAGGAGTCTTTCCTTTAGGACTGTTGTCTGCGCAAAACTCCAGTAAACAAATTTTTTCGAGCCAGGCAGTCGCCAGCATTGAGTATACAATTAACCTCATGACTAAATATGAAAACTAATAAAAATTTCATTCCACAGGCGAGTCTCGAACTCACAACCTCGGCATAGCTCACAAGAACTGTCGTGTAAGTACCGTGCGCTAACCAATTGCGCCGCTGCGGAACACGGTCGCACGTAAGAGTCTTTCCTTTAGGACTGTTGTCTGCGCAAAACTCCAGTAAACAAATTTTTTCGAGCCAGGCAGTCGCCAGCATTGAGTATACAATTAACCTCATGACTAAATATGAAAACTAATAAAAATTTCATTCCACAGGCGAGTCTCGAACTCACAACCTCGGCATAGCTGACGAGAACTGTCGTATAAGTACCGTGCGCTAACCAATGGCGCCACTGGGGAACACGTTTGCACGTAAGAGGGTTTCCTTTACGACTGTTGTCTCCACACAACTCCAGTAAACAAATGTTTCCGAACCAGGCAGTCGCCAGCATTGAGTATACAATTAACCTCAAGCCTAAATATGAAAACTAATGAAAATTCCATTCCCCAGGTGAGGCTCAAACTCACAACCCCGGCATAGCTCACGAGAACTTACGTAAAGGTACCGTGCGCTAACCGATTGCGCCACTGGGGACACGGTCACACGTAGGAGTCTTTCCTTTAGGACTGTTGTCTGCGCAAAACTCCAGTAAACAAACGTTTTCGAGCCAGGCAGTCGCCAGCATTCAGTATACAATGAACCTCACGACTAAATATGAAAACTAATAAAAATTTCATTCCCCAGGTGAGGCTCGAACTCACAACCCCGGCATAGCTCACGAGAACTGTCGTATAAGTACCGTGCGCTAACCAATTGCGCCACTGGGGAAGACGGTCGCACGTAAGAGTGTTTCCTTTAGGACTGTTGTCTACACACACCTCCAGTAAACAAATGTTTTCGAGCCAGGCAGTCGCCAGCATTGAGTATACAATTAACCTCAAGACTAAATATGAAAACTAATAAAAATTTCATTCCCCAGGTGAGTCTCGAACTCACAACCCCGGCATAGCTGACGAGAACTGTTGTATAGGTACCATGCGCTAACCGATTGCGCCACTGGGGAACACGGTCGCACGTAGGAGTCTTTTCTTTAGGACTGTTGTCTCCACACAACACCAGTAAACAATAGTTTTCGAGCTAGGCAGTCGCCAGCATTGAGTATACAATTAACCTCATGGCTAAATATGAAAACTAATAAAAATTTCACTTCCCAGGTGAGGCTCGAACTCACAATCCCGGCATAGCTCACGAGAACTGTCGTATAAGTACCGTGCGCTAACCAATTGCGCCACTGGGGAACACGGTTGCACGTAAGAGTGTTTCCTTTAGGACTGTTGTCTACACACAACTCCAGTAAACAAATGTTTTCGGGCCAGGCTGTCGCCAGCATTGAGTATACAATTAACCTCATGACTAAATATGAAAACTAATAAAAATTTCAATCCCCAGGGGAGGCTCGAACTCACAACCCCGGCATAGCTCACGAGAACTGTCGTATAAGTACCGTGCGCTAACCAATTGCGCCACTGGGGAACACGGTTGCACATAAGAGTGTTTCCTTTAGGACTGTTCTCTACACACAACTCCAGTAAACAAATGTTTTCGGGCCAAGCTGTCGCCAGCATTGAGTATACAATTAACCTCATGACTAAATATGAAAACTAATAAATATTTCATTCCCCAGGTGAGGCTTGAACTCAAAACCCCGGCATAGCTCACGAGAACTGTCGTATAAGTACCGTGCGCTAACCAATTGCGCCACTGGGGAACATGGTTGCACGTAAGAGTGTTTCCTTTAGGACTGTTGTCTACACACACCTCCAGTAAACAAATGTTTTCGAGTCAGGCAGTCGTCAGCATTTAGTATACAATTAACCTCATGACTAAATATGAAATCTAATAAAAATTTGATTCCATAGGTGAGGGACGAACTCACAACCCCGGTATAGCTCACGAGAACTGTCGTATAAGTACCGTGTGCTAACTAATTGCGCCACTGGGGAACACGGTCGCACGTAGGAGTCTTTCCTTTAGGACTGTTGTCTACACACAACTCCAGTAAACAAATGTTTTCGAGCCAGGCAGTCGCCAGCATTGAGTATACAATTACCCTCATGACTAAATATGAAAACTAATAAAAATTTCATTCCCCAGGTGAGGCTCGAACTCACAACCCCGGCATAGCTCACGAGAACTGTCGTATAAGTACCGTGCACTAACCAATTGCGCCACTGGAGAACGCGGTTGCACGTAAGAGTGTTTCCTTTAGGACTGTTGTCTACAGACACCTCCGGTAAACAAATGTTTTCGAGCCAGGCAGTCGCCAGCATTGAGTATACAATTAACCTCATGTAAAAATATGAAAACTAATAAAAACTTCATTCCCCAGGTGAGGCTCGAACTCACAACCCCGGCATAGCTCACGAGAACTGTCGTATAAGTACCGTGCGCTAACCAATTGCGCCACTGGGGAACACGGTTGCTTGTAAAAGTGTTTCCTTTAGGACTGTTGTCTACACACAACTCCAGTAAACAAATGTTTTCAGGCTAGGCAGTTGCCAGCATTGAGTATACAATTACCTCATGGCTAAATATGAAAACTAATAAAAATTTCACTCCCCAGGCGAGGCTCAAACTCACAACCCCGGCATAGCTTACAAGAACCGTCGTGTAAGTACCGTGCGCTAACCAATTGCGCCACTGCGGAACACGGTCGCACGTAGGAGTCTTTCCTTTAGGACTGTTGTCTGCGCAAAACTCCAGTAAACAAATTTTTTCGAGCCAGGCAGTCGCCAGCATTGAGTATACAATTAACCTCATGACTAAATATGAAAACTAATAAAAATTTCATTCCACAGGCGAGTCTCGAACTCACAACCTCGGCATAGCTCACAAGCACTGTCGTGTAAGTACCGTGCGCTAACCAATTGCGCCACTGCGGAACACGGTCGCACGTAGGAGTCTTTCCTTTAGGACTGTTGTCTGCGCAAAACTCCAGTAAACAAATTTTTTTCGAGCCAGGCAGTCGCCAGCATTGAGTATACAATTAACCTCATGACTAAATATGAAAACTAATAAAAATTTCATTCCACAGGCGAGTCTCGAACTCACAACCTCGGCATAGCTGACGAGAACTGTCGTATAAGTACCGTGCGCTAACCAATTGCGCCACTGGGGAACACGTTTGCACGTAAGAGGGTTTCCTTTACGACTGTTGTCTCCACACAACTCCAGTAAACAAATGTTTCCGAACCAGGCAGTCGCCAGCATTGAGTATACAATTAACCTCAAGCCTAAATATGAAAACTAATGAAAATTCCATTCCCCAGGTGAGGCTCAAACTCACAACCCCGGCATAGCTCACGAGAACTTACGTAAAGGTACCGTGCGCTAACCGATTGCGCCACTGGGGACACGGTCACACGTAGGAGTCTTTCCTTTAGGACTGTTGTCTGCGCAAAACTCCAGTAAACAAACGTTTTCGAGCCAGGCAGTCGAAAGCATTCAGTATACAATGAACCTCACGACTAAATATGAAAACTAATAAAAATTTCATGCCCCAGGTGAGGCTCGAACTCACAACCCCGGCATAGCTCACGAGAACTGTCGTATAAGTACCGTGCGCTATCCAATTGCGCCACTGGGGAAGACGGTCGCACGTAAGAGTGTTTCCTTTAGGACTGTTGTCTACACACACCTCCAGTAAACAAATGTTTTCGAGCCAGGCAGTCGCCAGCATTGAGTATACAATTAACCTCATGACTAAATATGAAAACTAATAAAAATTTCATTCCCCAGGTGAGTCTCGAACTCACAACCCCGGCATAGCTGACCAGAACTGTTGTATAGGTACCGTGCGCTAACCGATTGCGCCACTGGGGAACACGGTCGCACGTAGGAGTCTTTTCTTTAGGACTGTTGTCTCCACACAACACCAGTAAACAATAGTTTTCGAGCTAGGCAGTCGCCAGCATTGAGTATACAATTAACCTCATGGCTAAATATGAAAACTAATAAAAATTTCACTCCCCAGGTGAGGCTCAAACTCACAAACCCGGCATAGCTCACGAGAACTGTCGTATAAGTACCGTGCGCTAACTAATTGCGCCACTGGGGAACACGGTCGCACGTAGGAGTCTTTTCTTTAGGACTGTTGTCTACACACAACTCCAGTAAACAAATGTTTTCGAGCCAGGCAGTCGCCAGCATTGAGTATACAAATAACCTCATGACTAAATATGAAAACTAATAAAAATTTCATTCCACAGGTGAGTCTCGAACTCACAACCCCGGCATAGCTGACGAGAACTGTCGTATAAGTACCGTGCGCTAACCAATTGCGCCACTGGGGAACACGGTCGCACGTAGGAGTCTTTTCTTTAGGACTGTTGCCTACACACAACTCCAGTAAACAAATGTTTTCGAGCTAGGCAGTCGCCAGCATTGAGTATACAATTAACCTCATGACTAAATATGAAAACTAATAAAAATTTCAATCCCCAGGGGAGGCTCGAACTCACAACCCCGGCATAGCTCACGAGAACTGTCGTATAAGTACCGTGCGCTAACCAATTGCGCCACTGGGGAACACGGTTGCACATAAGAGTGTTTCCTTTGGGACTGTTCTCTACACACAACTCCAGTAAACAAATGTTTTCGGGCCAAGCTGTCGCCAGCATTGAGTATACAATTAACCTCATGACTAAATATGAAAACTAATAAATATTTCATTCCCCAGGTGAGGCTTGAACTCAAAACCCCGGCATAGCTCACGAGAACTGTCGTATGAGTACCGTGCGCTAACCAATTGCGCCACTGGGGAACATGGTTGCACGTAAGAGTGTTTCCTTTAGGACTGTTGTCTACACACACCTCCAGTAAACAAATGTTTTCGAGTCAGGCAGTCGTCAGCATTTAGTATACAATTAACCTCATGACTAAATATGAAATCTAATAAAAATTTGATTCCATAGGTGAGAGACGAACTCACAACCCCGGCATAGCTCACGAGAACTGTCGTATAAGTACCGTGTGCTAACTAATTGCGCCACTGGGGAACACGGTCGCACGTAGGAGTCTTTCCTTTAGGACTGTTGTCTACACACACCTCCAGTAAGCAAATGTTTCGAGCCAGGCAGTCGCCAGCATTGAGTATACAATTAACCTCATGACTAATAATGAAAACTAATAAAAATTTCATTTCCCAGGTGAGGCTCGAACTCACAACCCCGGCATAGCTCACGAGAACTGTCGTATAAGTACCGTGCGCTAACCAATTGCGCCACTGCGAACACGGTTTCACGTAAGAGTGTTTCCTTTAGGACTGTTGTCTACACACACCTCCAGTAAACAAATGTTTTCGAGCCAGGCAGTCGCCAGCATTGAGTATACAATTAACCTCATGACTAATAATGAAAACTAATAAAAATTTCATTCCCCAGGTGAGGCTCGAAATCACAACCCCGGCATAGCTCACGAGAACTGTCGCATAAGTACCGTGCGCTAACCAATTGCGCCACTGGGGAACACGGTTGCACGTAAGAGTGTTTCCTTTAGGACTGTTCTCTACACACACCTCCAGTAAACAAATGTTTTCGAGCCAGGCAGTCGCCAGCATTGAGTATACAATTAACCTCATGACTAAATATGAAAACCAATAAAATTTTCATTCCCCAGGTGAGGCTCGAACTCACAACGTTGCATAGCTCACGAGAACTGTCGCATAAGTACCGTGCGCTAACCAATTGCGCCACTGGGGAACACGGTTTCACGTTAGAGTGTTTCCTTTACGACTGTTGTCTACACACACCTCCATTAAACAAATGTTTTCGAGCCAGGCAGTCGCCAGCATTGCGTATACAGTTGACCTTATGACTAAATATGAAAACTAATAAAAATTTCATTCCCCAGGTGAGGCTCGAACTCACAACCCCGGGATAGCTCACGAGAACTGTCGTATAAGTATGGTGCGCTAACCAATTGCGCCACTGGGGAACACGGTTGCACGTAAGAGTGTTTCCTTTAGGACTGTTGTCTACACACACCTCCAGTAAACAAATGTTTTCGAGCCAGGCAGTCGCCAGCATTGAGTATACAATTAACCTCATGACTAAATATGAAAACTGATAAAAATTTCATTCCCCAGGTGAGTCTCGAACTCACAACCCCGGCATAGCTGACGAGAACTGTTGTATAGGTACTGTGCGCTAACCGATTGCACCACTGGGGAACACGGTCGCACGTAGGAGCCTTTTCTTTAGGACTGTTGTCTCCACACAACTCCAGTAAACAATAGTTTTCGAGCTAGGCAGTCGCCAGCATTGAGTATACAATTAACCTCATGGCTAAATATGAAAACTAATAAAAATTTCACTCCCCAGGTGAGGCTCAAACTCACAACCCCGGCATAGCTCACGAGAACTGTCGTATAAGTATGGTGCGCTAACCAATTGCGCCACTGGGGAACACGGTTGCACATAGGAGTCTTTCCTTGAGGACTGTTGTCTGCGCAAGACTCCAGTAAACAAATGTTTTCGAGCCAGGCAGTCGCCAGCATTGAGTATACAATTAACCTCATGACTAAATATGAAACCTAATAAAAATTTCATTCCACAAGTGAGTCTCGAACTCACAACCCCGGCATAGCTGACGAGAACTGTTGTATAAGTACCGTGCGCTAACCGATTGCGCCACTGGGGAACACGGTCGCACGTAGGAGTCTTTTCTTTAGGACTGTTGTCTCCACACAACTCCAGAAAACAATAGTTTTCGAGCTAGGCAGTCGCCAGCATTGAGTATACAATTATCCTCATGGCTCAATATGAAAACTAATAAAAATTTCACTCCCCAGGTGAGGCTCAAACTCACAAACCCGGCATAGCTCACGAGAACTGTCGTATAAGTACCGTGCGCTAACTAATTGCGCCACTGGGGAACACGGTCGCACGTAGGAGTCTTTTCTTTAGGACTGTTGTCTACACACAACTCCAGTAAACAAATGTTTTCGAGCCAGGCAGTCGCCAGCATTGAGTATACAAATAACCTCATGACTAAATATGAAAACTAATAAAAATTTCATTCCACAGGTGAGTCTCGAACTCACAACCCCGGCATAGCTGACGAGAACTGTCGTATAAGTACCGTGCGCTAACCAATTGCGCCACTGGGGAACACGGTCGCACGTAGGAGTCTTTTCTTTAGGACTGTTGCCTACACACAACTCCAGTAAACAAATGTTTTCGAGCTAGGCAGTCGCCAGCATTGAGTATACAATTAACCTCATGACTAAATATGAAAACTAATAAAAATTTCAATCCCCAGGGGAGGCTCGAACTCACAACCCCGGCATAGCTCACGAGAACTGTCGTATAAGTACCGTGCGCTAACCAATTGCGCCACTGGGGAACACGGTTGCACTTAAGAGTGTTTCCTTTAGGACTGTTCTCTACACACAACTCCAGTAAACAAATGTTTTCGGGCCAAGCTGTCGCCAGCATTGAGTATACAATTAACCTCATGACTAAATATGAAAACTAATAAATATTTCATTCCCCAGGTGAGGCTTGAACTCAAAACCCCGGCATAGCTCACGAGAACTGTCGTATGAGTACCGTGCGCTAACCAATTGCGCCACTGGGGAACATGGTTGCACGTAAGAGTGTTTCCTTTAGGACTGTTGTCTACACACACCTCCAGTAAACAAATGTTTTCGAGTCAGGCAGTCGTCAGCATTTAGTATACAATTAACCTCATGACTAAATATGAAATCTAATAAAAATTTGATTCCATAGGTGAGAGACGAACTCACAACCCCGGCATAGCTCACGAGAACTGTCGTATAAGTACCGTGTGCTAACTAATTGCGCCACTGGGGAACACGGTCGCACGTAGGAGTCTTTCCTTTAGGACTGTTGTCTACACACACCTCCAGTAAGCAAATGTTTCGAGCCAGGCAGTCGCCAGCATTGAGTATACAATTAACCTCATGACTAATAATGAAAACTAATAAAAATTTCATTTCCCAGGTGAGGCTCGAACTCACAACCCCGGCATAGCTCACGAGAACTGTCGTATAAGTACCGTGCGCTAACCAATTGCGCCACTGCGAACACGGTTTCACGTAAGAGTGTTTCCTTTAGGACTGTTGTCTACACACACCTCCAGTAAACAAATGTTTTCGAGCCAGGCAGTCGCCAGCATTGAGTATACAATTAACCTCATGACTAATAATGAAAACTAATAAAAATTTCATTCCCCAGGTGAGGCTCGAAATCACAACCCCGGCATAGCTCACGAGAACTGTCGCATAAGTACCGTGCGCTAACCGATTGCACCACTGGGGAACACGGTCGCACGTAGGAGCCTTTTCTTTAGGACTGTTGTCTCCACACAACTCCAGTAAACAATAGTTTTCGAGCTAGGCAGTCGCCAGCATTGAGTATACAATTAACCTCATGGCTAAATATGAAAACTAATAAAAATTTCACTCCCCAGGTGAGGCTCAAACTCACAACCCCGGCATAGCTCACGAGAACTGTCGTATAAGTATGGTGCGCTAACCAATTGCGCCACTGGGGAACACGGTTGCACATAGGAGTCTTTCCTTGAGGACTGTTGTCTGCGCAAGACTCCAGTAAACAAATGTTTTCGAGCCAGGCAGTCGCCAGCATTGAGTATACAATTAACCTCATGACTAAATATGAAACCTAATAAAAATTTCATTCCACAAGTGAGTCTCGAACTCACAACCCCGGCATAGCTGACGAGAACTGTTGTATAAGTACCGTGCGCTAACCGATTGCGCCACTGGGGAACACGGTCGCACGTAGGAGTCTTTTCTTTAGGACTGTTGTCTCCACACAACTCCAGAAAACAATAGTTTTCGAGCTAGGCAGTCGCCAGCATTGAGTATACAATTATCCTCATGGCTCAATATGAAAACTAATAAAAATTTCACTTCCCAGGTGAGGCTCAAACTCACAAACCCGGCATAGCTCACGAGAACTGTCGTATAAGTACCGTGCACTAACTAATTGCGCCACTGGGGAACACGGTCGCACGTAGGAGTCTTTTCTTTAGGACTGTTGTCTACACACAACTCCAGTAAACAAATGTTTTCGAGATAGGCAGTCGCCAGCATTGAGTATACAATTAACCTCATGACTGATAATGGAAACTAATAAAAATTTCATTCCACAGGTGAGTCTCGAACTCACAACCCCGGCATAGCTGACGAGAACTGTCGTATAAGTACCGTGCGCTAACCAATTGCGCCACTGGGGAACACGGTCGCACGTAGGAGTCTTTTCTTTAGGACTGTTGCCTACACACAACTCCAGTAAACAAATGTTTTCGGGCCAGGCTGTCGCCAGCATTGAGTATACAATTAACCTCATGACTAAATATGAAAACTAATAAAAATTTCAATCCCCAGGGGAGGCTCGAACTCACAACCCCGGCATAGCTCACGAGAACTGTCGTATAAGTACCGTGCGCTAACCAATTGCGCCACTGGGGAACACGGTTGCACGTAAGAGTGTTTCCTTTAGGACTGTTGTCTACACACAACTCCAGTAAACAAATGTTTTCGGGCCAGGCTGTCGCCAGCATTGAGTATACAATTAACCTCATGACTAAATATGAAAACTAATAAAAATTTCAATCCCCAGGGGAGGCTCGAACTCACAACCCCGGCATAGCTCACGAGAACTGTCGTATAAGTACCGTGCGCTAACCAATTGCGCCACTGGGGAACACGGTTGCACATAAGAGTGTTTCCTTTGGGACTGTTCTCTACACACAACTCCAGTAAACAAATGTTTTCGGGCCAAGCTGTCGCCAGCATTGAGTATACAATTAACCTCATGACTAAATATGAAAACTAATAAATATTTCATTCCCCAGGTGAGGCTTGAACTCAAAACCCCGGCATAGCTCACGAGAACTGTCGTATGAGTACCGTGCGCTAACCAATTGCGCCACTGGGGAACATGGTTGCACGTAAGAGTGTTTCCTTTAGGACTGTTGTCTACACACACCTCCAGTAAACAAATGTTTTCGAGTCAGGCAGTCGTCAGCATTTAGTATACAATTAACCTCATGACTAAATATGAAATCTAATAAAAATTTGATTCCATAGGTGAGAGACGAACTCACAACCCCGGCATAGCTCACGAGAACTGTCGTATAAGTACCGTGTGCTAACTAATTGCGCCACTGGGGAACACGGTCGCACGTAGGAGTCTTTCCTTTAGGACTGTTGTCTACACACACCTCCAGTAAGCAAATGTTTCGAGCCAGGCAGTCGCCAGCATTGAGTATACAATTAACCTCATGACTAATAATGAAAACTAATAAAAATTTCATTTCCCAGGTGAGGCTCGAACTCACAACCCCGGCATAGCTCACGAGAACTGTCGTATAAGTACCGTGCGCTAACCAATTGCGCCACTGCGAACACGGTTTCACGTAAGAGTGTTTCCTTTAGGACTGTTGTCTACACACACCTCCAGTAAACAAATGTTTTCGAGCCAGGCAGTCGCCAGCATTGAGTATACAATTAACCTCATGACTAATAATGAAAACTAATAAAAATTTCATTCCCCAGGTGAGGCTCGAAATCACAACCCCGGCATAGCTCACGAGAACTGTCGCATAAGTACCGTGCGCTAACCAATTGCGCCACTGGGGAACACGGTTGCACGTAAGAGTGTTTCCTTTAGGACTGTTCTCTACACACACCTCCAGTAAACAAATGTTTTCGAGCCAGGCAGTCGCCAGCATTGAGTATACAATTAACCTCATGACTAAATATGAAAACCAATAAAATTTTCATTCCCCAGGTGAGGCTCGAACTCACAACGTTGCATAGCTCACGAGAACTGTCGCATAAGTACCGTGCGCTAACCAATTGCGCCACTGGGGAACACGGTTTCACGTTAGAGTGTTTCCTTTACGACTGTTGTCTACACACACCTCCATTAAACAAATGTTTTCGAGCCAGGCAGTCGCCAGCATTGCGTATACAGTTGACCTTATGACTAAATATGAAAACTAATAAAAATTTCATTCCCCAGGTGAGGCTCGAACTCACAACCCCGGGATAGCTCACGAGAACTGTCGTATAAGTATGGTGCGCTAACCAATTGCGCCACTGGGGAACACGGTTGCACGTAAGAGTGTTTCCTTTAGGACTGTTGTCTACACACACCTCCAGTAAACAAATGTTTTCGAGCCAGGCAGTCGCCAGCATTGAGTATACAATTAACCTCATGACTAAATATGAAAACTGATAAAAATTTCATTCCCCAGGTGAGTCTCGAACTCACAACCCCGGCATAGCTGACGAGAACTGTTGTATAGGTACTGTGCGCTAACCGATTGCACCACTGGGGAACACGGTCGCACGTAGGAGCCTTTTCTTTAGGACTGTTGTCTCCACACAACTCCAGTAAACAATAGTTTTCGAGCTAGGCAGTCGCCAGCATTGAGTATACAATTAACCTCATGGCTAAATATGAAAACTAATAAAAATTTCACTCCCCAGGTGAGGCTCAAACTCACAACCCCGGCATAGCTCACGAGAACTGTCGTATAAGTATGGTGCGCTAACCAATTGCGCCACTGGGGAACACGGTTGCACATAGGAGTCTTTCCTTGAGGACTGTTGTCTGCGCAAGACTCCAGTAAACAAATGTTTTCGAGCCAGGCAGTCGCCAGCATTGAGTATACAATTAACCTCATGACTAAATATGAAACCTAATAAAAATTTCATTCCACAAGTGAGTCTCGAACTCACAACCCCGGCATAGCTGACGAGAACTGTTGTATAAGTACCGTGCGCTAACCGATTGCGCCACTGGGGAACACGGTCGCACGTAGGAGTCTTTTCTTTAGGACTGTTGTCTCCACACAACTCCAGAAAACAATAGTTTTCGAGCTAGGCAGTCGCCAGCATTGAGTATACAATTATCCTCATGGCTCAATATGAAAACTAATAAAAATTTCACTCCCCAGGTGAGGCTCAAACTCACAAACCCGGCATAGCTCACGAGAACTGTCGTATAAGTACCGTGCGCTAACTAATTGCGCCACTGGGGAACACGGTCGCACGTAGGAGTCTTTTCTTTAGGACTGTTGTCTACACACAACTCCAGTAAACAAATGTTTTCGAGCCAGGCAGTCGCCAGCATTGAGTATACAAATAACCTCATGACTAAATATGAAAACTAATAAAAATTTCATTCCACAGGTGAGTCTCGAACTCACAACCCCGGCATAGCTGACGAGAACTGTCGTATAAGTACCGTGCGCTAACCAATTGCGCCACTGGGGAACACGGTCGCACGTAGGAGTCTTTTCTTTAGGACTGTTGCCTACACACAACTCCAGTAAACAAATGTTTTCGAGCTAGGCAGTCGCCAGCATTGAGTATACAATTAACCTCATGACTAAATATGAAAACTAATAAAAATTTCAATCCCCAGGGGAGGCTCGAACTCACAACCCCGGCATAGCTCACGAGAACTGTCGTATAAGTACCGTGCGCTAACCAATTGCGCCACTGGGGAACACGGTTGCACTTAAGAGTGTTTCCTTTAGGACTGTTCTCTACACACAACTCCAGTAAACAAATGTTTTCGGGCCAAGCTGTCGCCAGCATTGAGTATACAATTAACCTCATGACTAAATATGAAAAATAATAAATATTTCATTCCCCAGGTGAGGCTTGAACTCAAAACCCCGGCATAGCTCACGAGAACTGTCGTATAAGTACCGTGCGCTAACCAATTGCGCCACTGGGGAACATGGTTGCACGTAAGAGTGTTTTCTTTAGGACTGTTGTCTACACACACCTCCAGTAAACAAATGTTTTCGAGTCAGGCTGTAGTCAGCATTTAGTATACAATTAACCTCATGACTAAATATGAAATCTAATAAAAATGTGATTCCATAGGTGAGGGACGAACTCACAACCCCGGCATAGCTCACGAAAACTGTCGTATAAGTACCGTGTGCTAACTAATTGCGCCACTGGGGAACACGGTCGCACGTAGGAGTCTTTCCTTTAGGACTGTTGTCTACACACAACTCCAGTAAACAAATGTTTTCGAGCCAGGCAGTCGCCAGCATTGAGTATACAATTAACCTCATGACTAAATATGAAAACTAATAAAAATTTCATTCCCCAGGTGAGGCTCGAACTCACAACCCCGGCATAGCTCACGAGAACTGTCGTATAAGTACCGTGCGCTAACCAATTGCGCCACTGGAGAACGCGGTTGCACGTAAGAGTGTTTCCTTTAGGACTGTTGTCTACACACAACTCCAGTAAACAAATGTTTTCGAGCCAGGCAGTCGCCAGCATTGAGTATACAATTAACCTCATGACTAATTATGAAAACTAATAAAAATTTCATTCCCCAGGTGAGGCTCGAACTCACAACCCCGGCATAGCTCACGAGAACTGTCGTATAAGTACCGTGCACTAACCAATTGCGCCACTGGAGAACGCGGTTGCACGTAAGAGTGTTTCCTTTAGGACTGTTGTCTACACACACCTCCGGTAAACAAATGTTTTCGAGCCAGGCAGTCGCCAGCATTGAGTATACAATTAACCTCATGTAAAAATATGAAAACTGATAAAAACTTCATTCCCCAGGTGAGGCTCGAACTCACAACCCCGGCATAGCTCACGAGAACTGTCGTATAAGTACCGTGCGCTAACCAATTGCGCCACTGGGGAACACGGTTGCTTGTAAAAGTGTTTCCTTTAGGATTGTTGTCTACACACAACTCCAGTAAACAAATGTTTTCAGGCTAGGCAGTTGCCAGCATTGAGTATACAATTACCTCATGGCTAAATATGAAAACTAATAAAAATTTCACTCCCCAGGCGAGGCTCGAACTCACAACCCCGGCATAGCTGACGAGAACTGTTGTATAAGTACCGTGCGCTAACCGATTGCGCCACTGGGGAACACGGTCGCACGTAGGAGTCTTTCCTTTAGGACTGTTGTCTGCGCAAAACTCCAGTAAACAAATTTTTTCGAGCCAGGCAGTCGCCAGCATTGAGTATACAATTAACCTCATGACTAAATATGAAAACTAATAAAAATTTCATTCCACAGGCGAGTCTCGAACTCACAACCTCGGCATAGCTCACAAGAACTGTCGTGTAAGTACCGTGCGCTAACCAATTGCGCCGCTGCGGAACACGGTCGCACGTAAGAGTCTTTCCTTTAGGACTGTTGTCTGCGCAAAACTCCAGTAAACAAATTTTTTCGAGCCAGGCAGTCGCCAGCATTGAGTATACAATTAACCTCATGACTAAATATGAAAACTAATAAAAATTTCATTCCACAGGCGAGTCTCGAACTCACAACCTCGGCATAGCTGACGAGAACTGTCGTATAAGTACCGTGCGCTAACCAATGGCGCCACTGGGGAACACGTTTGCACGTAAGAGTGTTTCCTTTAGGACTGTTGTCTACACACACCTCCAGTAAACAAATGTTTTCGAGCCAGGCAGTCGCCAGCATTGAGTATACAATTAACCTCAAGACTAAATATGAAAACTAATAAAAATTTCATTCCCCAGGTGAGTCTCGAACTCACAACCCCGGCATAGCTGACGAGAACTGTTGTATAGGTACCATGCGCTAACCGATTGCGCCACTGGGGAACACGGTCGCACGTAGGAGTCTTTTCTTTAGGACTGTTGTCTCCACACAACACCAGTAAACAATAGTTTTCGAGCTAGGCAGTCGCCAGCATTGAGTATACAATTAACCTCATGGCTAAATATGAAAACTAATAAAAATTTCACTTCCCAGGTGAGGCTCGAACTCACAATCCCGGCATAGCTCACGAGAACTGTCGTATAAGTACCGTGCGCTAACCAATTGCGCCACTGGGGAACACGGTTGCACGTAAGAGTGTTTCCTTTAGGACTGTTGTCTACACACAACTCCAGTAAACAAATGTTTTCGGGCCAGGCTGTCGCCAGCATTGAGTATACAATTAACCTCATGACTAAATATGAAAACTAATAAAAATTTCAATCCCCAGGGGAGGCTCGAACTCACAACCCCGGCATAGCTCACGAGAACTGTCGTATAAGTACCGTGCGCTAACCAATTGCGCCACTGGGGAACACGGTTGCACATAAGAGTGTTTCCTTTAGGACTGTTCTCTACACACAACTCCAGTAAACAAATGTTTTCGGGCCAAGCTGTCGCCAGCATTGAGTATACAATTAACCTCATGACTAAATATGAAAACTAATAAATATTTCATTCCCCAGGTGAGGCTTGAACTCAAAACCCCGGCATAGCTCACGAGAACTGTCGTATAAGTACCGTGCGCTAACCAATTGCGCCACTGGGGAACACGGTTGCACGTAAGAGTGTTTCCTTTAGGACTGTTGTCTACACACAACTCCAGTAAACAAATGTTTTCGGGCCAGGCTGTCGCCAGCATTGAGTATACAATTAACCTCATGACTAAATATGAAAACTAATAAAAATTTCAATCCCCAGGGGAGGCTCGAACTCACAACCCCGGCATAGCTCACGAGAACTGTCGTATAAGTACCGTGCGCTAACCAATTGCGCCACTGGGGAACACGGTTGCACATAAGAGTGTTTCCTTTAGGACTGTTCTCTACACACAACTCCAGTAAACAAATGTTTTCGGGCCAAGCTGTCGCCAGCATTGAGTATACAATTAACCTCATGACTAAATATGAAAACTAATAAATATTTCATTCCCCAGGTGAGGCTTGAACTCAAAACCCCGGCATAGCTCACGAGAACTGTCGTATAAGTACCGTGCGCTAACCAATTGCGCCACTGGGGAACATGGTTGCACGTAAGAGTGTTTCCTTTAGGACTGTTGTCTACACACACCTCCAGTAAACAAATGTTTTCGAGTCAGGCAGTCGTCAGCATTTAGTATACAATTAACCTCATGACTAAATATGAAATCTAATAAAAATTTGATTCCATAGGTGAGGGACGAACTCACAACCCCGGTATAGCTCACGAGAACTGTCGTATAAGTACCGTGTGCTAACTAATTGCGCCACTGGGGAACACGGTCGCACGTAGGAGTCTTTCCTTTAGGACTGTTGTCTACACACAACTCCAGTAAACAAATGTTTTCGAGCCAGGCAGTCGCCAGCATTGAGTATACAATTACCCTCATGACTAAATATGAAAACTAATAAAAATTTCATTCCCCAGGTGAGGCTCGAACTCACAACCCCGGCATAGCTCACGAGAACTGTCGTATAAGTACCGTGCACTAACCAATTGCGCCACTGGAGAACGCGGTTGCACGTAAGAGTGTTTCCTTTAGGACTGTTGTCTACAGACACCTCCGGTAAACAAATGTTTTCGAGCCAGGCAGTCGCCAGCATTGAGTATACAATTAACCTCATGTAAAAATATGAAAACTAATAAAAACTTCATTCCCCAGGTGAGGCTCGAACTCACAACCCCGGCATAGCTCACGAGAACTGTCGTATAAGTACCGTGCGCTAACCAATTGCGCCACTGGGGAACACGGTTGCTTGTAAAAGTGTTTCCTTTAGGACTGTTGTCTACACACAACTCCAGTAAACAAATGTTTTCAGGCTAGGCAGTTGCCAGCATTGAGTATACAATTACCTCATGGCTAAATATGAAAACTAATAAAAATTTCACTCCCCAGGCGAGGCTCAAACTCACAACCCCGGCATAGCTTACAAGAACCGTCGTGTAAGTACCGTGCGCTAACCAATTGCGCCACTGCGGAACACGGTCGCACGTAGGAGTCTTTCCTTTAGGACTGTTGTCTGCGCAAAACTCCAGTAAACAAATTTTTTCGAGCCAGGCAGTCGCCAGCATTGAGTATACAATTAACCTCATGACTAAATATGAAAACTAATAAAAATTTCATTCCACAGGCGAGTCTCGAACTCACAACCTCGGCATAGCTCACAAGCACTGTCGTGTAAGTACCGTGCGCTAACCAATTGCGCCACTGCGGAACACGGTCGCACGTAGGAGTCTTTCCTTTAGGACTGTTGTCTGCGCAAAACTCCAGTAAACAAATTTTTTTCGAGCCAGGCAGTCGCCAGCATTGAGTATACAATTAACCTCATGACTAAATATGAAAACTAATAAAAATTTCATTCCACAGGCGAGTCTCGAACTCACAACCTCGGCATAGCTGACGAGAACTGTCGTATAAGTACCGTGCGCTAACCAATTGCGCCACTGGGGAACACGTTTGCACGTAAGAGGGTTTCCTTTACGACTGTTGTCTCCACACAACTCCAGTAAACAAATGTTTCCGAACCAGGCAGTCGCCAGCATTGAGTATACAATTAACCTCAAGCCTAAATATGAAAACTAATGAAAATTCCATTCCCCAGGTGAGGCTCAAACTCACAACCCCGGCATAGCTCACGAGAACTTACGTAAAGGTACCGTGCGCTAACCGATTGCGCCACTGGGGACACGGTCACACGTAGGAGTCTTTCCTTTAGGACTGTTGTCTGCGCAAAACTCCAGTAAACAAACGTTTTCGAGCCAGGCAGTCGAAAGCATTCAGTATACAATGAACCTCACGACTAAATATGAAAACTAATAAAAATTTCATGCCCCAGGTGAGGCTCGAACTCACAACCCCGGCATAGCTCACGAGAACTGTCGTATAAGTACCGTGCGCTATCCAATTGCGCCACTGGGGAAGACGGTCGCACGTAAGAGTGTTTCCTTTAGGACTGTTGTCTACACACACCTCCAGTAAACAAATGTTTTCGAGCCAGGCAGTCGCCAGCATTGAGTATACAATTAACCTCATGACTAAATATGAAAACTAATAAAAATTTCATTCCCCAGGTGAGTCTCGAACTCACAACCCCGGCATAGCTGACCAGAACTGTTGTATAGGTACCGTGCGCTAACCGATTGCGCCACTGGGGAACACGGTCGCACGTAGGAGTCTTTTCTTTAGGACTGTTGTCTCCACACAACACCAGTAAACAATAGTTTTCGAGCTAGGCAGTCGCCAGCATTGAGTATACAATTAACCTCATGGCTAAATATGAAAACTAATAAAAATTTCACTTCCCAGGTGAGGCTCAAACTCACAAACCCGGCATAGCTCACGAGAACTGTCGTATAAGTACCGTGCACTAACTAATTGCGCCACTGGGGAACACGGTCGCACGTAGGAGTCTTTTCTTTAGGACTGTTGTCTACACACAACTCCAGTAAACAAATGTTTTCGAGATAGGCAGTCGCCAGCATTGAGTATACAATTAACCTCATGACTGATAATGGAAACTAATAAGAATTTCATTCCCGAGGTGAGGCTCGAACTCACAATCCCGGCATAGCTCACGAGAACTGTCGTATAAGTACCGTGCGCTAACCAATTGCGCCACTGGGGAACACGGTTGCACGTAAGAGTGTTTCCTTTAGGACTGTTGTCTACACACAACTCCAGTAAACAAATGTTTTCGGGCCAGGCTGTCGCCAGCATTGAGTATACAATTAACCTCATGACTAAATATGAAAACTAATAAAAATTTCAATCCCCAGGGGAGGCTCGAACTCACAACCCCGGCATAGCTCACGAGAACTGTCGTATAAGTACCGTGCGCTAACCAATTGCGCCACTGGGGAACACGGTTGCACATAAGAGTGTTTCCTTTGGGACTGTTCTCTACACACAACTCCAGTAAACAAATGTTTTCGGGCCAAGCTGTCGCCAGCATTGAGTATACAATTAACCTCATGACTAAATATGAAAACTAATAAATATTTCATTCCCCAGGTGAGGCTTGAACTCAAAACCCCGGCATAGCTCACGAGAACTGTCGTATGAGTACCGTGCGCTAACCAATTGCGCCACTGGGGAACATGGTTGCACGTAAGAGTGTTTCCTTTAGGACTGTTGTCTACACACACCTCCAGTAAACAAATGTTTTCGAGTCAGGCAGTCGTCAGCATTTAGTATACAATTAACCTCATGACTAAATATGAAATCTAATAAAAATTTGATTCCATAGGTGAGAGACGAACTCACAACCCCGGCATAGCTCACGAGAACTGTCGTATAAGTACCGTGTGCTAACTAATTGCGCCACTGGGGAACACGGTCGCACGTAGGAGTCTTTCCTTTAGGACTGTTGTCTACACACACCTCCAGTAAGCAAATGTTTCGAGCCAGGCAGTCGCCAGCATTGAGTATACAATTAACCTCATGACTAATAATGAAAACTAATAAAAATTTCATTTCCCAGGTGAGGCTCGAACTCACAACCCCGGCATAGCTCACGAGAACTGTCGTATAAGTACCGTGCGCTAACCAATTGCGCCACTGCGAACACGGTTTCACGTAAGAGTGTTTCCTTTAGGACTGTTGTCTACACACACCTCCAGTAAACAAATGTTTTCGAGCCAGGCAGTCGCCAGCATTGAGTATACAATTAACCTCATGACTAATAATGAAAACTAATAAAAATTTCATTCCCCAGGTGAGGCTCGAAATCACAACCCCGGCATAGCTCACGAGAACTGTCGCATAAGTACCGTGCGCTAACCAATTGCGCCACTGGGGAACACGGTTGCACGTAAGAGTGTTTCCTTTAGGACTGTTCTCTACACACACCTCCAGTAAACAAATGTTTTCGAGCCAGGCAGTCGCCAGCATTGAGTATACAATTAACCTCATGACTAAATATGAAAACCAATAAAATTTTCATTCCCCAGGTGAGGCTCGAACTCACAACGTTGCATAGCTCACGAGAACTGTCGCATAAGTACCGTGCGCTAACCAATTGCGCCACTGGGGAACACGGTTTCACGTTAGAGTGTTTCCTTTACGACTGTTGTCTACACACACCTCCATTAAACAAATGTTTTCGAGCCAGGCAGTCGCCAGCATTGCGTATACAGTTGACCTTATGACTAAATATGAAAACTAATAAAAATTTCATTCCCCAGGTGAGGCTCGAACTCACAACCCCGGGATAGCTCACGAGAACTGTCGTATAAGTATGGTGCGCTAACCAATTGCGCCACTGGGGAACACGGTTGCACGTAAGAGTGTTTCCTTTAGGACTGTTGTCTACACACACCTCCAGTAAACAAATGTTTTCGAGCCAGGCAGTCGCCAGCATTGAGTATACAATTAACCTCATGACTAAATATGAAAACTGATAAAAATTTCATTCCCCAGGTGAGTCTCGAACTCACAACCCCGGCATAGCTGACGAGAACTGTTGTATAGGTACTGTGCGCTAACCGATTGCACCACTGGGGAACACGGTCGCACGTAGGAGCCTTTTCTTTAGGACTGTTGTCTCCACACAACTCCAGTAAACAATAGTTTTCGAGCTAGGCAGTCGCCAGCATTGAGTATACAATTAACCTCATGGCTAAATATGAAAACTAATAAAAATTTCACTCCCCAGGTGAGGCTCAAACTCACAACCCCGGCATAGCTCACGAGAACTGTCGTATAAGTATGGTGCGCTAACCAATTGCGCCACTGGGGAACACGGTTGCACATAGGAGTCTTTCCTTGAGGACTGTTGTCTGCGCAAGACTCCAGTAAACAAATGTTTTCGAGCCAGGCAGTCGCCAGCATTGAGTATACAATTAACCTCATGACTAAATATGAAACCTAATAAAAATTTCATTCCACAAGTGAGTCTCGAACTCACAACCCCGGCATAGCTGACGAGAACTGTTGTATAAGTACCGTGCGCTAACCGATTGCGCCACTGGGGAACACGGTCGCACGTAGGAGTCTTTTCTTTAGGACTGTTGTCTCCACACAACTCCAGAAAACAATAGTTTTCGAGCTAGGCAGTCGCCAGCATTGAGTATACAATTATCCTCATGGCTCAATATGAAAACTAATAAAAATTTCACTCCCCAGGTGAGGCTCAAACTCACAAACCCGGCATAGCTCACGAGAACTGTCGTATAAGTACCGTGCGCTAACTAATTGCGCCACTGGGGAACACGGTCGCACGTAGGAGTCTTTTCTTTAGGACTGTTGTCTACACACAACTCCAGTAAACAAATGTTTTCGAGCCAGGCAGTCGCCAGCATTGAGTATACAAATAACCTCATGACTAAATATGAAAACTAATAAAAATTTCATTCCACAGGTGAGTCTCGAACTCACAACCCCGGCATAGCTGACGAGAACTGTCGTATAAGTACCGTGCGCTAACCAATTGCGCCACTGGGGAACACGGTCGCACGTAGGAGTCTTTTCTTTAGGACTGTTGCCTACACACAACTCCAGTAAACAAATGTTTTCGAGCTAGGCAGTCGCCAGCATTGAGTATACAATTAACCTCATGACTAAATATGAAAACTAATAAAAATTTCAATCCCCAGGGGAGGCTCGAACTCACAACCCCGGCATAGCTCACGAGAACTGTCGTATAAGTACCGTGCGCTAACCAATTGCGCCACTGGGGAACACGGTTGCACTTAAGAGTGTTTCCTTTAGGACTGTTCTCTACACACAACTCCAGTAAACAAATGTTTTCGGGCCAAGCTGTCGCCAGCATTGAGTATACAATTAACCTCATGACTAAATATGAAAAATAATAAATATTTCATTCCCCAGGTGAGGCTTGAACTCAAAACCCCGGCATAGCTCACGAGAACTGTCGTATAAGTACCGTGCGCTAACCAATTGCGCCACTGGGGAACATGGTTGCACGTAAGAGTGTTTTCTTTAGGACTGTTGTCTACACACACCTCCAGTAAACAAATGTTTTCGAGTCAGGCTGTAGTCAGCATTTAGTATACAATTAACCTCATGACTAAATATGAAATCTAATAAAAATGTGATTCCATAGGTGAGGGACGAACTCACAACCCCGGCATAGCTCACGAAAACTGTCGTATAAGTACCGTGTGCTAACTAATTGCGCCACTGGGGAACACGGTCGCACGTAGGAGTCTTTCCTTTAGGACTGTTGTCTACACACAACTCCAGTAAACAAATGTTTTCGAGCCAGGCAGTCGCCAGCATTGAGTATACAATTAACCTCATGACTAAATATGAAAACTAATAAAAATTTCATTCCCCAGGTGAGGCTCGAACTCACAACCCCGGCATAGCTCACGAGAACTGTCGTATAAGTACCGTGCGCTAACCAATTGCGCCACTGGAGAACGCGGTTGCACGTAAGAGTGTTTCCTTTAGGACTGTTGTCTACACACAACTCCAGTAAACAAATGTTTTCGAGCCAGGCAGTCGCCAGCATTGAGTATACAATTAACCTCATGACTAATTATGAAAACTAATAAAAATTTCATTCCCCAGGTGAGGCTCGAACTCACAACCCCGGCATAGCTCACGAGAACTGTCGTATAAGTACCGTGCACTAACCAATTGCGCCACTGGAGAACGCGGTTGCACGTAAGAGTGTTTCCTTTAGGACTGTTGTCTACACACACCTCCGGTAAACAAATGTTTTCGAGCCAGGCAGTCGCCAGCATTGAGTATACAATTAACCTCATGTAAAAATATGAAAACTGATAAAAACTTCATTCCCCAGGTGAGGCTCGAACTCACAACCCCGGCATAGCTCACGAGAACTGTCGTATAAGTACCGTGCGCTAACCAATTGCGCCACTGGGGAACACGGTTGCTTGTAAAAGTGTTTCCTTTAGGATTGTTGTCTACACACAACTCCAGTAAACAAATGTTTTCAGGCTAGGCAGTTGCCAGCATTGAGTATACAATTACCTCATGGCTAAATATGAAAACTAATAAAAATTTCACTCCCCAGGCGAGGCTCAAACTCACAACCCCGGCATAGCTCACAAGAACCGTCGTGTAAGTACCGTGCGCTAACCAATTGCGCCACTGCGGAACACGGTCGCACGAAGGAGTCTTTCCTTTAGGACTGTTGTCTGCGCAAAACTCCAGTAAACAAATTTTTTCGAGCCAGGCAGTCGCCAGCATTGAGTATACAATTAACCTCATGACTAAATATGAAAACTAATAAAAATTTCATTCCACAGGCGAGTCTCGAACTCACAACCTCGGCATAGCTCACAAGAACTGTCGTGTAAGTACCGTGCGCTAACCAATTGCGCCGCTGCGGAACACGGTCGCACGTAAGAGTCTTTCCTTTAGGACTGTTGTCTGCGCAAAACTCCAGTAAACAAATTTTTTCGAGCCAGGCAGTCGCCAGCATTGAGTATACAATTAACCTCATGACTAAATATGAAAACTAATAAAAATTTCATTCCACAGGCGAGTCTCGAACTCACAACCTCGGCATAGCTGACGAGAACTGTCGTATAAGTACCGTGCGCTAACCAATGGCGCCACTGGGGAACACGTTTGCACGTAAGAGTGTTTCCTTTAGGACTGTTGTCTACACACACCTCCAGTAAACAAATGTTTTCGAGCCAGGCAGTCGCCAGCATTGAGTATACAATTAACCTCAAGACTAAATATGAAAACTAATAAAAATTTCATTCCCCAGGTGAGTCTCGAACTCACAACCCCGGCATAGCTGACGAGAACTGTTGTATAGGTACCATGCGCTAACCGATTGCGCCACTGGGGAACACGGTCGCACGTAGGAGTCTTTTCTTTAGGACTGTTGTCTCCACACAACACCAGTAAACAATAGTTTTCGAGCTAGGCAGTCGCCAGCATTGAGTATACAATTAACCTCATGGCTAAATATGAAAACTAATAAAAATTTCACTTCCCAGGTGAGGCTCGAACTCACAATCCCGGCATAGCTCACGAGAACTGTCGTATAAGTACCGTGCGCTAACCAATTGCGCCACTGGGGAACACGGTTGCACGTAAGAGTGTTTCCTTTAGGACTGTTGTCTACACACAACTCCAGTAAACAAATGTTTTCGGGCCAGGCTGTCGCCAGCATTGAGTATACAATTAACCTCATGACTAAATATGAAAACTAATAAAAATTTCAATCCCCAGGGGAGGCTCGAACTCACAACCCCGGCATAGCTCACGAGAACTGTCGTATAAGTACCGTGCGCTAACCAATTGCGCCACTGGGGAACACGGTTGCACATAAGAGTGTTTCCTTTAGGACTGTTCTCTACACACAACTCCAGTAAACAAATGTTTACGGGCCAAGCTGTCGCCAGCATTGAGTATACAATTAACCTCATGACTAAATATGAAAACTAATAAATATTTCATTCCCCAGGTGAGGCTTGAACTCAAAACCCCGGCATAGCTCACGAGAACTGTCGTATAAGTACCGTGCGCTAACCAATTGCGCCACTGGGGAACATGGTTGCACGTAAGAGTGTTTCCTTTAGGACTGTTGTCTACACACACCTCCAGTAAACAAATGTTTTCGAGTCAGGCAGTCGTCAGCATTTAGTATACAATTAACCTCATGACTAAATATGAAATCTAATAAAAATTTGATTCCATAGGTGAGGGACGAACTCACAACCCCGGTATAGCTCACGAGAACTGTCGTATAAGTACCGTGTGCTAACTAATTGCGCCACTGGGGAACACGGTCGCACGTAGGAGTCTTTCCTTTAGGACTGTTGTCTACACACAACTCCAGTAAACAAATGTTTTCGAGCCAGGCAGTCGCCAGCATTGAGTATACAATTACCCTTATGACTAAATATGAAAACTAATAAAAATTTCATTCCCCAGGTGAGGCTCGAACTCACAACCCCGGCATAGCTCACGAGAACTGTCGTATAAGTACCGTGCACTAACCAATTGCGCCACTGGAGAACGCGGTTGCACGTAAGAGTGTTTCCTTTAGGACTGTTGTCTACAGACACCTCCGGTAAACAAATGTTTTCGAGCCAGGCAGTCGCCAGCATTGAGTATACAATTAACCTCATGTAAAAATATGAAAACTAATAAAAACTTCATTCCCCAGGTGAGGCTCGAACTCACAACCCCGGCATAGCTCACGAGAACTGTCGTATAAGTACCGTGCGCTAACCAATTGCGCCACTGGGGAACACGGTTGCTTGTAAAAGTGTTTCCTTTAGGACTGTTGTCTACACACAACTCCAGTAAACAAATGTTTTCAGGCTAGGCAGTTGCCAGCATTGAGTATACAATTACCTCATGGCTAAATATGAAAACTAATAAAAATTTCACTCCCCAGGCGAGGCTCAAACTCACAACCCCGGCATAGCTTACAAGAACCGTCGTGTAAGTACCGTGCGCTAACCAATTGCGCCACTGCGGAACACGGTCGCACGTAGGAGTCTTTCCTTTAGGACTGTTGTCTGCGCAAAACTCCAGTAAACAAATTTTTTCGAGCCAGGCAGTCGCCAGCATTGAGTATACAATTAACCTCATGACTAAATATGAAAACTAATAAAAATTTCATTCCACAGGCGAGTCTCGAACTCACAACCTCGGCATAGCTCACAAGCACTGTCGTGTAAGTACCGTGCGCTAACCAATTGCGCCACTGCGGAACACGGTCGCACGTAGGAGTCTTTCCTTTAGGACTGTTGTCTGCGCAAAACTCCAGTAAACAAATTTTTTTCGAGCCAGGCAGTCGCCAGCATTGAGTATACAATTAACCTCATGACTAAATATGAAAACTAATAAAAATTTCATTCCACAGGCGAGTCTCGAACTCACAACCTCGGCATAGCTGACGAGAACTGTCGTATAAGTACCGTGCGCTAACCAATTGCGCCACTGGGGAACACGTTTGCACGTAAGAGGGTTTCCTTTACGACTGTTGTCTCCACACAACTCCAGTAAACAAATGTTTCCGAACCAGGCAGTCGCCAGCATTGAGTATACAATTAACCTCAAGCCTAAATATGAAAACTAATGAAAATTCCATTCCCCAGGTGAGGCTCAAACTCACAACCCCGGCATAGCTCACGAGAACTTACGTAAAGGTACCGTGCGCTAACCGATTGCGCCACTGGGGACACGGTCACACGTAGGAGTCTTTCCTTTAGGACTGTTGTCTGCGCAAAACTCCAGTAAACAAACGTTTTCGAGCTAGGCAGTCGAAAGCATTCAGTATACAATGAACCTCACGACTAAATATGAAAACTAATAAAAATTTCATGCCCCAGGTGAGGCTCGAACTCACAACCCCGGCATAGCTCACGAGAACTGTCGTATAAGTACCGTGCGCTATCCAATTGCGCCACTGGGGAAGACGGTCGCACGTAAGAGTGTTTCCTTTAGGACTGTTGTCTACACACACCTCCAGTAAACAAATGTTTTCGAGCCAGGCAGTCGCCAGCATTGAGTATACAATTAACCTCATGACTAAATATGAAAACTAATAAAAATTTCATTCCCCAGGTGAGTCTCGAACTCACAACCCCGGCATAGCTGACCAGAACTGTTGTATAGGTACCGTGCGCTAACCGATTGCGCCACTGGGGAACACGGTCGCACGTAGGAGTCTTTTCTTTAGGACTGTTGTCTCCACACAACACCAGTAAACAATAGTTTTCGAGCTAGGCAGTCGCCAGCATTGAGTATACAATTAACCTCATGGCTAAATATGAAAACTAATAAAAATTTCACTTCCCAGGTGAGGCTCAAACTCACAAACCCGGCATAGCTCACGAGAACTGTCGTATAAGTACCGTGCACTAACTAATTGCGCCACTGGGGAACACGGTCGCACGTAGGAGTCTTTTCTTTAGGACTGTTGTCTACACACAACTCCAGTAAACAAATGTTTTCGAGATAGGCAGTCGCCAGCATTGAGTATACAATTAACCTCATGACTGATAATGGAAACTAATAAGAATTTTATTCCCGAGGTGAGGCTCGAACTCACAATCCCGGCATAGCTCACGAGAACTGTCGTATAAGTACCGTGCGCTAACCAATTGCGCCACTGGGGAACACGGTTGCACGTAAGAGTGTTTCCTTTAGGACTGTTGTCTACACACAACTCCAGTAAACAAATGTTTTCGGGCCAGGCTGTCGCCAGCATTTAGTATACAATTAACCTCATGACTAAATATGAAAACTAATAAAAATTTCAATCCCCAGGGGAGGCTCGAACTCACAACCCCGGCATAGCTCACGAGAACTGTCGTATAAGTACCGTGCGCTAACCAATTGCGCCACTGGGGAACACGGTTGCACATAAGAGTGTTTCCTTTGGGACTGTTCTCTACACACAACTCCAGTAAACAAATGTTTTCGGGCCAAGCTGTCGCCAGCATTGAGTATACAATTAACCTCATGACTAAATATGAAAACTAATAAATATTTCATTCCCCAGGTGAGGCTTGAACTCAAAACCCCGGCATAGCTCACGAGAACTGTCGTATGAGTACCGTGCGCTAACCAATTGCGCCACTGGGGAACATGGTTGCACGTAAGAGTGTTTCCTTTAGGACTGTTGTCTACACACACCTCCAGTAAACAAATGTTTTCGAGTCAGGCAGTCGTCAGCATTTAGTATACAATTAACCTCATGACTAAATATGAAATCTAATAAAAATTTGATTCCATAGGTGAGAGACGAACTCACAACCCCGGCATAGCTCACGAGAACTGTCGTATAAGTACCGTGTGCTAACTAATTGCGCCACTGGGGAACACGGTCGCACGTAGGAGTCTTTCCTTTAGGACTGTTGTCTACACACAACTCCAGTAAACAAATGTTTTCGAGCCAGGCAGTCGCCAGCATTGAGTATACAATTAACCTCATGACTAAATATGAAAACTAATAAAAATTTCATTCCCCAGGTGAGGCTCGAACTCACAACCCCGGCATAGCTCACGAGAACTGTCGTATAAGTACCGTGCGCTAACCAATTGCGCCACTGGAGAACGCAGTTGCACGTAAGAGTGTTTCCTTTAGGACTGTTGTCTACACACAACTCCAGTAAACAAATGTTTTCGAGCCAGGCAGTCGACAGCATTGAGTATACAATTAACCTCATGACTAAATATGAAAACTAATAAAAATTTCATTCCCCAGGTGAGGCTCGAACTCACAACCCCGGCATAGCTAACGAGAACTGTCGTATAAGTACCGTGCGCTAACCAATTGCGCCACTGGAGAACGCGGTTGCACGTAAGAGTGTTTCCTTTAGGACTGTTGTCTACACACAACTCCAGTAAACAAATGTTTTCGAGCCAGGCAGTCGCCAGCATTGAGTATACAATTAACCTCATGACTAAATATGAAAACTAATAAAATTTCATTCCCCAGGTGAGGCTCGAACTCACAACCCCGGCATAGCTCACGAGAACTGTCGTATAAGTACCGTGCACTAACCAATTGCGCCACTGGAGAACGCGGTTGCACGTAAGAGTGTTTCCTTTAGGACTGTTGTCTACACACACCTCCGGTAAACAAATGTTTTCGAGCCAGGCAGTCGCCAGCATTGAGTATACAATTAACCTCATGTAAAAATATGAAAACTAATAAAAACTTCATTCCCCAGGTGAGGCTCGAACTCACAACCCCGGCATAGCTCACGAGAACTGTCGTATAAGTACCGTGCGCTAACCAATTGCGCCACTGGGGAACACGGTTGCTTGTAAAAGTGTTTCCTTTAGGACTGTTGTCTACACACAACTCCAGTAAACAAATGTTTTCAGGCTAGGCAGTTGCCAGCATTGAGTATACAATTACCTCATGGCTAAATATGAAAACTAATAAAAATTTCACTCCCCAGGCGAGGCTCAAACTCACAACCCCGGCATAGCTCACAAGAACCGTCGTGTAAGTACCGTGCGCTAACCAATTGCGCCACTGCGGAACACGGTCGCACGTAGGAGTCTTTCCTTTAGGACTGTTGTCTGCGCAAAACTCCAGTAAACAAATTTTTTCGAGCCAGGCAGTCGCCAGCATTGAGTATACAATTAACCTCATGACTAAATATGAAAACTAATAAAAATTTCATTCCACAGGCGAGTCTCGAACTCACAACCTCGGCATAGCTCACAAGCACTGTCGTGTAAGTACCGTGCGCTAACCAATTGCGCCACTGCGGAACACGGTCGCACGTAGGAGTCTTTCCTTTAGGACTGTTGTCTGCGCAAAACTCCAGTAAACAAATTTTTTCGAGCCAGGCAGTCGCCAGCATTGAGTATACAATTAACCTCATGACTAAATATGAAAACTAATAAAAATTTCATTCCACAGGCGAGTCTCGAACTCACAACCTCGGCATAGCTGACGAGAACTGTCGTATAAGTACCGTGCGCTAACCAATTGCGCCACTGGGGAACACGTTTGCACGTAAGAGGGTTTCCTTTACGACTGTTGTCTCCACACAACTCCAGTAAACAAATGTTTCCGAACCAGGCAGTCGCCAGCATTGAGTATACAATTAACCTCAAGCCTAAATATGAAAACTAATGAAAATTCCATTCCCCAGGTGAGGCTCAAACTCACAACCCCGGCATAGCTCACGAGAACTTACGTAAAGGTACCGTGCGCTAACCGATTGCGCCACTGGGGACACGGTCACACGTAGGAGTCTTTCCTTTAGGACTGTTGTCTGCGCAAAACTCCAGTAAACAAACGTTTTCGAGCCAGGCAGTCGCCAGCATTCAGTATACAATGAACCTCACGACTAAATATGAAAACTAATAAAAATTTCATTCCCCAGGTGAGGCTCGAACTCACAACCCCGGCATAGCTCACGAGAACTGTCGTATAAGTACCGTGCGCTAACCAATTGCGCCACTGGGGAAGACGGTCGCACGTAAGAGTGTTTCCTTTAGGACTGTTGTCTACACACACCTCCAGTAAACAAATGTTTTCGAGCCAGGCAGTCGCCAGCATTGAGTATACAATTAACCTCATGACTAAATATGAAAACTAATAAAAATTTCATTCCCCAGGTGAGTCTCGAACTCACAACCCCGGCATAGCTGACCAGAACTGTTGTATAGGTACCGTGCGCTAACCGATTGCGCCACTGGGGAACACGGTCGCACGTAGGAGTCTTTTCTTTAGGACTGTTGTCTCCACACAACACCAGTAAACAATAGTTTTCGAGCTAGGCAGTCGCCAGCATTGAGTATACAATTAACCTCATGGCTAAATATGAAAACTAATAAAAATTTCACTTCCCAGGTGAGGCTCAAACTCACAAACCCGGCATAGCTCACGAGAACTGTCGTATAAGTACCGTGCACTAACTAATTGCGCCACTGGGGAACACGGTCGCACGTAGGAGTCTTTTCTTTAGGACTGTTGTCTACACACAACTCCAGTAAACAAATGTTTTCGAGCTAGGCAGTCGCCAGCATTGAGTATACAATTAACCTCATGACTGATAATGGAAACTAATAAGAATTTTATTCCCGAGGTGAGGCTCGAACTCAATATCCCGGCATAGCTCACGAGAACTGTCGTATAAGTACCGTGCGCTAACCAATTGCGCCACTGGGGAACACGGTTGCACGTAAGAGTGTTTCCTTTAGGACTGTTGTCTACACACAACTCCAGTAAACAAATGTTTTCGGGCCAGGCTGTCGCCAGCATTGAGTATACAATTTACCTCATGACTAAATATGAAAACTAATAAAAATTTCAATCCTCAGGGGAGGCTCGAACTCACAACCCCGGCATAGCTCACGAGAACTGTCGTATAAGTACCGTGCGCTAACCAATTGCGCCACTGGGGAACACGGTTGCACATAAGAGTGTTTCCTTTGGGACTGTTCTCTACACACAACTCCAGTAAACAAATGTTTTCGGGCCAAGCTGTCGCCAGCATTGAGTATACAATTAACCTCATGACTAAATATGAAAACTAATAAATATTTCATTCCCCAGGTGAGGCTTGAACTCAAAACCCCGGCATAGCTCACGAAAACTGTCGTATGAGTACCGTGCGCTAACCAATTGCGCCACTGGGGAACATGGTTGCACGTAAGAGTGTTTCCTTTAGGACTGTTGTCTACACACACCTCCAGTAAACAAATGTTTTCGAGTCAGGCAGTCGTCAGCATTTAGTATACAATTAACCTCATGACTAAATATGAAATCTAATAAAAATTTGATTCCATAGGTGAGGGACGAACTCACAACCCCGGCATAGCTCACGAGAACTGTCGTATAAGTACCGTGTGCTAACTAATTGCGCCACTGGGGAACACGGTCGCACGTAGGAGTCTTTCCTTTAGGACTGTTGTCTACACACAACTCCAGTAAACAAATGTTTTCGAGCCAGGCAGTCGCCAGCATTGAGTATACAATTAACCTCATGACTAAATATGAAAACTAATAAAAATTTCATTCCCCAGGTGAGGCTCGAACTCACAACCCCGGCATAGCTCACGAGAACTGTCGTATAAGTACCGTGCGCTAACCAATTGCGCCACTGGAGAACGCGGTTGCACGTAAGAGTGTTTCCTTTAGGACTGTTGTCTACACACAACTCCAGTAAACAAATGTTTTCGAGCCAGGCAGTCGCCAGCATTGAGTATACAATTAACCTCATGACTAAATATGAAAACTAATAAAAATTTCATTCCCCAGGTGAGGCTCGAACTCACAACCCCGGCATAGCTCACGAGAACTGTCGTATAAGTACCGTGCACTAACCAATTGCGCCACTGGAGAACGCGGTTGCACGTAAGAGTGTTTCCTTTAGGACTGTTGTCTACACACACCTCCGGTAAACAAATGTTTTCGAGCCAGGCAGTCGCCAGCATTGAGTATACAATTAACCTCATGTAAAAATATGAAAACTAATAAAAACTTCATTCCCCAGGTGAGGCTCGAACTCACAACCCCGGCATAGCTCACGAGAACTGTCGTATAAGTACCGTGCGCTAACCAATTGCGCCACTGGGGAACACGGTTGCTTGTAAAAGTGTTTCCTTTAGGACAGTTGTCTACACACAACTCCAGTAAACAAATGTTTTCAGGCTAGGCAGTTGCCAGCATTGAGTATACAATTACCTCATGGCTAAATATGAAAACTAATAAAAATTTCACTCCCCAGGCGAGGCTCAAACTCACAACCCCGGCATAGCTCACAAGAACCGTCGTGTAAGTACCGTGCGCTAACCAATTGCGCCACTGCGGAACACGGTCGCACGAAGGAGTCTTTCCTTTAGGACTGTTGTCTGCGCAAAACTCCAGTAAACAAATTTTTTCGAGCCAGGCAGTCGCCAGCATTGAGTATACAATTAACCTCATGACTAAATATGAAAACTAATAAAAATTTCATTCCACAGGCGAGTATGGAACTCACAACCTCGGCATAGCTCACAAGAACTGTCGTGTAAGTACCGTGCGCTAACCAATTGCGCCACTGCGGAACACGGTCGCACGTAAGAGTCTTTCCTTTAGGACTGTTGTCTGCGCAAAACTCCAGTAAACAAATTTTTTCGAGCCAGGCAGTCGCCAGCATTGAGTATACAATTAACCTCACGACTAAATATGAAAACTAATAAAAATTTCATTCCACAGGCGAGTCTCGAACTCACAACCTCGGCATAGCTGACGAGAACTGTCGTATAAGTACCGTGCGCTAACCAATGGCGCCACTGGGGAACACGTTTGCACGTAAGAGGGTTTCCTTTACGACTGTTGTCTCCACACAACTCCAGTAAACAAATGTTTCCGAACCAGGCAGTCGCCAGCATTGAGTATACAATTAACCTCAAGCCTAAATATGAAAACTAATGAAAATTCCATTCCCCAGGTGAGGCTCAAACTCACAACCCCGGCATAGCTCACGAGAACTTACGTAAAGGTACCGTGCGCTAACCGATTGCGCCACTGGGGACACGGTCACACGTAGGAGTCTTTCCTTTAGGACTGTTGTCTGCGCAAAACTCCAGTAAACAAACGTTTTCGAGCCAGGCAGTCGCCAGCATTCAGTATACAATGAACCTCACGACTAAATATGAAAACTAATAAAAATTTCATTCCCCAGGTGAGGCTCGAACTCACAACCCCGGCATAGCTCACGAGAACTGTCGTATAAGTACCGTGCGCTAACCAATTGCGCCACTGGGGAAGACGGTCGCACGTAAGAGTGTTTCCTTTAGGACTGTTGTCTACACACACCTCCAGTAAACAAATGTTTTCGAGCCAGGCAGTCGCCAGCATTGAGTATACAATTAACCTCATGACTAATTGTGAAAACTAATAAAAATTTCATTCCCCAGGTGAGTCTCGAACTCACAACCCCGGCATAGCTGACGAGAACTGTTGTATAGGTACCGTGCGCTAACCGATTGCGCCACTGGGGAACACGGTCGCACGTAGGAGTCTTTTCTTTAGGACTGTTGTCTCCACACAACACCAGTAAACAATAGTTTTCGAGCTAGGCAGTCGCCAGCATTGAGTATACAATTAACCTCATGGCTAAATATGAAAACTAATAAAAATTTCATTCCCCAGGTGAGGCTCGAACTCACAATCCCGGCATAGCTCACGAGAACTGTCGTATAAGTACCGTGCGCTAACCAATTGCGCCACTGGGGAAGACGTTTGCACGTAAGAGGGTTTCCTTTACGACTGTTGTCTCCACACAACTCCAGTAAACAAATGTTTCCGAACCAGGCAGTCGCCAGCATTGAGTATACAATTAACCTCAAGCCTAAATATGAAAACTAATGAAAATTCCATTCCCCAGTTGAGGCTCAAACTCACAACCCCGGCATTGCTCACGAGAACTTTCGTAAAGGTACCGTGCGCTAACCGATTGCGCTACTGGGGACACGGTCACACGTAGGAGTCTTTCCTTTAGGACTGTTGTCTGCGCAAAACTCCAGTGAACAAACGTTTTCGAGCCAGGCAGTCGCCAGCATTCAGTATACAATGAACCTCACGGCTAAATATGAAAACTGATAAAAATTTCATTCCCCAGGTGAGGCTCGAACTCTCAACCCCCGCATAGCTCACGAGAACTGTCGTATAAGTACCGTGCGCTAACCAATTACGCCACTGGGGAACAAGGTCGCACGTAGGAGTCTTTCCTTTAGGACTGTTGTCTCCACACAATTCTAGTAAACAAATGTTTTTGGAGCCAGGCAGTCACCAGCATTGAGTATACAATTACCTCATGTAAAATTATGAAAACTAATAAAAACTTCATTCCCCAGGTGAGGCTTGAACTCAAAACCCCGGCATAGCTCACGAGAACTGTCGTATAAGTACCGTGCGCTAACCAATTGCGCCACTGGGGAACATGGTTGCACGTAAGAGTGTTTCCTTTAGGACTGTTGTCTACACACACCTCCAGTAAACAAATGTTTTCGAGTCAGGCAGTCGTCAGCATTTAGTATACAATTAACCTCATGACTAAATATGAAATCTAATAAAAATTTGATTC